>NC_140246.1:18065779-18583279 GCF_949987555.1 Borostomias antarcticus | reverse complement strand
ACTATTACTACTACTACTACTAATACTATTACTGCTACTGCTACTGCTACTGCTACTACTACTGCTTTTCCTACTACTACTACTACAGTACTACTACTACTACTACTGTTACTATTACTACTACTTTTACTACTAATACTATTACCACTATTCCTACTACTACTGCTACTATTACTTCTACTTTGACTACTAATACTACTACTACCACTACTTCTACCTTACTGCTACTGCTGCTACTACTACTATTACTACTACTACTTTTACTACTAATACTACTACCAATATTACTACAACTACTGCTACTATTACTACTACTAATACTACTACCAATATTACTACAACTACTGCTCTATTACTACTACTAATACTACTACCACTATTACTACTACTACTGCTACTATTACTACTAATTTTACTACTAATATTACTACTACCACTACTGATACTACCCTAGCATGAGCCTGGGCTACTCATTGCTGCAGTTAGGATGACTTGTCAGTTCATTGCCAGACCTCATACAGAATAACAGCACGCAGCCGGAGGTCTATTACCCAGTGTGGGGTGGGTAGGAGGATCATGATGATCCTGATGTTTGACAGGCAGGTGTAGACACACCCGGGGCCCGTCTGGGCTGGGCTGAGCAGAGGGACAATCATCTGCATCTCTCAACATGTCTCAGTCCATTTACAGACCTCACAGCAGAGTCAGAGCTGGAAAGTGTTAGTCTCAACTGGCAGTGTCTCTTGGCTCACAGAGTCTCAATGTCCTCAGTCCGCCTGTCTGTCTCTCTGTCTGTGTGTCTGTCCACCTGTCTGTCTGTCTGTGTGCTAGGAATGCTGCCTGCTCCCTGCTCCAGAAACAGCTACAGGGGTATATATAGCTACTGCCTGTAAACCTAGCTACCTCAGAGATGGGGTTATGAGGGCTCTACCTCCAATGACTGACTGACTGACTGACTGACTGACTGACTGAAGGAATGGACCTCCTTCCTTCCTTCCTTCCTTCCTTCCTTCCTTCCTTCCTTCCTTCCTTCCTTCCTTCCTTCCTTCCTTCCTTCCTTCCTTCCTTCCTTCCTTCCTTCCTTCCTTCCTTCCTTCCTTCCTCCCTCCCTTTGTTTCTTTCTGACAAACTTCAATCCTACTACCTCTACATGCAACCAGCATATTATTGTCTACTACTACTACTACTCTCTCTCTTTCTCTCTCTCTCTCTCTCTCTCTCTCTCCTCTCCTTCCTTCGTCCCTCCTTCATCCTCTCCTCCCCTCCCCCAGGTCCTGGACAGAGAGCTTCCTGTCATGGAGCCTTACTTCCTCCAGAACCCCGAGCTGCTGAGAGGGGCGGAGCCTGGCCTGAGGGTGACCTGGCTAGGCCACGCCTCTGTCCTGCTGGAGATGGACGGGCTGGTCATCCTGACCGACCCCATGTTCAGCCAGAGGGCCTCTCCCCTGCAGTTTCTGGGGCCCAAGCGCTTCCGGGGGCCCCCCTGCACGGTGGACCAGCTCCCCAGGGTGGACGCCGTACTCATAAGCCACACCCACTACGACCACCTGGACGCGGGGTCGGTGGCGGCGCTGAATGGGCGCTTTGGCGGCGAGCTGCGGTGGTTCGTCCCCCTGGGCCTGATGGACTGGATGCAGAAGAGCGGCTGTGAGAACGTAATGGAGCTGGACTGGTGGGAGGAGAACTGCGTCCCGGGTCACGACCTCATCACCTTCGTGTTCACGCCGGCGCAGCACTGGTGCAAGCGCACGGCCACCGACCACAACAAGGTGCTGTGGGGCAGCTGGGCGGTCCTGGGGCCCGGGGGGCGCTTCTTCTTCGCCGGGGACACCGGCTACTGCTCCTCATTCCTGGAGATAGGCCGGCGCTTCGGACCCTTCGACCTGGCCGCCATCCCCATCGGAGCATACCTGCCCAGGTACAGGATCTGATATAGAGCAGTCTGGTATAGAGCATACCTGGTCTGATATAGAGCATACCTGGTCTGGTATAGAGCATACCTGGTCTGATATAGAGCAGTCTGGTATAGAGCATACCTGGTCTGATATAGAGCAGTCTGGTATAGAGCATACCTGGTCTGGTATAGAGCAGTCTGGTATAGAGCACACCTGGTCTGGTATAGAGCATACCTGGTATAGAGCATACCTGGTCTGATATAGAGCACACCTGGTCTGGTATAGAGCATACCTGGTATAGAGCACACCTGGTCTGGTATAGAGCACACCTGGTCTGATATAAAGCAGTCTGGTATAGAGAACACCTGGTCTGGTATAGAGCACACCTGGTCTGATATAAAGCAGTCTGGTATAGAGCACACCTGGTCTGGTATAGAGCACACCTGGTCTGGTATAGAGCCCACCTGGTCTGATATAAAGCAGTCTGGTATAGAGCACACCTGGTCTGGTATAGAGCACACCTGGTCTGATATAAAGCAGTCTGGTATAGAGAATACCTGGTCTGATATAAAGCAGTCCGGTATAGAGCATACCTGGTCTGGTATAGAGCACACCTGGTCTGATATAAAGCAGTCTGGTATAGAGCACATCTGGTCTGGTATAGAGCACACCTGGACTGATATAGAGCAGTCTGGTATAGAGCATACCTGGTCTGATATAGAGCAGTCTGGTATAGAGCACACCTGGTCTGGTATAGAGCACACCTGGACTGATATAGAGCAGTCTGGTATAGAGCATACCTGGTCTGATATACAGCAGTCTGGTATAGAGCACACCTGGTCTGATATAAAGCAGTCTGGTATAGAGCATACCTGGTCTGGTATAGAGCACACCTGGTCTGGTGTAGTGGTTATTGCCCTTTTTGACATTATAGCCACTGCCGCGGCAATAGTAGAGTAGATTTAACGCACCTTTGTTGATCCAAGCGTCGTTCGGATGTTGGTTGTTTTATAAAGAAAACTCAAAAAACTTCAAACTCAAAATATCCTACTTAAAACGCTGTAGGTCACTAAACAATGTTGAGCGTATACGTATGTGAAAACGTGTGTATGTTTGTGCAAACAAAAAAGGCTATTTTGGCTCCTACATTTCTGCCTAATTGTGGATGTGGTTAACGAAACAATTACTCAAATCTTAAAGGAGCCTAAACTTTAAGCTTCTTCCTTGAAGAATAAAAAATGTAAACAAAAATCGCTCTTTATACAGTATGAATGCTTCTTGTAGCAAGCATAGCTTACTGATGGGGGAAGTGGTTTGATAACTCTGGCCAACAACCAGGAGCTATGCGGGGCAGTGTCATCCACTACAAGCACAGCATCATCAGTAGCAAGGTTTCTCTTTGGGGTATTCCATTTCTGGCATTCCTGATGTATCCGTTTAGGAGCTTATAGCTTTATGGAAATATGACTATGACTTGGTATAACTTATGGTTATACCGCGGCTATCACAACTATGAAGGAAATGGATTGCTGTCTATAGAAAGACAAAACACTGTCTTTTTGAGCTACTGCCCTCGGGCAGGAGATACAGAACAATCAGAAACAAAACGAACCGGCTGAAACACAGTTTCTACCCCAAAGCAGTGACCACATTAAACTCTGAATAATGTGAAATAGGTAGAATACCCAGGATGTGTGATACTGTGAATGTTTTTTTTTTAATGTCCTTCAGATGTCTTATTTATTCTCTGGATGTCTTTTAAATTTTGCACTGCAGATGATGCACTTCAATTTTGTTGTTGTGGAAATGACAATGACAATAAAGAATCTAACTCTAACTCTAAAGCCAAGCTCTGCTGCTTCACAATGAGCTCAGAAACCTGGGTTTGTTTACTCAGGACATCAACCAGAGTTCTAGTTCTGTTCTGAAGACCAGCATCAGGCTGAGTGCTGTTTCCACTGGCAGACTCCATGCCACCCCTGATAGGTCTGGATGAGTGTTGTTGTTGTTGACTCTTGTTTCTGGCGCCACCTGAGCTAGTGTGGACAGGGCCAGATGGGAGGGAGAGGGTGTCGGTTCCTAGTGTAAAGGGGGTAAACTTGCCTATTGTTCTCTGTGGCCTTTGTTGTACATTATGATACGCATTCATAGCATCAGAAGGAGTCCTCCTACTGGCTTGAGATGAGGTTTCATGTGCCTCCAAAACCTTCATTTTTGCAGAGGCTTCAGCTGGGTCAGCTTCTACTTGCAATGCTTCCCTTCTTGCTTTGAGGGTTATTCCATGTTCCATGTTCAGTTGATGCTTCTTTTTCAGCATGTCTGCACAAACCAGTAGATCTGCTTGATCTGCTTCAGCCTGTACTCTTAACCTCCTGGTTGATGAAGCAGTGGACCCCTTTTGAGACCCGTGTTGTGATGCACTGTCTTCTGGTCTCACAGCATCAAGAAGCTGCTCAGGATCTTCAGTATCCTCATCCTGTTCATGGCCTCCAGAAGGCTCCTTGTCTACATGAATTACATCAAGACGCCCCTCATCAGAAACTGCAGTAGTACGTTCCTCAGAAGCAGCCAACTCCAATTTATTTTTCACAGCCTCAATGAATACCTTGAACCTTGTAACTTTAGGTGCAAACCAATCTGTTATGTCACATTCTTTTTCTTCTTCTGACATAAATTCGACAATATAGTTTTGAAACTGGGCAAACTCCTCCAGTGCATTATCAAGCTTATCAATTTTCTCTTCTAAGGTAACTCTGTCCGTTTGTAGGGCGTCACCATCCACCAAAGCCTGTATTTCATTTTGCCTGTGATCAGTGCGCTCAGTTTCCCTCTGCGGGAGCGCATCATTTTCAAAAGAGTAACCTCCTCCTCACCAACAATCGGCATCTCGTCTGTCTTTCCCATTGCCGACATGGTGACGACACAACACAATGACTGCAGTACTGTAGACTGTAGGCTACAATACAAAACTACTACAGCGTAATCGGTAGCGTTGGTCAACTTTAAGCACTGCGCTGCAGCGCTCCAAAACAAACACTCAACTTTCACTTTCGACCACAGCGGTTCCAATACAAATCACCCGCAATTCATCCAGCAGAAAATCAGCGAGAGAATTCCAAAACAATATGTTTCCTTTCCTGCCTCCCCATGTTCAGGTGAACCACACCCCAATCCCCATACCTATGGATGTGGCCCAACAATCAGCTCAGCACTCAACTCTGTCAGCTGTCAATCAAAATCAAAATCAAACTATCAGGAATATGGGAAGTCTTAGGGTTATGCTCAAGTAAACAAAAAAGGCTATTTTGGCTCCTACATCTGGTATAGAGCACACCTGGTCTGGTATACTGTAGAGCATACCTGTTCTGATATAGAGCACACCTGGACTGGTATAGAGCACACCTGGTCTAATATAGAGCACACCTGGTCTGATATAGGGCACACCTGGTCTGATATGGAGCATACCTGGTCTGATATAGAGCATATCTGGTCTGATATAGAGCATACCTGGTCTGGTATAGAGCATACCTGGTCTGATATAGAGCACACCTGGTCTAGTATAGAGCACACCTGGTCTGATATAGAGCACACCTGGTCTGATATAGAGCACACCTGGTCTGATATAGAGCACACCTGGTCTGATATAGAGCACACCTGGTCTGATATAGAGCACACCTGGTCTGGTATAGAGCACACCTGGTCTGATATAGAGCATACCTGGTCTGATATAGAGCATACCTGGTCGGATAATAGAGCATATCTGGTCTGATAATAGAGCATACCTGGTCTGATATAGAGCATACCTGGTCGGATAATAGAGCATATCTGGTCTGATAATAGAGCATACCTGGTCTGGTATAGAGCATACCTGGTCTGATATAGAGCATACCTGGTCGGATAATAGAGCATATCTGGTCTGATAATAGAGCATACCTGGTCTGATATAGAGCATACCTGGTCTGATAATAGAGCATACCTGGTCTGGTATAGAGCACACCTGCCCAGGTCTAGTGTAGTATAGTTTATTATGGATCCTCATTGGCAATTGCATAAGCATCGCTATTCTTCCTGGGATCCAGCACACATACTGAAGCAATAAACCACTCGAGGCCGTGTGTTATAGTGATTTTGTAACAGCTAGGGGGGGTTGTTAGGCACGACGCGAAGCGGAGTGGCTCAAACCCCCCTAGCTGTTATAAAACGGTTACTACAGCTATTAGTGTAAAATAAACACACAGCAATGTAAAATATTAACATTTATTCAAAACTAAGCATCATTCCCTCAATTCCACCGAGCAAAATAGTTCCCCTAACAAAAGGGTTGCCAAGCAACAACAACAACTACAATGCATTGGATCAAATGGGAGGCGCATTAATACTGAAAATGGAATGATATCCCAGGTGTGTGTTACAAAGTATTTTAACACGGCTTCCAGCCAATCAGAATCAAAAACCAGAACTAACCGTTGTATAAAATACAATCATACACAGCAACATACAAGAAAAACACAACAAACAGACGTAATAGCTCATCTGTAAATTAAGAATAAGCACATACTATAGGAAACCAAACAGCACCCACTCATTTTCAATCTCACTTTTCCAATCATCTGTCATTTATGTCATGTAGTGACCAAGCCTATAGCCATGCTAATAGTCAAATATTAAATTATTTACATCAAAATACGTTGTATTTGGTCAAAAATAATTCTCGCTATTACCTTTCCTAAAGATGGTAACAAAGTTATAGGACAGCTATTTGAGCCGGAAAATAGTGCAGCTGGATTCTTTCTCAGCGGAATGACTGTAGCTCTCTTTCACGCCTGAGGACAGATACATTTTTCAATTCTCAAATTAGCAATATGACAAACAGGAACAGCAATTCAATTGGCAGCAGTACTAAGAAATTTAACATCTAAATTGTCTACACCTGGTGGTCTGTCCTTACATTTATTAAGCAAACACTCAACAACTTTTGCTATTTTAAATGCACAGTTCTTATTATTCCTGATTGAGTTTTGAATGAGTGTTGTGGAGGAGGAACGAGGCCTGCTGTGAGAACAGGCCAGTCAGGGTTGTTGTTGTTGTTGTTGTTCGTCTGAGTCCCAGGATAATTAAAGTTGATAGAATTCCTTTTCTATTCTACCCTGAGCCATATTCTCTACTCTGCTCTGTTCTATCTCATTCTACCCCCCAACCCTCCCTCTACTACCCTACTCTCCCCTACTCTATTCCACCCTACCCCATTCTACCCTACTCTCCCCTACTCTATTCCACCCTACCCCATTCTACCCTACTCTCCCCTACTCTATTCCACCCTACCCCATTCTACCCTACTCTACCCTACTCTATTCCACCCTACCCCATTCTACCCTACTCTACCCTACTCTATTCCACCCTACCCCATTCTACCCCATTCTACCCTACACTACCCCCCCCCCCTCAGGGATGTGATGAAGGGTCAGCACGTGGACCCAGAGGAGGCAGTGCAGATCCACCAGGACGTCCAGGCCAGGTACTCGCTGGCCATTCACTGGGGGACCTTCGCCCTGGCCTACGAGGTGAGCCTGGACCAGCACAGCCTGGACCAGTACAGCCTAGACCAGCACAGCCTGGACCAGCACAGCCTAGACCAGCACAGCCTAGACCAGCACAGCCTAGACCAGTACAGCCTGGAACAGCACAGCCTGGACCAGCACAGCCTAGACCAGGACAGCCTGGACCAGCACAGTTTAGACCAGGGCAGTTTAGACCAGGACAGTCTGCCACACCACTAACTCTGGACCACATGGCTGACAGGGACACCAGGGGATAGGGGAGTAGACAGGAGCAGAGAGGAGGAGACAGGAGCAGAGAGGAGGAGACAGGAGGAGAGAGGAGGAGACAGGAGGAAACAGGAGCAGAGAGGAGGAGACAGGAGGAGAGAGGAGGAGACGGGAGCAGAGAGGAGTAGACACGAGGAGACAGGAGGAGAGAGGAGGAGACAGGAGCAGAGAGGAGGAGACAGGAGCAGGGAGGAGGAGACAGGAGGAGAGAGGAGGAGACAGGAGGAAACAGGAGCAGAGAGGAGGAGACAGGAGGAGAGAGGAGGAGACGGGAGCAGAGAGGAGTAGACACGAGGAGACAGGAGGAGAGAGGAGGAGACAGGAGCAGAGAGGAGGAGACAGGAGCAGAGAGGAGGAGACAGGAGGAGAGAGGAGGAGACAGGAGCAGAGAGGAGGAGACAGGAGCAGAGAGGAGGAGACAGGAGCAGAGAGGAGGAGACAGGAGGAGAGAGGAGGAGAGAGGAGGAGACAGGAGGAGAGAGGAGGAGACAGGTGGAGAGAGGAGGAGACAGGAGGAGACAG
Source organism: Borostomias antarcticus (assembly GCF_949987555.1). Lineage (NCBI taxonomy): Eukaryota > Metazoa > Chordata > Actinopteri > Stomiiformes > Stomiidae > Borostomias > Borostomias antarcticus. The sequence continues at coordinate 18,575,037 of NC_140246.1, read as the reverse complement.
GAGCAGAGAGGAGGAGAGAGGAGGAGACAGGAGCAGAGAGGAGGAGAGAGGAGGAGACAGGAGGAGAGAGGAGGAGACAGGAGCAGAGAGGAGGAGACAGGAGGAGAGAGGAGGAGACAGGAGCAGAGAGGAGCAGAGAGGAGGAGAGAGGAGGAGACAGGAGGAGACAGGAGGAGAGAGGAGGAGACAGGAGGAGAGAGGAGGAGACAGGAGGAGACAGGAGCAGAGAGGAGGAGGAGACAGGAGGAGAGAAGAGGAGACAGGAGGAGACAGGAGCAGAGAGGAGGAGACAGGAGGAGAGAGGAAGAGACAGGAGGAGAGAGGAGGAGACAGGAGGAGAGAGGAGGAGACAGGTGGTGAGAGGAGGAGACAGGAGGAGACAGGAGCAGAGAGGAGCAGAGAGGAGCAGAGAGGAGGAGAGAGGAGGAGGGAGGAGGAGACAGGAGGAGAGAGGAGGAGACAGGAGCAGAGAGGAGGAGACAGGAGCAGAGAGGAGGAGACAGGAGGAGAGAGGAGGAGACAGGAGCAGAGAGGAGGAGACAGGAGCAGAGAGGAGGAGACAGGAGGAGACAGGAGGAGAGAGGAGGAGAGAGGAGGAGACAGGAGGAGAGAGGAGGAGACAGGTGGAGAGAGGAGGAGACAGGAGGAGACAGGAGCAGAGAGGAGGAGAGAGGAGGAGACAGGAGCAGAGAGGAGGAGAGAGGAGGAGACAGGAGGAGAGAGGAGGAGACAGGAGGAAACAGGAGCAGAGAGGAGGAGACAGGAGCAGAGAGGAGGAGACAGGAGGAGAGAGGAGGAGACAGGAGCAGAGAGGAGGAGACAGGAGGAGACAGGAGGAGAGAGGAGGAGACAGGAGGAGAGAGGAGGAGACAGGAGGAGACAGGAGCAGAGAGGAGGAGACAGGAGGAGAGAGGAGGAGACAGGAGGAGAGAGGAGGAGACAGGAGCAGAGAGGAGGAGAGAGGAGGCAGGGACCCAAGAGGAACCTGCTTATTTAGCATTGAGATGCACCCCAGGAGTGAGGTCAGGCTCATCTCTCTCTCTCTCTCTCTCTCTCTCTCTGTCTATATATCTCTCTTCCTCTTTCTCTCTCTCACACACTCACTCTCTCACACACACACACACACACACACACACACACACACACACACACACACACACACACACACACACACACACACACACACACACTAGCAGCAGGTACCTCCCATAGAGACAGAGGTTACAAGGTCACGGATGGTTTATTTGTCCTCCACACACAAAAGATCCCAGCGGTGTGATTGTCCAGGTCCAGGCCGGGCAGACCAGACCCACACAGCCCCACCAGCGCTTGATTTAGCCTGCCAGGAGGGCCAGAGGGGTGGGCTGCTCTGCTGTGCCCGGCCATCAGTGGGCAGAGAGGAGAGAGATTTCCAGGTCTGAAATAAACAGTGAGCAGAGTTACAGACAACATGAGGAATGGTTTTCACCCCTATCTTCTTCTTTCTCTCCCTTTATATGTTGTTTGTCTAGCAGTGAGTTCAAAGTTAATCTCTCTCTCCCTCTCTCTCTCTCTCCCTCTCTCTCCCTCTCTCTCTCTCTCTCTATATATATATATATATATATATATATATATATATATATATATATCTCAGCATTACCTGGAGCCTCCGGTCAGGTTGAGAGAGGCCCTGGAGAGGAAGGGGTTAAAGGTGGACAGCTTCTTCACGCTTCACCACGGAGAGTCCCGGGTCCTCGCCACCGCCCATCAAGTCTTTCAATGATGAAACCACTCCCTCCCTTTAAGCTGGACTCAGGAAGTGTGTGTGTGTGTGTGTGTGTGTGTGCGTGTGCGTGTGCGTGTGTGTGTGTGTGTGAGGACAGATCAACCCCCTGCTGTCCTGCTGCCATCAAACTCATAGTCATCGTAGGATGGGGGCGCTAGAGAGCAGTATGGAATGTGACATTGGCTCCAAACCTGGCTGGTCCATATTGACACCGTACTGCGTCCTGTCCTGTCCTGTCCTGTCCTGTCCTGTCCTGTCCTGTCCTGTCCTGTCCTGTCCTGTCCTGTCAGAGATGTCCTCCGCCTGCTGGGACTGGACCAGGTTCTACACTGACTCACACACACAGCTGGGACTGGACCAGGGTCTACACGGACTCACACACACACAGCTGGGACTGGACCAGTGTGTACACGGACTCACACACAGCTGGGACTGGACCAGGGTCTACACTGACTCACACACACACACACAGCTGGATCGGCCCCTTCTCATGGGTAATGTTGCTAGAATACTGTAACGAGATGAATCTCTGAATCACTGAATCGGATCTGAATGATTCTCTCCAAAATGAAAAAATTTGTAGTCAGAGCTGATTTGGAAGCGAGTGATTGGTCCCTTCTGCTGATGTGCTATTCTCGTATTTGCTGCAATCCGTCAGCAGTCCTGTAGAATTATAACAATGCTGAATGTAAAATGTTTTCTTATAATTAAGTGTACATTACTTGAATATTGCAATACAAATCTCTTATTTTCCACTTTGACTTTGTCCCAGAGCAAGCTAGCCCTTAACTAGAGGATTCCTTCATCTCACACTGGGCCCTTGGGTCCCAGGACCCAAGTTAGGAATGCTTGATCCTATTAGTTGGCATGGCAACTGTCAGCAGAGCACGAGTTTGTATCAAGCTGACACGACATTCTAGAATTCTCAAGAACACAGTATTGTGGTTCTGGAACATTGGAAGGGTCCTCTGTGTTCTGGGGTTCAGCTGGGAGGTCCAGGTCTGTGTGGAGGGAGCTGGATAATGATCCCAGCACCACGACACCACCTGAGTTAGCTTCACACCAGCACAACCCCCTGAGAGATATCTCCTACACGTACAACATACAAGAAAATAATCCACAGAGATGTAGGAAATGCAATTTAATTTTTTAATAACATCATTCCTCAGATAAAAATGCAATGTTACAGGAATATACATCAGAGATTAATTTAAAACTTGCTTTTCAAGGACCATACAGTCTAAATATATTTTTTCTTTTTTATTTACTGGTAGCGTGCGTTATAAGCAAGACCGACTCTGTCACCAAAGACAGACTGACAGTTACAATACAAACTGTACATTATGTACAAATCAACTTTGTTTGGTTTTTCTTTCACTTTTATTGAAAATAGGAGTAGAAAAACTGATTGAATATTCAGATTTATGTATTGTATTCTTTCCCTTTCTAAAGTCTAAAATGAAAGAACGAAACAAACGCAGGAAAAGAAAGGAAGTGGATTTTTCCATTAGAAAGTAAAGAAGAGAGAAATGGCCGTGTCCGTTAGTGAGGCTGAGAAGACACGGTAACCCAGGTAACCAGGAGGTCAGAGGTCAGGACCTCGCATGAAGGAACCCGGTTACAAAATGTCCGCCAGCCCTCCAAAGCTACCAGAAGCACAATATAACACTCTTATCTCATTGTTTTTGTCCATAAATAGTGCTGATATTAAATACTACATTTAACAGTAGCGCCACTACTAAATATTACAACAAATGGTTGGTCTTAATGTGAACTGAGAATAGCTCTTCAAAGAAATAAACGCAAGATAGACTTTTCCATAAAAGAGAAGTTTGATCCCTCCAACAGTTCCTCAGATTCTGTGAATGACCAATCAAATGTGATGATGGATTAGGATATTATGGATTAGGATATTGATGAAGACCAGTGTGGACCTGATATGGAGCCTATAGTTGACCTCCTCTCACTGTCACCTGATCAATAGGGGTGACATGGGGGTCACCACTCCAACAGGACATTGATTCAAATCAATCAATACTAATCAGTCGTTGAGCATCGCTGATTCTCTGAGATACATAAACTCACACCATTCATCAGCTCTGAGGATAATCAAACTTGATGAAAAAAACAATCCAATAATTCTTAATAAAGTGTGCACATATTGTATGGATAAGGTTACTGTACAATAATGACTATCAAAAATCTGTGTACAGTATGTTTGTGTTCCATGTAGAATACGGAACACTTGTATGGAATATCGTCATTCATGGTGCAACAATGTAGCTTACTCGACTACCAGGAAGAGGCAGAGAGATGGGGGTGGTGGGGGGGTGGGGGGGTTCAGTCAACCAATCAGTCCTGTCCTCTCTGTCTCAGGGGTCCATGTCAGACTCAGGGAGGTGTGCTCCAGGGGTGTGGGCCCTGCCTCTGCCTCCTCTGCTTAATAATCACAAGGTTGGTACCAATGATCAGAAACTAACAGTCTTTTAAATCAGAGGACCTCCTAGGCTTGTGAAGGTGCTACACTAATGTGTGTGTGTGTGTGTGTGTGTGTGATATCACCTATGATCATATATCTAGGTCATCTATGTCCATACTGACTAACCGCAGCAGCAAGAAGTGGATCCTGTTAGTCAAACTCTCATATAGAGGTCAAGGTCAAGACACTGCAGCATGCTGCTTCTATGTGACTAGAGAGCATGGCTGTGTTCCGAATCGCATACTACCCTACTATATAGTATGCCAAAACAGGATGTAGTATGTCCCCATACATAGTATGCCACATGCAGTATGGCAAAAATACCAGGATGTCCTACTACATCCTGTCGTATTTTGCATTATGCAAGCCAGCAGGCTTTTCTGGCTTTTCTGACCCACAATCCTGTGCGCAACGGAAATGTGTGTCACATGTGAGTCGTGACAGCTGTAGACGAATGTTGCGTTATGGACAGCGACGGATGTGGGCAAATTTCAAGGCGCAATGTTATGACAAGGTAGTATGTCCCAATTGGATGCCTACTGCTTGCAAAGTACGTACTTTCTAAGGGCAGCTGTAGTAGGTACTGGTAGTAAGAAGTAGAAGTATGCGATTCGGAACGCAGCCCATGCCCAACATTTAGATTCACCCCCACCGCCCCTGCTCCTCCCCCCTCCCCCAGCTCCTCCCCCCTCCTCCAGCCCCTCCCCCAGCCCCTCCAACACCCACTAAGACGCTGAGGCAACAAAGACACAAAAAGAAGTTTCCACTATGAGCTTGGCTTGCTAGCATGTGAGGGAAAACAAGGCAGTACGCAAACCTGAAGTGGAACCCTGCTGTCTGTCTGCTGGTACCACTCTGAGCCTGGTACCACTCTGAACCTGGTACGACTCTGAGCCTGGTACGACTCTGAGCCTGGTACCACTCTGAACCTGGTACGACTCTGCTCTGGTACCACTCTGAGCCTGGTACCACTCTGAGCCTGGTACCACTCTGAACCTGGTACCACTCTGAGCCTGGTACGACTCTGAGCCTGGTACCACTCTGAACCTGGTACGACTCTGCTCTGGTACCACTCTGAGCCTGGTACCACTCTGAACCTGGTACCACTCTGAGCCTGGTACCACTCTGAGCCTGGTACCACTCTGAACCTGGTACCACTCTGAACCTGGTACCACTCTGCTCTAGGCCCTATTCCTGGTTCACAGCAATAGTTGCTTTTTCCAAATCTAAATTCAAAGTTATTTACCCCCTTCATCATAAATACAACTTCTACTATGTGATAGAATAGATATATCTCTCCAAAAGGCCTCCATCGTCAGCACTGAGGTACACATGAAGGCTGTCAAACGACACAGAGAAGTGAAGTAAATGTTTAATCATCAGCCGACTGCATCTCGATTCACCCTAGCAAAAAAGGAAAATAAAGGCTATATTTAAAATAGTCGTCTTAAAATATTTCTGGCTAGATCAAAATGATCAACAATCCATTTACAAGAAAACTGAAAACATGAACTGATAGAAGTACAGTAGGACCCCACTCATCCGAACTTCAGAGATCCGAACCTTCCTGTCTACCGGACAGGCTTAAAAAACGTTTTTTTTTTTTTTTTTGCCTGCTAATCTGGTTACTGGTGGGATTATCATTACAGTACTGTATCCTACTGTGAATAAAAACAGAACTGTATGTAGACCTACATGTTGCCTGTAGCCTACTGTCACGTTTCATTTCTTACTTTAATGTCGAGCGCAAAACGCAAACGAGTCTGCTGCGCGAGAGCTGCATTCCTTGGTAGCCAGAAAGCGCGTCAGCAACCTGAGTCATTTTTCGTTCCCAGTTAATGGACTTCAGGAACACAGACGTGTTGTGAGCATGTAGATTAGCCTACTAGACCTACTGTATTTGTTAAATAATAGCCTACAGCCTATAGGCCACGTTAGCCTACATCGGTTGTTTTAGAGACTTTCTTTTAGGCTACAATAGCCAGACACGACAACTTGTCTGTCATTTCATTTATTTATTTGTTGATTATCATTTGCTCTAATTCAGACAAGATCACTTTTGTCAAATTTGAACATTTATTATACAAGCAGCATAATTATACAAGCGGCATAATACATGCATATGAATTTTGGCGGTGTGCTCTGTCCGGGGGGCATTCAACACCAGTCTGACTCAGTTCAACACCAGTCTGACTGACTCATCACCAGTCTGACTCTGACTCAACACCAGTCTGACTCTCACTCAGTTCAACACCAGTCTGACTCTGACTCATCACCAGTCTGACTCTGACTCAACACCAGTCTGACTGACTCAACACCAGTCTGACTGACTCAACACCAGTCTGACTCTGACTCAACACCAGTCTGACTCTCACTCAGTTCAACACCAGTCTGACTCTGACTCAGCTCAACACCAGTCTGACTCAGTTCAACACCAGTCTGACTCTGACTCAACACCAACCTGACTCTGACTCAGTTCAACACCAGTCTGACTCTGACTCAGTTCAACACCAGTCTGACTCTGACTCAGTTCAACACAAGTCTGACTCTGACTCAACACCAGCCTGACTCTGACTCAGTTCAACACCAGCCTGACTCTGACTCAGTTCAACACCAGTCTGACTCTGACTCAACACCAGTTTGACTCTGATTCAGTTCAACACCAGTCTGACTCTGACCCAGCTCAACACCAGTCTAAGTGTCTCAATTCAACACCAGTCCGACTGACTCAGTTCAATACCAGTCTGACTCTGACTCAGTTCAACACCAGTCGGTCTGACTCAGTTCAACACCAGTCTGACTCTGACTCAGTTCAACACCAGTCGGTCTGACTCAGTTCAACACCAGTCTGACTCTGACTCCCACAGGTCAGCTGACCTCAGAACCACCCAGCAGCCCTACCAGTGCTCTGGATTGTCAATGTGATAAAAACACTTTAAAATATATAATCTATAATTATCCTGTTAATCTAGCTATATATTGTGGGATTTACTTTCAAATTGGGATTCCAAACCATGCACAATAAAACTCCTTCGTTCCCGACCATGACGACCCTGTGAGAGGCTAATCAATCAATCAGACCAATCAACCAATTATTGAATCAATTATCTGGCCTTCTGTAACCCACATCCCTCTCTCCTCAAAAAGCCAGTCTTGGCAGTTACACTGAGGGTGAATGACCGGAGTGACATCACTGCCGTAGTGACATCATTGCCGTAAGGAACTGCACACTCAGGTCTAAATGTCTTCAAAACTATGACGAGGACTACGGCCGATCATCATCATCAGGTCGTCCACAGACGGGCCTCCCATCTCTCTCTCCAGTGACCCCGCTCCTCCACACACCTGGTCATCTCATCAGTGACCCCGCTCCTCCACACACCTGGTCATCTCATCAGTGACCCCGCTCCTCCACACACCTGGTCATCTCATCAGTGACCCCGCTCCTCCACACACCTGGTCATCTCATCAGTGACCCCGCTCCTCCACACACCTGGTCATCTCATCAGTGACCCCGCTCCTCCACACACCTGGTCATCTCATCAGTGGTCTCCACTCCCTTAATTATGTCCACTAATGTTTTAGTAGGACGTCCTCTTGACTTGCGTCTGTGCCATGGAGACGGCTCCCATGACACCATCTTGCTGGCCTGAAGCTCACGGTGTCTGTAGCAGTGCCCAGCCAGCCTCATTCTCCTTGCTGCTATCTTCCCACTCACCCTTGACCTCTCTCCGTACAGATCTTCAGTACTGACGTGTGCGTTATGACTTATGTCCAGTGCTGCACGTAGCATTCTGGTGTAGCATCCGTCCAGCGACCTATGCAGGGAGTGGCTCAGGGTCCAGCGACCTCTACAGGGAGTGGCTCAGGGTCCAGCGACCTCTACAGGGAGTGGCTCAGGGTCCAGCGACCTCTACAGGGAGTGGCTCAGGGTCCAGCGACCTCTACAGGGAGTGGCTCAGGGTCCAGCACTCACAGACATACAGGAAGACTCCTCCACGGTGGCGCTGGAGAAGTGGAGCTTGGTTTCCCGGGGGAGGTTGGATTTCCACACGTTGCTCACGCTGTTTAGAGCTCTGAGCGTGAGCGCCTTCCTCACTCTGAGGTCCTGCTCTGCTGAGTCGAACCCAGAGCCCAGGTGACCCGTCCTCAGCCTCTTCAGAGCAGGACCTTCAGCTGTCATCAGGGGGATGTCCTGGGGGGTTATAGGTGACCGCCCAAACGTCCACTAAACCTTTTTTGCATCCAGACCTGAGTGTGTGCTTCATGTGTTCTTCAGGGTCCTGTGATTGGTCGATCTGGTAATAGAGACAGCGAGAGTATTGTGTTCATGTGATAAATGCTCAGCTTAGCCAATGAGAGGAAGAGAAGAGGGAGAGAGGGACAGGAGACCCCACTCTGACTCTGACCATACAGCCAGGCCAATACAAGATATGCACAATTAGTTTAATTCACACACACACACACACACACACACACACACACACACACACACACACACACACACACACACACACACACACACTGCACTGTCCCCTCCTGTCCACAACTGAAACATCCAGACTCTGAATTCTTATTTACACAGAAACAGAGAGAATGGAGCAGCTCTGCAACGCCCTGCATGGTTCAAACACAACAGAAAACCAGTGACTGAGAAACAAAGCAGAACGTGGCTGAAATCTGGAAATGGCTTCATGCAATGATGTCACAACATGAAGTTGTTTCACTGAAATAATTCTACAGACTGATGGAGTGAACAGAGCAGCGAGATGTTAACGGTCTGGCGCTGGATTCAGATCTCACCCTACGAAGGAACTGCACCTGAATTCAAGTACAACAGGCTTCATCAATATAAACAACTGCAACCCAACAACCAGAAAAAAGAACATCTGAATATATTATAATATGTGATATCATTTTGTTCTCTTGTCCCTTCTGTACAACTGTGTGTGTGTGTGTATATATATATATATATATATATATATATATATATATATATATATATATATATATATATATATATATATATGTATTCTCTATGGACCTTGTTTTTACAGTCATAGTTATTGCATTGTTTTTGCATATCTTGGAATTCAAACACATACCTACCAGCTCCAGAGCAGTCACACTGACAAGCACACACACACACACACACACACACACACACACACACACACACACACACACACACACATACACACACACACACACACCCTCACACAACCTCACATGACCTCACACACCCTCACACAACCTCACACAACCTCACATGACCTCAGACACCCTCACACACCCTCAAACAACCTTAACCAACCTAACACACCCTCACACACCCTCAAACAACCTTAACCAACCTCACACACCCTCACACAACCTCAAACAACCTTAACCACCCTCACACACCCTCACACAACCTCACATGACCTCACACACCCTCACACAACCTCAAATGACCTTACACAACCTCACATGACCTAACACACCCTCAAACTCACACAACCTCAAACAACCTCACACACCCTCACACAACCTCAAACAACCTTAACCAACCTCACACGCCCTCACACAACCTCAAACAACCTTAACCAACCTCACACACCCTCACACACCCTCACACAACCTCACATGACCTAACACACCCTCACACACCCTCACACAACCTCACATGACCTCACACACCCTCACACACCCTCAAACAACCTTAACCAACCTCACACACCCTCACACAACCTCAAACAACCTCACATACCCTCACACAACCTCAAACAACCTTACACAACCTCATATGACCTCACACACCCTCAAACTCACACAACCTCACACAACCTCAAACAACCTTAACCAACCTCACACACCCTCACACACCCTCACACAACCTCACATGACCTAACACACCCTCAAACTCACACAACCTCAAACAACCTCACACACCCTCAAACAACCTTAACCAACCTCACACACCCTCACACAACCTCAAACAACCTTACACAACCTCATATGACCTCAAACACCCTCAAACTCACACAACCTCACACAACCTCACACAACCTCAAACAACCTTAACCAACCTCACACACCCTCACACAACCTCACATGACCTCACACACCCTCACACATCCTCAAATGACCTTACACAACCTCACATGACCTTACACACCCTCAAACTCACACAACCTCAAACAACCTCACACACCCTCACACAACCTCAAACAACCTTACACAACCTCATATGACCTCACACACCCTCAAACTCACACAACCTCACACAACCTCAAACAACCTTAACCAACCTCACACACCCTCACACACCCTCACACACCCTCACACAACCTCACATGACCTCACACACCCTCACACAACCTCACATGACCTAACACACCCTCAAACTCACACAACCTCAAACAACCTCACACACCCTCAAACAACCTTAACCAACCTCACACACCCTCACACAACCTCAAACAACCTTACACAACCTCATATGACCTCACACACCCTCAAACTCACACAACCTCACACAACCTCAAACAACCTTAACCAACCTCACACACCCTCACACACCCTCACACAACCTCACATGACCTAACACACCCTCAAACTCACACAACCTCAAACAACCTCACACACCCTCAAACAACCTTAACCAACCTCACACACCCTCACACAACCTCAAACAACCTTACACAACCTCATATGACCTCAAACACCCTCAAACTCACACAACCTCACACAACCTCACACAACCTCAAATGACCTTACACAACCTCACATGACCTAACACACCCTCAAACTCACACAACCTCAAACAACCTCACACACCCTCAAACAACCTTAACCAACCTCACACACCCTCACACAACCTCAAACAACCTTACACAACCTCATATGACCTCAAACACCCTCAAACTCACACAACCTCACACAACCTCACACAACCTCAAACAACCTTAACCAACCTCACACACCCTCACACACCCTCACACAACCTCACATGACCTAACACACCCTCACACACCCTCACACAACCTCACATGACCTCACACACCCTCACACACCCTCAAACAACCTTAACCAACCTCACACACCCTCACACAACCTCAAACAACCTTAACCAACCTCACACACCCTCACACACCCTCACACAACCTCACATGACCTAACACACCCTCACACACCCTCACACAACCTCACATGACCTCACACACCCTCACACACCCTCAAACAACCTTAACCAACCTAACACACCCTCACACACCCTCACACAACCTCAAAAAACCTTAACCAACCTCACACACCCTCACACACCCTCACACAACCTCACATGACCTCTAACACCCTCACACAACCTCAAATGACCTTACACAACCTCACATGACCTAACACACCCTCAAACTCACACAACCTCAAACAACCTCACACACCCTCAAACAACCTTAACCAACCTCACACACCCTCACACAACCTCAAACAACCTTACACAACCTCATATGACCTCAAACACCCTCAAACTCACACAACCTCACACAACCTCACACAACCTCAAACAACCTTAACCAACCTCACACACCCTCACACAACCTCACATGACCTCACACACCCTCACACAACCTCAAATGACCTTACACAACCTCACATGACCTCAAACACCCTCAAACTCACACAACCTCACACAACCTCACACAACCTCAAACAACCTTACACAACCTCAAACAACCTCACACAACCTCACACACCCTCACACACCCTCACACAACCTCAAATGACCTTACACAACCTCACATGACCTTACACACCCTCAAACTCACACAACCTCAAACAACCTCACACACCCTCACACAACCTCAAACAACCTTACACAACCTCATATGACCTCACACACCCTCAAACTCACACAACCTCACACAACCTCAAACAACCTTAACCAACCTCACACACCCTCACACACCCTCACACACCCTCACACAACCTCACATGACCTCACACACCCTCACACAACCTCACATGACCTAACACACCCTCAAACTCACACAACCTCAAACAACCTCACACACCCTCAAACAACCTTAACCAACCTCACACACCCTCACACAACCTCAAACAACCTTACACAACCTCATATGACCTCACACACCCTCAAACTCACACAACCTCACACAACCTCAAACAACCTTAACCAACCTCACACACCCTCACACACCCTCACACAACCTCACATGACCTAACACACCCTCAAACTCACACAACCTCAAACAACCTCACACACCCTCAAACAACCTTAACCAACCTCACACACCCTCACACAACCTCAAACAACCTTACACAACCTCATATGACCTCAAACACCCTCAAACTCACACAACCTCACACAACCTCACACAACCTCAAATGACCTTACACAACCTCACATGACCTAACACACCCTCAAACTCACACAACCTCAAACAACCTCACACACCCTCAAACAACCTTAACCAACCTCACACACCCTCACACAACCTCAAACAACCTTACACAACCTCATATGACCTCAAACACCCTCAAACTCACACAACCTCACACAACCTCACACAACCTCACACAACCTCAAACAACCTTAACCAACCTCACACACCCTCACACACCCTCACACAACCTCACATGACCTAACACACCCTCACACACCCTCACACAACCTCACATGACCTCACACACCCTCACACACCCTCAAACAACCTTAACCAACCTCACACACCCTCACACAACCTCAAACAACCTTAACCAACCTCACACACCCTCACACACCCTCACACAACCTCACATGACCTAACACACCCTCACACACCCTCACACAACCTCACATGACCTCACACACCCTCACACACCCTCAAACAACCTTAATTAACCTAACACACCCTCACACACCCTCACACAACCTCAAAAAACCTTAACCAACCTCACACACCCTCACACACCCTCACACAACCTCACATGACCTCTAACACCCTCACACAACCTCAAATGACCTTACACAACCTCACATGACCTAACACACCCTCAAACTCACACAACCTCAAACAACCTCACACACCCTCAAACAACCTTAACCAACCTCACACACCCTCACACAACCTCAAACAACCTTACACAACCTCATATGACCTCAAACACCCTCAAACTCACACAACCTCACACAACCTCACACAACCTCAAACAACCTTAACCAACCTCACACACCCTCACACAACCTCACATGACCTCACACACCCTCACACAACCTCAAATGACCTTACACAACCTCACATGACCTCAAACACCCTCAAACTCACACAACCTCACACAACCTCACACAACCTCAAACAACCTTACACAACCTCAAACAACCTCACACAACCTCACACACCCTCACACACCCTCACACAACCTCACATGACCTCACACACCCTCACACAACCTCAAATGACCTTACACAACCTCACATGACCTAACACACCCTCAAACTCACACAACCTCAAACAACCTCACACACCCTCAAACAACCTTAACCAACCTCACACACCCTCACACAACCTCAAACAACCTTACACAACCTCATATGACCTCAAACACCCTCAAACTCACACAACCTCACACAACCTCACACAACCTCAAACAACCTTAACCAACCTCACACACCCTCACACAACCTCAAATGACCTTACACAACCTCACATGACCTAACACACCCTCAAACTCACACAACCTCAAACAACCTCACACACCCTCAAACAACCTTAACCAACCTCACACACCCTCACACAACCTCACATGACCTCACACACCCTCACACAACCTCAAATGACCTTACACAACCTCAAATGACCTTACACAACCTCACATGACCTCAAACACCCTCAAACTCACACAACCTCACACAACCTCACACAACCTCAAACAACCTTAACCAACCTCACACACCCTCACACAACCTCACATGACCTCACACACCCTCACACAACCTCAAATGACCTTACACAACCTCACATGACCTTACACACCCTCAAACTCACACAACCTCAAACAACCTCACACACCCTCACACAACCTCAAACAACCTTACACAACCTCATATGACCTCAAACACCCTCAAACTCACACAACCTCACACAACCTCACACAACCTCAAACAACCTTAACCAACCTCACACACCCTCACACAACCTCACATGACCTCACACACCCTCACACAACCTCAAATGACCTTACACAACCTCACATGACCTTACACACCCTCAAACTCACACAACCTCAAACAACCTCACACACCCTCACACAACCTCAAACAACCTTAACCAACCTCACACACCCTCACACAACCTCACATGACCTAACACACCCTCAAACTCACACAACCTCAAACAACCTCACACACCCTCACACACCCTCACACAACCTCACATGACCTCACACACCCTCACACAACCTCAAATGACCTTACACAACCTCACATGACCTAACACACCCTCAAACTCACACAACCTCAAACAACCTCACACAACCTCAAACAACCTTACACAACCTCAAACAACCTCACACAACCTCACACACCCTCACACACGCTCACACAACCTCACATGACCTCACACACCCTCACACAACCTCAAATGACCTTACACAACCTCACATGACCTAACACACCCTCAAACTCACACAACCTCAAACAACCTCACACACCCTCAAACAACCTTAACCAACCTCACACACCCTCACACACCCTCACACAACCTCACATGACCTAACACACCCTCACACACCCTCACACAACCTCAAACAACCTTACACAACCTCATATGACCTCAAACACCCTCAAACTCACACAACCTCACACAACCTCACACAACCTCACATGACCTCACACACCCTCACACAACCTCAAATGACCTTACACAACCTCACATGACCTTACACACCCTCAAACTCACACAACCTCAAACAACCTCACACACCCTCACACAACCTCAAACAACCTTACACAACCTCACACACCCTCACACACCCTCACACAACCTCACATGACCTCACACACCCTCACACAACCTCAAATGACCTCACACACCCTCACACAACCTCAAACAACCTTACACAACCTCATATGACCTCAAACACCCTCAAACTCACACAACCTCACACAACCTCACACACCCTCACACAACCTCACATGACCTCACACACCCTCACACAACCTCACACAACCTCACACAACCTCACATGACCTCACACACCCTCACACACCCTCAAACAACCTAAACCAACCTAACACACCCTCACACACCCTCAAACAACCTTAACCAACCTCACACACCCTCACACAACCTCAAACAACCTTAACCAACCTCACACACCCTCACACACCCTCACACAACCTCACATGACCTCACACACCCTCACACAACCTCAAATGACCTTACACAACCTCACATGACCTAACACACCCTCAAACTCACACAACCTCAAACAACCTCACACACCCTCACACAACCTCAAACAACCTTAACCAACCTCACACACCCTCACACAACCTCAAACAACCTTAACCAACCTCACACCCCCTCACACACCCTCACACAACCTCACATGACCTAACACACCCTCACACACCCTCACACAACCTCACATGACCTCACACACCCTCAAACAACCTTAACCAACCTCACACACCCTCACACAACCTCAAACAACCTCACACACCCTCACACAACCTCAAACAACCTTACACAACCTCATATGACCTCACACACCCTCACACAACCTCAAATGACCTTACACAACCTCACATGACCTCAAACACCCTCAAACTCACACAACCTCACACAACCTTAACCAACCTTAACCAACCTCACACACCCTCACACACCCTCACACAACCTCACATGACCTAACACACCCTCACACACCCTCACACAACCTCACATGACCTCACACACCCTCACACACCCTCAAACAACCTTAACCAACCTCACACACCCTCACACAACCTCAAACAACCTCACATACCCTCACACAACCTCAAACAACCTTACACAACCTCATATGACCTCACACACCCTCAAACTCACACAACCTCACACAACCTCAAACAACCTTAACCAACCTCACACACCCTCACACACCCTCACACAACCTCACATGACCTAACACACCCTCAAACTCACACAACCTCAAACAACCTCACACACCCTCAAACAACCTTAACCAACCTCACACACCCTCACACAACCTCAAACAACCTTACACAACCTCATATGACCTCAAACACCCTCAAACTCACACAACCTCACACAACCTCACACAACCTCAAACAACCTTAACCAACCTCACACACCCTCACACAACCTCACATGACCTCACACACCCTCACACAACCTCAAATGACCTTACACAACCTCACATGACCTTACACACCCTCAAACTCACACAACCTCAAACAACCTCACACACCCTCACACAACCTCAAACAACCTTACACAACCTCATATGACCTCACACACCCTCAAACTCACACAACCTCACACAACCTCAAACAACCTTAACCAACCTCACACACCCTCACACACCCTCACACACCCTCACACAACCTCACATGACCTCACACACCCTCACACAACCTCACATGACCTAACACACCCTCAAACTCACACAACCTCAAACAACCTCACACACCCTCAAACAACCTTAACCAACCTCACACACCCTCACACAACCTCAAACAACCTTAACCAACCTCACACACCCTCACACAACCTCACATGACCTCACACACCCTCACACAACCTCAAATGACCTTACACAACCTCACATGACCTCAAACACCCTCAAACTCACACAACCTCACACAACCTCACACAACCTCAAACAACCTTACACAACCTCAAACAACCTCACACAACCTCACACACCCTCACACACCCTCACACAACCTCACATGACCTCACACACCCTCACACAACCTCAAATGACCTTACACAACCTCACATGACCTAACACACCCTCAAACTCACACAACCTCAAACAACCTCACACACCCTCAAACAACCTTAACCAACCTCACACACCCTCACACAACCTCAAACAACCTTACACAACCTCATATGACCTCAAACACCCTCAAACTCACACAACCTCACACAACCTCACACAACCTCAAACAACCTTAACCAACCTCACACACCCTCACACAACCTCAAATGACCTTACACAACCTCACATGACCTAACACACCCTCAAACTCACACAACCTCAAACAACCTCACACACCCTCAAACAACCTTAACCAACCTCACACACCCTCACACAACCTCACATGACCTCACACACCCTCACACAACCTCAAATGACCTTACACAACCTCAAATGACCTTACACAACCTCACATGACCTCAAACACCCTCAAACTCACACAACCTCACACAACCTCACACAACCTCAAACAACCTTAACCAACCTCACACACCCTCACACAACCTCACATGACCTCACACACCCTCACACAACCTCAAATGACCTTACACAACCTCACATGACCTTACACACCCTCAAACTCACACAACCTCAAACAACCTCACACACCCTCACACAACCTCAAACAACCTTACACAACCTCATATGACCTCAAACACCCTCAAACTCACACAACCTCACACAACCTCACACAACCTCAAACAACCTTAACCAACCTCACACACCCTCACACAACCTCACATGACCTCACACACCCTCACACAACCTCAAATGACCTTACACAACCTCACATGACCTTACACACCCTCAAACTCACACAACCTCAAACAACCTCACACACCCTCACACAACCTCAAACAACCTTAACCAACCTCACACACCCTCACACAACCTCACATGACCTAACACACCCTCAAACTCACACAACCTCAAACAACCTCACACACCCTCACACACCCTCACACAACCTCACATGACCTCACACACCCTCACACAACCTCAAATGACCTTACACAACCTCACATGACCTAACACACCCTCAAACTCACACAACCTCAAACAACCTCACACAACCTCAAACAACCTTACACAACCTCAAACAACCTCACACAACCTCACACACCCTCACACACGCTCACACAACCTCACATGACCTCACACACCCTCACACAACCTCAAATGACCTTACACAACCTCACATGACCTAACACACCCTCAAACTCACACAACCTCAAACAACCTCACACACCCTCAAACAACCTTAACCAACCTCACACACCCTCACACACCCTCACACAACCTCACATGACCTAACACACCCTCACACACCCTCACACAACCTCAAACAACCTTACACAACCTCATATGACCTCAAACACCCTCAAACTCACACAACCTCACACAACCTCACACAACCTCACATGACCTCACACACCCTCACACAACCTCAAATGACCTTACACAACCTCACATGACCTTACACACCCTCAAACTCACACAACCTCAAACAACCTCACACACCCTCACACAACCTCAAACAACCTTACACAACCTCACACACCCTCACACACCCTCACACAACCTCACATGACCTCACACACCCTCACACAACCTCAAATGACCTCACACACCCTCACACAACCTCAAACAACCTTACACAACCTCATATGACCTCAAACACCCTCAAACTCACACAACCTCACACAACCTCACACACCCTCACACAACCTCACATGACCTCACACACCCTCACACAACCTCACACAACCTCACACAACCTCACATGACCTCACACACCCTCACACACCCTCAAACAACCTAAACCAACCTAACACACCCTCACACACCCTCAAACAACCTTAACCAACCTCACACACCCTCACACAACCTCAAACAACCTTAACCAACCTCACACACCCTCACACACCCTCACACAACCTCACATGACCTCACACACCCTCACACAACCTCAAATGACCTTACACAACCTCACATGACCTAACACACCCTCAAACTCACACAACCTCAAACAACCTCACACACCCTCACACAACCTCAAACAACCTTAACCAACCTCACACACCCTCACACAACCTCAAACAACCTTAACCAACCTCACACCCCCTCACACACCCTCACACAACCTCACATGACCTAACACACCCTCACACACCCTCACACAACCTCACATGACCTCACACACCCTCAAACAACCTTAACCAACCTCACACACCCTCACACAACCTCAAACAACCTCACACACCCTCACACAACCTCAAACAACCTTACACAACCTCATATGACCTCACACACCCTCACACAACCTCAAATGACCTTACACAACCTCACATGACCTCAAACACCCTCAAACTCACACAACCTCACACAACCTTAACCAACCTTAACCAACCTCACACACCCTCACACACCCTCACACAACCTCACATGACCTAACACACCCTCACACACCCTCACACAACCTCACATGACCTCACACACCCTCACACACCCTCAAACAACCTTAACCAACCTCACACACCCTCACACAACCTCAAACAACCTCACATACCCTCACACAACCTCAAACAACCTTACACAACCTCATATGACCTCACACACCCTCAAACTCACACAACCTCACACAACCTCAAACAACCTTAACCAACCTCACACACCCTCACACACCCTCACACAACCTCACATGACCTAACACACCCTCAAACTCACACAACCTCAAACAACCTCACACACCCTCAAACAACCTTAACCAACCTCACACACCCTCACACAACCTCAAACAACCTTACACAACCTCATATGACCTCAAACACCCTCAAACTCACACAACCTCACACAACCTCACACAACCTCAAACAACCTTAACCAACCTCACACACCCTCACACAACCTCACATGACCTCACACACCCTCACACAACCTCAAATGACCTTACACAACCTCACATGACCTTACACACCCTCAAACTCACACAACCTCAAACAACCTCACACACCCTCACACAACCTCAAACAACCTTACACAACCTCATATGACCTCACACACCCTCAAACTCACACAACCTCACACAACCTCAAACAACCTTAACCAACCTCACACACCCTCACACACCCTCACACACCCTCACACAACCTCACATGACCTCACACACCCTCACACAACCTCACATGACCTAACACACCCTCAAACTCACACAACCTCAAACAACCTCACACACCCTCAAACAACCTTAACCAACCTCACACACCCTCACACAACCTCAAACAACCTTACACAACCTCATATGACCTCACACACCCTCAAACTCACACAACCTCACACAACCTCAAACAACCTTAACCAACCTCACACACCCTCACACACCCTCACACAACCTCACATGACCTAACACACCCTCAAACTCACACAACCTCAAACAACCTCACACACCCTCAAACAACCTTAACCAACCTCACACACCCTCACACAACCTCAAACAACCTTACACAACCTCATATGACCTCAAACACCCTCAAACTCACACAACCTCACACAACCTCACACAACCTCAAATGACCTTACACAACCTCACATGACCTAACACACCCTCAGACTCACACAACCTCACACAACCTCACACAACCTCACACAACCTCAAACAACCTTAACCAACCTCACACACCCTCACACACCCTCACACAACCTCACATGACCTAACACACCCTCAAACTCACACAACCTCAAACAACCTCACACACCCTCACACAACCTCAAACAACCTTAACCAACCTCACACACCCTCACACAACCTCAAACAACCTTAACCAACCTCACACCCCCTCACACACCCTCACACAACCTCACATGACCTAACACACCCTCACACACCCTCACACAACCTCACATGACCTCACACACCCTCAAACAACCTTAACCAACCTCACACACCCTCACACAACCTCAAACAACCTCACACACCCTCACACAACCTCAAACAACCTTACACAACCTCATATGACCTCACACACCCTCACACAACCTCAAACAACCTTAACCAACCTCACACACCCTCACACAACCTCACATGACCTAACACACCCTCAAACTCACACAACCTCAAACAACCTCACACACCCTCACACACCCTCACACAACCTCACATGACCTCACACACCCTCACACAACCTCAAATGACCTTACACAACCTCACATGACCTAACACACCCTCAAACTCACACAACCTCAAACAACCTCACACAACCTCAAACAACCTTACACAACCTCAAACAACCTCACACAACCTCACACACCCTCACACACGCTCACACAACCTCACATGACCTCACACACCCTCACACAACCTCAAATGACCTTACACAACCTCACATGACCTAACACACCCTCAAACTCACACAACCTCAAACAACCTCACACACCCTCAAACAACCTTAACCAACCTCACACACCCTCACACACCCTCACACAACCTCACATGACCTAACACACCCTCACACACCCTCACACAACCTCAAACAACCTTACACAACCTCATATGACCTCAAACACCCTCAAACTCACACAACCTCACACAACCTCACACAACCTCACATGACCTCACACACCCTCACACAACCTCAAATGACCTTACACAACCTCACATGACCTTACACACCCTCAAACTCACACAACCTCAAACAACCTCACACACCCTCACACAACCTCAAACAACCTTACACAACCTCACACACCCTCACACACCCTCACACAACCTCACATGACCTCACACACCCTCACACAACCTCAAATGACCTCACACACCCTCACACAACCTCAAACAACCTTACACAACCTCATATGACCTCAAACACCCTCAAACTCACACAACCTCACACAACCTCACACACCCTCACACAACCTCACATGACCTCACACACCCTCACACAACCTCACACAACCTCACACAACCTCACATGACCTCACACACCCTCACACACCCTCAAACAACCTAAACCAACCTAACACACCCTCACACACCCTCAAACAACCTTAACCAACCTCACACACCCTCACACAACCTCAAACAACCTTAACCAACCTCACACACCCTCACACACCCTCACACAACCTCACATGACCTCACACACCCTCACACAACCTCAAATGACCTTACACAACCTCACATGACCTAACACACCCTCAAACTCACACAACCTCAAACAACCTCACACACCCTCACACAACCTCAAACAACCTTAACCAACCTCACACACCCTCACACAACCTCAAACAACCTTAACCAACCTCACACCCCCTCACACACCCTCACACAACCTCACATGACCTAACACACCCTCACACACCCTCACACAACCTCACATGACCTCACACACCCTCAAACAACCTTAACCAACCTCACACACCCTCACACAACCTCAAACAACCTCACACACCCTCACACAACCTCAAACAACCTTACACAACCTCATATGACCTCACACACCCTCACACAACCTCAAATGACCTTACACAACCTCACATGACCTCAAACACCCTCAAACTCACACAACCTCACACAACCTTAACCAACCTTAACCAACCTCACACACCCTCACACACCCTCACACAACCTCACATGACCTAACACACCCTCACACACCCTCACACAACCTCACATGACCTCACACACCCTCACACACCCTCAAACAACCTTAACCAACCTCACACACCCTCACACAACCTCAAACAACCTCACATACCCTCACACAACCTCAAACAACCTTACACAACCTCATATGACCTCACACACCCTCAAACTCACACAACCTCACACAACCTCAAACAACCTTAACCAACCTCACACACCCTCACACACCCTCACACAACCTCACATGACCTAACACACCCTCAAACTCACACAACCTCAAACAACCTCACACACCCTCAAACAACCTTAACCAACCTCACACACCCTCACACAACCTCAAACAACCTTACACAACCTCATATGACCTCAAACACCCTCAAACTCACACAACCTCACACAACCTCACACAACCTCAAACAACCTTAACCAACCTCACACACCCTCACACAACCTCACATGACCTCACACACCCTCACACAACCTCAAATGACCTTACACAACCTCACATGACCTTACACACCCTCAAACTCACACAACCTCAAACAACCTCACACACCCTCACACAACCTCAAACAACCTTACACAACCTCATATGACCTCACACACCCTCAAACTCACACAACCTCACACAACCTCAAACAACCTTAACCAACCTCACACACCCTCACACACCCTCACACACCCTCACACAACCTCACATGACCTCACACACCCTCACACAACCTCACATGACCTAACACACCCTCAAACTCACACAACCTCAAACAACCTCACACACCCTCAAACAACCTTAACCAACCTCACACACCCTCACACAACCTCAAACAACCTTACACAACCTCATATGACCTCACACACCCTCAAACTCACACAACCTCACACAACCTCAAACAACCTTAACCAACCTCACACACCCTCACACACCCTCACACAACCTCACATGACCTAACACACCCTCAAACTCACACAACCTCAAACAACCTCACACACCCTCAAACAACCTTAACCAACCTCACACACCCTCACACAACCTCAAACAACCTTACACAACCTCATATGACCTCAAACACCCTCAAACTCACACAACCTCACACAACCTCACACAACCTCAAATGACCTTACACAACCTCACATGACCTAACACACCCTCAGACTCACACAACCTCACACAACCTCACACAACCTCACACAACCTCAAACAACCTTAACCAACCTCACACACCCTCACACACCCTCACACAACCTCACATGACCTAACACACCCTCAAACTCACACAACCTCAAACAACCTCACACACCCTCACACAACCTCAAACAACCTTAACCAACCTCACACACCCTCACACAACCTCAAACAACCTTAACCAACCTCACACCCCCTCACACACCCTCACACAACCTCACATGACCTAACACACCCTCACACACCCTCACACAACCTCACATGACCTCACACACCCTCAAACAACCTTAACCAACCTCACACACCCTCACACAACCTCAAACAACCTCACACACCCTCACACAACCTCAAACAACCTTACACAACCTCATATGACCTCACACACCCTCACACAACCTCAAATGACCTTACACAACCTCACATGACCTCAAACACCCTCAAACTCACACAACCTCACACAACCTTAACCAACCTTAACCAACCTCACACACCCTCACACACCCTCACACAACCTCACATGACCTAACACACCCTCACACACCCTCACACAACCTCACATGACCTCACACACCCTCACACACCCTCAAACAACCTTAACCAACCTCACACACCCTCACACAACCTCAAACAACCTCACATACCCTCACACAACCTCAAACAACCTTACACAACCTCATATGACCTCACACACCCTCAAACTCACACAACCTCACACAACCTCAAACAACCTTAACCAACCTCACACACCCTCACACACCCTCACACAACCTCACATGACCTAACACACCCTCAAACTCACACAACCTCAAACAACCTCACACACCCTCAAACAACCTTAACCAACCTCACACACCCTCACACAACCTCAAACAACCTTA
Organism: Borostomias antarcticus; assembly: GCF_949987555.1. Lineage (NCBI taxonomy): Eukaryota > Metazoa > Chordata > Actinopteri > Stomiiformes > Stomiidae > Borostomias > Borostomias antarcticus. The sequence goes on along the minus strand of NC_140246.1, from coordinate 18,550,119 downwards.
CACAACCTCATATGACCTCAAACACCCTCAAACTCACACAACCTCACACAACCTCACACAACCTCAAACAACCTTAACCAACCTCACACACCCTCACACAACCTCACATGACCTCACACACCCTCACACAACCTCAAATGACCTTACACAACCTCACATGACCTTACACACCCTCAAACTCACACAACCTCAAACAACCTCACACACCCTCACACAACCTCAAACAACCTTACACAACCTCATATGACCTCACACACCCTCAAACTCACACAACCTCACACAACCTCAAACAACCTTAACCAACCTCACACACCCTCACACACCCTCACACAACCTCACATGACCTCACACACCCTCACACAACCTCACATGACCTAACACACCCTCAAACTCACACAACCTCAAACAACCTCACACACCCTCAAACAACCTTAACCAACCTCACACACCCTCACACAACCTCAAACAACCTTACACAACCTCATATGACCTCACACACCCTCAAACTCACACAACCTCACACAACCTCAAACAACCTTAACCAACCTCACACACCCTCACACACCCTCACACAACCTCACATGACCTAACACACCCTCAAACTCACACAACCTCAAACAACCTCACACACCCTCAAACAACCTTAACCAACCTCACACACCCTCACACAACCTCAAACAACCTTACACAACCTCATATGACCTCAAACACCCTTAAACTCACACAACCTCACACAACCTCACACAACCTCAAATGACCTTACACAACCTCACATGACCTAACACACCCTCAGACTCACACAACCTCACACAACCTCACACAACCTCACACAACCTCAAACAACCTTAACCAACCTCACACACCCTCACACACCCTCACACAACCTCACATGACCTAACACACCCTCACACACCCTCACACAACCTCAAAAAACCTTAACCAACCTCACACACCCTCACACACCCTCACACAACCTCACATGACCTCTAACACCCTCACACAACCTCAAATGACCTTACACAACCTCACATGACCTAACACACCCTCAAACTCACACAACCTCAAACAACCTCACACACCCTCACACAACCTCAAACAACCTTAACCAACCTCACACAACCTCAAACAACCTTAACCAACCTCACACACCCTCACACACCCTCACACAACCTCAAACAACCTTACACAACCTCATATGACCTCAAACACCCTCAAACTCACACAACCTCACACAACCTCACACAACCTCAAACAACCTTAACCAACCTCACACACCCTCACACAACCTCACATGACCTCACACACCCTCACACAACCTCAAATGACCTTACACAACCTCACATGACCTCAAACACCCTCAAACTCACACAACCTCACACAACCTCACACAACCTCAAACAACCTTAACCAACCTCACACACCCTCACACAACCTCACATGACCTCACACACCCTCACACAACCTCAAATGACCTTACACAACCTCACATGACCTAACACACCCTCAAACTCACACAACCTCAAACAACCTCACACACCCTCAAACAACCTTAACCAACCTCACACACCCTCACACAACCTCAAACAACCTTACACAACCTCATATGACCTCAAACACCCTCAAACTCACACAACCTCACACAACCTCACACAACCTCAAACAACCTTAACCAACCTCACACACCCTCACACAACCTCAAATGACCTTACACAACCTCACATGACCTAACACACCCTCAAACTCACACAACCTCAAACAACCTCACACACCCTCAAACAACCTTAACCAACCTCACACACCCTCACACAACCTCACATGACCTCACACACCCTCACACAACCTCAAATGACCTTACACAACCTCAAATGACCTTACACAACCTCACATGACCTCAAACACCCTCAAACTCACACAACCTCACACAACCTCACACAACCTCAAACAACCTTAACCAACCTCACACACCCTCACACAACCTCACATGACCTCACACACCCTCACACAACCTCAAATGACCTTACACAACCTCACATGACCTTACACACCCTCAAACTCACACAACCTCAAACAACCTCACACACCCTCACACAACCTCAAACAACCTTACACAACCTCATATGACCTCAAACACCCTCAAACTCACACAACCTCACACAACCTCACACAACCTCAAACAACCTTAACCAACCTCACACACCCTCACACAACCTCACATGACCTCACACACCCTCACACAACCTCAAATGACCTTACACAACCTCACATGACCTTACACACCCTCAAACTCACACAACCTCAAACAACCTCACACACCCTCACACAACCTCAAACAACCTTAACCAACCTCACACACCCTCACACAACCTCACATGACCTAACACACCCTCAAACTCACACAACCTCAAACAACCTCACACACCCTCACACACCCTCACACAACCTCACATGACCTCACACACCCTCACACAACCTCAAATGACCTTACACAACCTCACATGACCTAACACACCCTCAAACTCACACAACCTCAAACAACCTCACACAACCTCAAACAACCTTACACAACCTCAAACAACCTCACACAACCTCACACACCCTCACACACGCTCACACAACCTCACATGACCTCACACACCCTCACACAACCTCAAATGACCTTACACAACCTCACATGACCTAACACACCCTCAAACTCACACAACCTCAAACAACCTCACACACCCTCAAACAACCTTAACCAACCTCACACACCCTCACACACCCTCACACAACCTCACATGACCTAACACACCCTCACACACCCTCACACAACCTCAAACAACCTTACACAACCTCATATGACCTCAAACACCCTCAAACTCACACAACCTCACACAACCTCACACAACCTCACATGACCTCACACACCCTCACACAACCTCAAATGACCTTACACAACCTCACATGACCTTACACACCCTCAAACTCACACAACCTCAAACAACCTCACACACCCTCACACAACCTCAAACAACCTTACACAACCTCACACACCCTCACACACCCTCACACAACCTCACATGACCTCACACACCCTCACACAACCTCAAATGACCTCACACACCCTCACACAACCTCAAACAACCTTACACAACCTCATATGACCTCAAACACCCTCAAACTCACACAACCTCACACAACCTCACACACCCTCACACAACCTCACATGACCTCACACACCCTCACACAACCTCACACAACCTCACACAACCTCACATGACCTCACACACCCTCACACACCCTCAAACAACCTTAACCAACCTAACACACCCTCACACACCCTCAAACAACCTTAACCAACCTCACACACCCTCACACAACCTCAAACAACCTTAACCAACCTCACACACCCTCACACACCCTCACACAACCTCACATGACCTCACACACCCTCACACAACCTCAAATGACCTTACACAACCTCACATGACCTAACACACCCTCAAACTCACACAACCTCAAACAACCTCACACACCCTCACACAACCTCAAACAACCTTAACCAACCTCACACACCCTCACACAACCTCAAACAACCTTAACCAACCTCACACCCCCTCACACACCCTCACACAACCTCACATGACCTAACACACCCTCACACACCCTCACACAACCTCACATGACCTCACACACCCTCAAACAACCTTAACCAACCTCACACACCCTCACACAACCTCAAACAACCTCACACACCCTCACACAACCTCAAACAACCTTACACAACCTCATATGACCTCACACACCCTCACACAACCTCAAATGACCTTACACAACCTCACATGACCTCAAACACCCTCAAACTCACACAACCTCACACAACCTTAACCAACCTTAACCAACCTCACACACCCTCACACACCCTCACACAACCTCACATGACCTAACACACCCTCACACACCCTCACACAACCTCACATGACCTCACACACCCTCACACACCCTCAAACAACCTTAACCAACCTCACACACCCTCACACAACCTCAAACAACCTCACATACCCTCACACAACCTCAAACAACCTTACACAACCTCATATGACCTCACACACCCTCAAACTCACACAACCTCACACAACCTCAAACAACCTTAACCAACCTCACACACCCTCACACACCCTCACACAACCTCACATGACCTAACACACCCTCAAACTCACACAACCTCAAACAACCTCACACACCCTCAAACAACCTTAACCAACCTCACACACCCTCACACAACCTCAAACAACCTTACACAACCTCATATGACCTCAAACACCCTCAAACTCACACAACCTCACACAACCTCACACAACCTCAAACAACCTTAACCAACCTCACACACCCTCACACAACCTCACATGACCTCACACACCCTCACACAACCTCAAATGACCTTACACAACCTCACATGACCTTACACACCCTCAAACTCACACAACCTCAAACAACCTCACACACCCTCACACAACCTCAAACAACCTTACACAACCTCATATGACCTCACACACCCTCAAACTCACACAACCTCACACAACCTCAAACAACCTTAACCAACCTCACACACCCTCACACACCCTCACACACCCTCACACAACCTCACATGACCTCACACACCCTCACACAACCTCACATGACCTAACACACCCTCAAACTCACACAACCTCAAACAACCTCACACACCCTCAAACAACCTTAACCAACCTCACACACCCTCACACAACCTCAAACAACCTTACACAACCTCATATGACCTCACACACCCTCAAACTCACACAACCTCACACAACCTCAAACAACCTTAACCAACCTCACACACCCTCACACACCCTCACACAACCTCACATGACCTAACACACCCTCAAACTCACACAACCTCAAACAACCTCACACACCCTCAAACAACCTTAACCAACCTCACACACCCTCACACAACCTCAAACAACCTTACACAACCTCATATGACCTCAAACACCCTCAAACTCACACAACCTCACACAACCTCACACAACCTCAAATGACCTTACACAACCTCACATGACCTAACACACCCTCAGACTCACACAACCTCACACAACCTCACACAACCTCACACAACCTCAAACAACCTTAACCAACCTCACACACCCTCACACACCCTCACACAACCTCACATGACCTAACACACCCTCACACACCCTCACACAACCTCACATGACCTCACACACCCTCACATACCCTCAAACAACCTTAACCAACCTAACACACCCTCACACACCCTCACACAACCTCAAAAAACCTTAACCAACCTCACACACCCTCACACACCCTCACACAACCTCACATGACCTCTAACACCCTCACACAACCTCAAATGACCTTACACAACCTCACATGACCTAACACACCCTCAAACTCACACAACCTCAAACAACCTCACACACCCTCACACAACCTCAAACAACCTTAACCAACCTCACACAACCTCAAACAACCTTAACCAACCTCACACACCCTCACACACCCTCACACAACCTCAAACAACCTTACACAACCTCATATGACCTCAAACACCCTCAAACTCACACAACCTCACACAACCTCACACAACCTCAAACAACCTTAACCAACCTCACACACCCTCACACAACCTCACATGACCTCACACACCCTCACACAACCTCAAATGACCTTACACAACCTCACATGACCTCAAACACCCTCAAACTCACACAACCTCACACAACCTCACACAACCTCAAACAACCTTAACCAACCTCACACACCCTCACACAACCTCACATGACCTCACACACCCTCACACAACCTCAAATGACCTTACACAACCTCACATGACCTTACACACCCTCCAACTCACACAACCTCAAACAACCTCACACACCCTCACACAACCTCAAACAACCTTACACAACCTCATATGACCTCACACACCCTCAAACTCACACAACCTCACACAACCTCAAACAACCTTAACCAACCTCACACACCCTCACACACCCTCACACAACCTCACATGACCTAACACACCCTCAAACTCAAACAACCTCACACAACCTCACACAACCTCAAACAACCTCACACACCCTCAAACAACCTTAACCAACCTCACACACCCTCACACACCCTCACACAACCTCACATGACCTCACACACCCTCACACAACCTCAAATGACCTTACACAACCTCACATGACCTTACACACCCTCAAACTCACACAACCTCAAACAACCTCACACACCCTCACACAACCTCAAACAACCTTACACAAACTCATATGACCTCAAACACCCTCAAACTCACACAACCTCACACAACCTCACACAACCTCAAACAACCTTACACAACCTCATATGACCTCAAACACCCTCAAACTCACACAACCTCACACAACCTCACACAACCTCAAACAACCTTAACCAACCTCACACACCCTCACACAACCTCACATGACCTCACACACCCTCACACAACCTCACACAACCTCAAACAACCTTAACCAACCTCACACACCCTCACACAACCTCAAACAACCTTACACAACCTCATATGACCTCAAACACCCTCAAACTCACACAACCTCACACAACCTCACACAACCTCAAACAACCTTAACCAACCTCACACACCCTCACACACCCTCACACAACCTCACATGACCTCACACACCCTCACACAACCTCAAATGACCTTACACAACCTCACATGACCTTACACACCCTCAAACTCACACAACCTCAAACAACCTCACACACCCTCACACAACCTCAAACAACCTTACACAACCTCATATGACCTCAAACACCCTCAAACTCACACAACCTCACACAACCTCACACAACCTCAAACAACCTTACACAACCTCATATGACCTCAAACACCCTCAAACTCACACAACCTCACACAACCTCACACAACCTCAAACAACCTTAACCAACCTCACACACCCTCACACAACCTCACATGACCTCACACACCCTCACACAACCTCACACAACCTCAAACAACCTTAACCAACCTCACACACCCTCACACACCCTCACACAACCTCACACAACCTCAAACAACCTTAACCAACCTCACACACCCTCACACAACCTCAAACAACCTTACACAACCTCATATGACCTCACACACCCTCAAACTCACACAACCTCACACAACCTCAAACAACCTTAACCAACCTCACACACCCTCACACACCCTCACACAACCTCACATGACCTAACACACCCTCACACACCCTCACACAACCTCACATGACCTCACACACCCTCACACACCCTCAAACAACCTTAACCAACCTCACACACCCTCACACAACCTCAAACAACCTTAACCAACCTCACACACCCTCACACACCCTCACACAACCTCACATGACCTAACACACCCTCACACACCCTCACACAACCTCACATGACCTCACACACCCTCACACACCCTCAAACAACCTTAACCAACCTAACACACCCTCACACACCCTCAAACAACCTTAACCAACCTCACACACCCTCACACAACCTCAAACAACCTTAACCAACCTCACACACCCTCACACACCCTCACACAACCTCACATGACCTAACACACCCTCACACACCCTCACACAACCTCACATGACCTCACACACCCTCACACACCCTCAAACAACCTTAACCAACCTCACACACCCTCACACAACCTCAAACAACCTTAACCAACCTCACACACCCTCACACAACCTCAAACAACCTTACACAACCTCATATGACCTCACACACCCTCAAACTCACACAACCTCACACAACCTCAAACAACCTTAACCAACCTCACACACCCTCACACACCCTCACACAACCTCACATGACCTAACACACCCTCAAACTCACACAACCTCACACAACCTCAAACAACCTCACACACCCTCAAACAACCTTACACAACCTCATATGACCTCAAACACCCTCAAACTCACACAACCTCACACAACCTCACACAACCTCAAACAACCTTAACCAACCTCACACACCCTCACACACCCTCACACAACCTCACATGACCTCACACACCCTCAAACAACCTCAAATGACCTTACACAACCTCACATGACCTTACACACCCTCAAACTCACACAACCTCAAACAACCTCACACACCCTCACACAACCTCAAACAACCTTACACAACCTCATATGACCTCAAACACCCTCAAACTCACACAACCTCACACAACCTCACACAACCTCAAACAACCTTACACAACCTCATATGACCTCAAACACCCTCAAACTCACACAACCTCACACAACCTCACACAACCTCAAACAACCTTAACCAACCTCACACACCCTCACACACCCTCACACAACCTCACATGACCTCACACACCCTCAAACAACCTCAAATGACCTTACACAACCTCACATGACCTTACACACCCTCAAACTCACACAACCTCAAACAACCTCACACACCCTCACACAACCTCAAACAACCTTACACAACCTCATATGACCTCAAACACCCTCAAACTCACACAACCTCACACAACCTCACACAACCTCAAACAACCTTACACAACCTCATATGACCTCAAACACCCTCAAACTCACACAACCTCACACAACCTCACACAACCTCAAACAACCTTAACCAACCTCACACACCCTCACACAACCTCACATGACCTCACACACCCTCACACAACCTCACACAACCTCAAACAACCTTAACCAACCTCACACACCCTCACACAACCTCAAACAACCTTACACAACCTCATATGACCTCACACACCCTCAAACTCACACAACCTCACACAACCTCAAACAACCTTAACCAACCTCACACACCCTCACACACCCTCACACAACCTCACATGACCTAACACACCCTCACACACCCTCACACAACCTCACATGACCTCACACACCCTCACACACCCTCAAACAACCTTAACCAACCTCACACACCCTCACACAACCTCAAACAACCTTAACCAACCTCACACACCCTCACACAACCTCACATGACCTAACACACCCTCACACACCCTCACACAACCTCACATGACCTCACACACCCTCACACACCCTCAAACAACCTTAACCAACCTAACACACCCTCACACACCCTCAAACAACCTTAACCAACCTCACACACCCTCACACAACCTCAAACAACCTTAACCAACCTCACACACCCTCACACACCCTCACACAACCTCACATGACCTCACACACCCTCACACAACCTCAAATGACCTTACACAACCTCACATGACCTAACACACCCTCAAACTCACACAACCTCAAACAACCTCACACACCCTCACACAACCTCAAACAACCTTAACCAACCTCACACACCCTCACACACCCTCAAACAACCTTAACCAACCTCACACACCCTCACACAACCTCAAACAACCTTACACAACCTCATATGACCTCAAACACCCTCAAACTCACACAACCTCACACAACCTCACACAACCTCAAACAACCTTAACCAACCTCACACACCCTCACACAACCTCACATGACCTAACACACCCTCACACACCCTCACACAACCTCACATGACCTCACACACCCTCACACAACCTCAAATGACCTTACACAACCTCACATGACCTAACACACCCTCAAACTCACACAACCTCAAACAACCTCACACACCCTCAAACAACCTTAACCAACCTCACACACCCTTACACAACCTCAAACAACCTTACACAACCTCATATGACCTCAAACACCCTCAAACTCACACAACCTCACACAACCTCACACAACCTCACACAACCTCACACAACCTCAAACAACCTTAACCAACCTCACACACCCTCACACAACCTCAAATGACCTTACACAACCTCAAACAACCTCACACAACCTCAAACAACCTTAACCAACCTCACACACCCTCACACACCCTCACACAACCTCAAATGACCTTACACAACCTCAAACAACCTCACACAACCTCAAACAACCTTACACAACCTCAAATGACCTTACACAACCTCACATGACCTAACACACCCTCAAACTCACACAACCTCAAACAACCTCACACACCCTCAAACAACCTTAACCAACCTCACACACCCTCACACACCCTCACACAACCTCACATGACCTCACACACCCTCACACAACCTCAAATGACCTTACACAACCTCACATGACCTAACACACCCTCAAACTCACACAACCTCACACAACCTCACACAACCTCAAACAACCTTAACCAACCTCACACACCCTCACACAACCTCAAACAACCTTAACCAACCTCACACACCCTCACACACCCTCACACAACCTCACATGACCTCACACACCCTCACACAACCTCAAATGACCTCACACACCCTCACACAACCTCAAACAACCTTACACAACCTCATATGACCTCAAACACCCTCAAACTCACACAACCTCACACAACCTCACACACCCTCACACAACCTCACATGACCTCACACACCCTCACACAACCTCACACAACCTCACATGACCTCACACACCCTCACACACCCTCAAACAACCTTAACCAACCTAACACACCCTCACACACCCTCAAACAACCTTAACCAACCTCACACACCCTCACACAACCTCAAACAACCTTAACCAACCTCACACACCCTCACACACCCTCACACAACCTCACATGACCTCACACACCCTCACAAAACCTCAAATGACCTCACACACCCTCACACAACCTCAAACAACCTTACACAACCTCATATGACCTCAAACACCCTCAAACTCACACAATCTCACACAACCTCACACACCCTCACACAACCTCACATGACCTCACACACCCTCACACAACCTCACACAACCTCACATGACCTCACACACCCTCACACACCCTCAAACAACCTTAACCAACCTCACACACCCTCACACAACCTCAAACAACCTTACACAACCTCATATGACCTCACACACCCTCAAACTCACACAACCTCACACAACCTCAAACAACCTTAACCAACCTCACACACCCTCACACACCCTCACACACCCTCACATGACCTAACACACCCTCACACACCCTCACACAACCTCACATGACCTCACACACCCTCACACACCCTCAAACAACCTTAACCAACCTCACACACCCTCACACAACCTCAAACAACCTTAACCAACCTCACACACCCTCACACAACCTCAAACAACCTTACACAACCTCATATGACCTCACACACCCTCAAACTCACACAACCTCACACAACCTCAAACAACCTTAACCAACCTCACACACCCTCACACACCCTCACACAACCTCACATGACCTAACACACCCTCAAACTTACACAACCTCACACAACCTCAAACAACCTTAACCAACCTCACACACCCTCACACACCCTCACACAACCTCACATGACCTCACACACCCTCACACAACCTCAAATGACCTTACACAACCTCACATGACCTTACACACCCTCAAACTCACACAACCTCAAACAACCTCACACACCCTCACACAACCTCAAACAACCTTACACAACCTCATATGACTTCAAACACCCTCAAACTCACACAACCTCACACAACCTCACACAACCTCAAACAACTTTACACAACCTCATATGACCTCAAACACCCTCAAACTCACACAACCTCACACGACCTCACACAACCTCAAACAACCTTAACCAACCTCACACACCCTCACACAACCTCACATGACCTCACACACCCTCACACAACCTCACACAACCTCAAACAACCTTAACCAACCTCACACACCCTCACACAACCTCAAACAACCTTACACAACCTCATATGACCTCACACACCCTCAAACTCACACAACCTCACACAACCTCAAACAACCTTAACCAACCTCACACACCCTCACACACCCTCACACAACCTCACATGACCTAACACACCCTCACACACCCTCACACAACCTCACATGAACTCACACACCCTCACACACCCTCAAACAACCTTAACCAACCTCACACACCCTCACACAACCTCAAACAACCTTAACCAACCTCACACACCCTCACACACCCTCACACAACCTCACATGACCTAACACACCCTCACACACCCTCACACAACCTCACATGACCTCACACACCCTCACACACCCTCAAACAACCTTAACCAACCTAACACACCCTCACACACCCTCAAACAACCTTAACCAACCTCACACACCCTCACACAACCTCAAACAACCTTAACCAACCTCACACACCCTCACACACCCTCACACAACCTCACATGACCTCACACACCCTCACACAACCTCAAATGACCTTACACAACCTCACATGACCTAACACACCCTCAAACTCACACAACCTCAAACAACCTCACACACCCTCACACAACCTCAAACAACCTTAACCAACCTCACACACCCTCACACACCCTCAAACAACCTTAACCAACCTCACACACCCTCACACAACCTCAAACAACCTTACACAACCTCATATGACCTCAAACACCCTCAAACTCACACAACCTCACACAACCTCACACAACCTCAAACAACCTTAACCAACCTCACACACCTTCACACAACCTCACATGACCTAACACACCCTCACACACCCTCACACAACCTCACATGACCTCACACACCCTCACACAACCTCAAATGACCTTACACAACCTCACATGACCTAACACACCCTCAAACTCACACAACCTCACACAACCTCACACAACCTCAAACAACCTTAACCAACCTCACACACCCTCACACAACCTCAAACAACCTTAACCAACCTCACACACCCTCACACACCCTCACACAACCTCACATGACCTCACACACCCTCACACAACCTCAAATGACCTCACACACCCTCACACAACCTCAAACAACCTTACACAACCTCATATGACCTCAAACACCCTCAAACTCACACAACCTCACACAACCTCACACACCTTCACACAACCTCACATGACCTCACACACCCTCACACAACCTCACACAACCTCACATGACCTCACACACCCTCACACACCCTCAAACAACCTTAACCAACCTAACACACCCTCACACACCCTCAAACAACCTTAACCAACCTCACACACCCTCACACAACCTCAAACAACCTTAACCAACCTCACACACCCTCAAACACCCTCACACAACCTCACATGACCTCACACACCCTCACACAACCTCAAATGACCTCACACACCCTCACACAACCTCAAACAACCTTACACAACCTCATATGACCTCAAACACCCTCAAACTCACACAACCTCACACAACCTCACACACCCTCACACAACCTCACATGACCTCACACACCCTCACACAACCTCACACAACCTCACATGACCTCACACACCCTCACACACGCTCAAACAACCTTAACCAACCTCACACACCCTCACACAACCTCAAACAACCTTACACAACCTCATATGACCTCACACACCCTCAAACTCACACAACCTCACACAACCTCAAACAACCTTAACCAACCTCACACACCCTCACACAACCTCAAACAACCTTACACAACCTCATATGACCTCACACACCCTCAAACTCACACAACCTCACACAACCTCAAACAACCTTAACCAACCTCACACACCCTCACACACCCTCACACAACCTCACATGACCTAACACACCCTCAAACTCACACAACTTCAAACAACCTCACACACCCTCACACACCCTCACACAACCTCACATGACCTCACACACCCTCACACAACCTCAAATGACCTTACACAACCTCACATGACCTAACACACCCTCAAACTCACACAACCTCAAAAAACCTCACACACCCTCAAACAACCTTAACCAACCTCACACACCCTCACACACCCTCACACAACTTCACATGACCTCACACACCCTCACACAACCTCAAATGACCTTACACAACCTCACATGACCTTACACACCCTCAAACTCACACAACCTCAAACAACCTCACACACCCTCACACAACCTCAAACAACCTTACACAACCTCATATGACCTCACACACCCTCAAACTCACACAACCTCACACAACCTCAAACAACCTTAACCAACCTCACACACCCTCACACACCCTCACACAACCTCACATGACCTAACACACCCTCAAACTCACACAACCTCAAACAACCTCACACACCCTCACACACCCTCACACAACCTCACATGACCTCACACACCCTCACACAACCTCACACAACCTCAAATGACCTTACACAACCTCACATGACCTAACACACCCTCAAACTCATACAACCTCAAACAACCTCACACACCCTCAAACAACCTTAACCAACCTCACACACCCTCACACACCCTCACACAACCTCACATGACCTCACACACCCTCACACAACCTCAAATGACCTTACACAACCTCACATGACCTCACACACCCTCAAACTCACACAACCTCAAACAACCTCACACACCCTCAAACAACCTTAACCAACCTCACACACCCTCACACAACCTCAAACAACCTTACACAACCTCATATGACCTCAAACACCCTCAAACTCACACAACCTCACACAACCTCACACAACCTCAAACAACCTTAACCAACCTCACACACCCTCACACAACCTCACACACCCTCACACACCCTCACACAACCTCACATGACCTCACACACCCTCACACAACCTCAAATGACCTTACACAACCTCACATGACCTCAAACACCCTCAAACTCACACAACCTCACACAACCTCACACAACCTCAAACAACCTTACACAACCTCAAACAACCTCACACAACCTCACACACCCTCACACACCCTCACACAACCTCACATGACCTCACACACCCTCACACAACCTCAAATGACCTTACACAACCTCACATGACCTAACACACCCTCAAACTCACACAACCTCAAACAACCTCATACACCCTCAAACAACCTTAACCAACCTCACACACCCTCACACAACCTCAAACAACCTTACACAACCTCATATGACCTCAAACACCCTCAAACTCACACAACCTCACACAACCTCAAACAACGTTAACCAACCTCACACACCCTCACACAACCTCAAACAACCTTACACAACCTCATATGACCTCAAACACCCTCAAACTCACACAACCTCACACAACCTCACACAACCTCAAACAACCTTAACCAACCTCACACACCCTCACACAACCTCACACAACCTCACACACCCTCACACACCCTCACACAACCTCACATGACCTCACACACCCTCACACAACCTCAAATGACCTTACACAACCTCACATGACCTAACACACCCTCAAACTCACACAACCTCAAACAACCTCACACACCCTCAAACAACCTTAACCAACCTCACACACCCTCACACAACCTCAAACAACCTTACACAACCTCATATGACCTCAAACACCCTCAAACTCACACAACCTCACACAACCTCACACAACCTCAAACAACCTTAACCAACCTCACACACCCTCACACAACCTCACACAACCTCACACACCCTCACACACCCTCACACAACCTCACATGACCTCACACACCCTCACACAACCTCAAATGACCTTACACAACCTCACATGACCTAACACACCCTCAAACTCACACAACCTCAAACAACCTCACACACCCTCAAACAACCTTAACCAACCTCACACACCCTCACACAACCTCAAACAACCTTACACAACCTCATATGACCTCAAACACCCTCAAACTCACACAACCTCACACAACCTCACACAACCTCACACAACCTCAAACAACCTTAACCAACCTCACACACCCTCACACAACCTCAAATGACCTTACACAACCTCAAACAACCTCACACAACCTCAAACAACCCTACACAACCTCAAATGACCTTACACAACCTCACATGACCTAACACACCCTCAAACTCACACAACCTCAAACAACCTCACACACCCTCAAACAACCTTAACCAACCTCACACACCCTCACACACCCTCACACAACCTCACATGACCTCACACACCCTCACACAACCTCAAATGACCTTACACAACCTCACATGACCTAACACACCCTCAAACTCACACAACCTCACACAACCTCACACAACCTCAAACAACCTTAACCAACCTCACACACCCTCACACAACCTCAAACAACCTTAACCAACCTCACACACCCTCACACACCCTCACACAACCTCACATGACCTCACACACCCTCACACAACCTCAAATGACCTCACACACCCTCACACAACCTCAAACAACCTTACACAACCTCATATGACCTCAAACACCCTCAAACTCACACAACCTCACACAACCTCACACACCCTCACACAACCTCACATGACCTCACACACCCTCACACAACCTCACACAACCTCACATGACCTCACACACCCTCACACACCCTCAAACAACCTTAACCAACCTAACACACCCTCACACACCCTCAAACAACCTTAACCAACCTCACACACCCTCACACAACCTCAAACAACCTTAACCAACCTCACACACCCTCAAACACCCTCACACAACCTCACATGACCTCACACACCCTCACACAACCTCAAATGACCTCACACACCCTCACACAACCTCAAACAACCTTACACAACCTCATATGACCTCAAACACCCTCAAACTCACACAACCTCACACAACCTCACACACCCTCACACAACCTCACATGACCTCACACACCCTCACACAACCTCACACAACCTCACATGACCTCACACACCCTCACACACCCTCAAACAACCTTAACCAACCTCACACACCCTCACACAACCTCAAACAACCTTACACAACCTCATATGACCTCACACACCCTCAAACTCACACAACCTCACACAACCTCAAACAACCTTAACCAACCTCACACACCCTCACACAACCTCAAACAACCTTACACAACCTCATATGACCTCACACACCCTCAAACTCACACAACCTCACACAACCTCAAACAACCTTAACCAACCTCACACACCCTCACACACCCTCACACAACCTCACATGACCTAACACACCCTCAAACTCACACAACTTCAAACAACCTCACACACCCTCACACACCCTCACACAACCTCACATGACCTCACACACCCTCACACAACCTCAAATGACCTTACACAACCTCACATGACCTAACACACCCTCAAACTCACACAACCTCAAAAAACCTCACACACCCTCAAACAACCTTAACCAACCTCACACACCCTCACACACCCTCACACAACTTCACATGACCTCACACACCCTCACACAACCTCAAATGACCTTACACAACCTCACATGACCTTACACACCCTCAAACTCACACAACCTCAAACAACCTCACACACCCTCACACAACCTCAAACAACCTTACACAACCTCATATGACCTCACACACCCTCAAACTCACACAACCTCACACAACCTCAAACAACCTTAACCAACCTCACACACCCTCACACACCCTCACACAACCTCACATGACCTAACACACCCTCAAACTCACACAACCTCAAACAACCTCACACACCCTCACACACCCTCACACAACCTCACATGACCTCACACACCCTCACACAACCTCACACAACCTCAAATGACCTTACACAACCTCACATGACCTAACACACCCTCAAACTCATACAACCTCAAACAACCTCACACACCCTCAAACAACCTTAACCAACCTCACACACCCTCACACACCCTCACACAACCTCACATGACCTCACACACCCTCACACAACCTCAAATGACCTTACACAACCTCACATGACCTCACACACCCTCAAACTCACACAACCTCAAACAACCTCACACACCCTCAAACAACCTTAACCAACCTCACACACCCTCACACAACCTCAAACAACCTTACACAACCTCATATGACCTCAAACACCCTCAAACTCACACAACCTCACACAACCTCACACAACCTCAAACAACCTTAACCAACCTCACACACCCTCACACAACCTCACACACCCTCACACACCCTCACACAACCTCACATGACCTCACACACCCTCACACAACCTCAAATGACCTTACACAACCTCACATGACCTCAAACACCCTCAAACTCACACAACCTCACACAACCTCACACAACCTCAAACAACCTTACACAACCTCAAACAACCTCACACAACCTCACACACCCTCACACACCCTCACACAACCTCACATGACCTCACACACCCTCACACAACCTCAAATGACCTTACACAACCTCACATGACCTAACACACCCTCAAACTCACACAACCTCAAACAACCTCATACACCCTCAAACAACCTTAACCAACCTCACACACCCTCACACAACCTCAAACAACCTTACACAACCTCATATGACCTCAAACACCCTCAAACTCACACAACCTCACACAACCTCACACAACCTCAAACAACGTTAACCAACCTCACACACCCTCACACAACCTCAAACAACCTTACACAACCTCATATGACCTCAAACACCCTCAAACTCACACAACCTCACACAACCTCACACAACCTCAAACAACCTTAACCAACCTCACACACCCTCACACAACCTCACACAACCTCACACACCCTCACACACCCTCACACAACCTCACATGACCTCACACACCCTCACACAACCTCAAATGACCTTACACAACCTCACATGACCTAACACACCCTCAAACTCACACAACCTCAAACAACCTCACACACCCTCAAACAACCTTAACCAACCTCACACACCCTCACACAACCTCAAACAACCTTACACAACCTCATATGACCTCAAACACCCTCAAACTCACACAACCTCACACAACCTCACACAACCTCAAACAACCTTAACCAACCTCACACACCCTCACACAACCTCACACAACCTCACACACCCTCACACACCCTCACACAACCTCACATGACCTCACACACCCTCACACAACCTCAAATGACCTTACACAACCTCACATGACCTAACACACCCTCAAACTCACACAACCTCAAACAACCTCACACACCCTCAAACAACCTTAACCAACCTCACACACCCTCACACAACCTCAAACAACCTTACACAACCTCATATGACCTCAAACACCCTCAAACTCACACAACCTCACACAACCTCACACAACCTCACACAACCTCAAACAACCTTAACCAACCTCACACACCCTCACACAACCTCACATGACCTCACACACCCTCACACAACCTCAAATGACCTTACACAACCTCACATGACCTCAAACACCCTCAAACTCACACAACCTCACACAACCTCACACAACCTCAAACAACCTTACACAACCTCAAACAACCTCACACAACCTCACACACCCTCACACACCCTCACACAACCTCACATGACCTCACACACCCTCACACAACCTCACACAACCTCACACACCCTCACACACCCTCACACAACCTCAAACAACCTTAACCAACCTCACACACCCTCACACACCCTCACACACCCTCACACAACCTCACATGACCTCACACACCCTCACACAACCTCAAATGACCTTACACAACCTCACATGACCTAACACACCCTCAAACTCACACAACCTCAAACAACCTCATACACCCTCAAACAACCTTAACCAACCTCACACACCCTCACACAACCTCAAACAACCTTACACAACCTCATATGACCTCAAACACCCTCAAACTCACACAACCTCACACAACCTCACACAACCTCAAACAACGTTAACCAACCTCACACACCCTCACACAACCTCAAACAACCTTACACAACCTCATATGACCTCAAACACCCTCAAACTCACACAACCTCACACAACCTCACACAACCTCAAACAACCTTAACCAACCTCACACACCCTCACACAACCTCACACAACCTCACACACCCTCACACACCCTCACACAACCTCACATGACCTCACACACCCTCACACAACCTCAAATGACCTTACACAACCTCACATGACCTAACACACCCTCAAACTCACACAACCTCAAACAACCTCACACACCCTCAAACAACCTTAACCAACCTCACACACCCTCACACAACCTCAAACAACCTTACACAACCTCATATGACCTCAAACACCCTCAAACTCACACAACCTCACACAACCTCACACAACCTCAAACAACCTTAACCAACCTCACACACCCTCACACAACCTCACACAACCTCACACACCCTCACACACCCTCACACAACCTCACATGACCTCACACACCCTCACACAACCTCAAATGACCTTACACAACCTCACATGACCTAACACACCCTCAAACTCACACAACCTCAAACAACCTCACACACCCTCAAACAACCTTAACCAACCTCACACACCCTCACACAACCTCAAACAACCTTACACAACCTCATATGACCTCAAACACCCTCAAACTCACACAACCTCACACAACCTCACACAACCTCAAACAACCTTACACAACCTCAAACAACCTCACACAACCTCACACACCCTCACACACCCTCACACAACCTCACATGACCTCACACACCCTCACACAACCTCACACAACCTCACACACCCTCACACACCCTCACACAACCTCAAACAACCTTAACCAACCTCACACACCCTCACACACCCTCACACAACCTCACATGACCTCACACACCCTCACACAACCTCAAATGACCTTACACAACCTCACATGACCTAACACACCCTCAAACTCACACAACCTCAAACAACCTCACACAACCTCAAACAACCTTACACAACCTCAAACAACCTCACACAACCTCACACACCCTCACACACGCTCACACAACCTCACATGACCTCACACACCCTCACACAACCTCAAATGACCTTACACAACCTCACATGACCTAACACACCCTCAAACTCACACAACCTCAAACAACCTCACACACCCTCAAACAACCTTAACCAACCTCACACACCCTCACACACCCTCACACAACCTCACATGACCTAACACACCCTCACACACCCTCACACAACCTCAAACAACCTTACACAACCTCATATGACCTCAAACACCCTCAAACTCACACAACCTCACACAACCTCACACAACCTCACATGACCTCACACACCCTCACACAACCTCAAATGACCTTACACAACCTCACATGACCTTACACACCCTCAAACTCACACAACCTCAAACAACCTCACACACACCCTCACACAACCTCAAACAACCTTACACAACCTCACACACCCTCACACACCCTCACACAACCTCACATGACCTCACACACCCTCACACAACCTCAAATGACCTCACACACCCTCACACAACCTCAAACAACCTTACACAACCTCATATGACCTCAAACACCCTCAAACTCACACAACCTCACACAACCTCACACACCCTCACACAACCTCACATGACCTCACACACCCTCACACAACCTCACACAACCTCACACAACCTCACATGACCTCACACACCCTCACACACCCTCAAACAACCTTAACCAACCTAACACACCCTCACACACCCTCAAACAACCTTAACCAACCTCACACACCCTCACACAACCTCAAACAACCTTAACCAACCTCACACACCCTCACACACCCTCACACAACCTCACATGACCTCACACACCCTCACACAACCTCAAATGACCTTACACAACCTCACATGACCTAACACACCCTCAAACTCACACAACCTCAAACAACCTCACACACCCTCACACAACCTCAAACAACCTTAACCAACCTCACACACCCTCACACAACCTCAAACAACCTTAACCAACCTCACACACCCTCACACACCCTCACACAACCTCACATGACCTAACACACCCTCACACACCCTCACACAACCTCACATGACCTCACACACCCTCAAACAACCTTAACCAACCTCACACACCCTCACACAACCTCAAACAACCTTACACAACCTCATATGACCTCACACACCCTCAAACTCACACAACCTCACACAACCTCAAACAACCTTAACCAACCTCACACACCCTCACACAACCTCAAACAACCTTACACAACCTCATATGACCTCACACACCCTCAAACTCACACAACCTCACACAACCTCAAACAACCTTAACCAACCTCACACACCCTCACACACCCTCACACAACCTCACATGACCTAACACACCCTCAAACTCACACAACTTCAAACAACCTCACACACCCTCACACACCCTCACACAACCTCACATGACCTCACACACCCTCACACAACCTCAAATGACCTTACACAACCTCACATGACCTAACACACCCTCAAACTCACACAACCTCAAAAAACCTCACACACCCTCAAACAACCTTAACCAACCTCACACACCCTCACACACCCTCACACAACTTCACATGACCTCACACACCCTCACACAACCTCAAATGACCTTACACAACCTCACATGACCTTACACACCCTCAAACTCACACAACCTCAAACAACGTCACACACCCTCACACAACCTCAAACAACCTTACACAACCTCATATGACCTCACACACCCTCAAACTCACACAACCTCACACAACCTCAAACAACCTTAACCAACCTCACACACCCTCACACACCCTCACACAACCTCACATGACCTAACACACCCTCAAACTCACACAACCTCAAACAACCTCACACACCCTCACACACCCTCACACAACCTCACATGACCTCACACACCCTCACACAACCTCACACAACCTCAAATGACCTTACACAACCTCACATGACCTAACACACCCTCAAACTCATACAACCTCAAACAACCTCACACACCCTCAAACAACCTTAACCAACCTCACACACCCTCACACACCCTCACACAACCTCACATGACCTCACACACCCTCACACAACCTCAAATGACCTTACACAACCTCACATGACCTCACACACCCTCAAACTCACACAACCTCAAACAACCTCACACACCCTCAAACAACCTTAACCAACCTCACACACCCTCACACAACCTCAAACAACCTTACACAACCTCATATGACCTCAAACACCCTCAAACTCACACAACCTCACACAACCTCAAACAACCTTAACCAACCTCACACACCCTCACACAACCTCACACACCCTCACACACCCTCACACAACCTCATATGACCTCACACACCCTCACACAACCTCAAATGACCTTACACAACCTCACATGACCTCAAACACCCTCAAACTCACACAACCTCACACAACCTCACACAACCTCAAACAACCTTACACAACCTCAAACAACCTCACACAACCTCACACACCCTCACACACCCTCACACAACCTCACATGACCTCACACACCCTCACACAACCTCAAATGACCTTACACAACCTCACATGACCTAACACACCCTCAAACTCACACAACCTCAAACAACCTCACACACCCTCAAACAACCTTAACCAACCTCACACACCCTCACACAACCTCAAACAACCTTACACAACCTCATATGACCTCAAACACCCTCAAACTCACACAACCTCACACAACCTCACACAACCTCAAACAACGTTAACCAACCTCACACACCCTCACACAACCTCAAACAACCTTACACAACCTCATATGACCTCAAACACCCTCAAACTCACACAACCTCACACAACCTCACACAACCTCAAACAACCTTAACCAACCTCACACACCCTCACACAACCTCACACAACCTCACACACCCTCACACACCCTCACACAACCTCACATGACCTCACACACCCTCACACAACCTCAAATGACCTTACACAACCTCACATGACCTAACACACCCTCAAACTCACACAACCTCAAACAACCTCACACACCCTCAAACAACCTTAACCAACCTCACACACCCTCACACAACCTCAAACAACCTTACACAACCTCATATGACCTCAAACACCCTCAAACTCACACAACCTCACACAACCTCACACAACCTCAAACAACCTTAACCAACCTCACACACCCTCACACAACCTCACACAACCTCACACACCCTCACACACCCTCACACAACCTCACATGACCTCACACACCCTCACACAACCTCAAATGACCTTACACAACCTCACATGACCTAACACACCCTCAAACTCACACAACCTCAAACAACCTCACACACCCTCAAACAACCTTAACCAACCTCACACACCCTCACACAACCTCAAACAACCTTACACAACCTCATATGACCTCAAACACCCTCAAACTCACACAACCTCACACAACCTCACACAACCTCACACAACCTCAAACAACCTTAACCAACCTCACACACCCTCACACAACCTCACATGACCTCACACACCCTCACACAACCTCAAATGACCTTACACAACCTCACATGACCTCAAACACCCTCAAACTCACACAACCTCACACAACCTCACACAACCTCAAACAACCTTACACAACCTCAAACAACCTCACACAACCTCACACACCCTCACACACCCTCACACAACCTCACATGACCTCACACACCCTCACACAACCTCACACAACCTCACACACCCTCACACACCCTCACACAACCTCAAACAACCTTAACCAACCTCACACACCCTCACACACCCTCACACACCCTCACACAACCTCACATGACCTCACACACCCTCACACAACCTCAAATGACCTTACACAACCTCACATGACCTAACACACCCTCAAACTCACACAACCTCAAACAACCTCATACACCCTCAAACAACCTTAACCAACCTCACACACCCTCACACAACCTCAAACAACCTTACACAACCTCATATGACCTCAAACACCCTCAAACTCACACAACCTCACACAACCTCACACAACCTCAAACAACGTTAACCAACCTCACACACCCTCACACAACCTCAAACAACCTTACACAACCTCATATGACCTCAAACACCCTCAAACTCACACAACCTCACACAACCTCACACAACCTCAAACAACCTTAACCAACCTCACACACCCTCACACAACCTCACACAACCTCACACACCCTCACACACCCTCACACAACCTCACATGACCTCACACACCCTCACACAACCTCAAATGACCTTACACAACCTCACATGACCTAACACACCCTCAAACTCACACAACCTCAAACAACCTCACACACCCTCAAACAACCTTAACCAACCTCACACACCCTCACACAACCTCAAACAACCTTACACAACCTCATATGACCTCAAACACCCTCAAACTCACACAACCTCACACAACCTCACACAACCTCAAACAACCTTAACCAACCTCACACACCCTCACACAACCTCACACAACCTCACACACCCTCACACACCCTCACACAACCTCACATGACCTCACACACCCTCACACAACCTCAAATGACCTTACACAACCTCACATGACCTAACACACCCTCAAACTCACACAACCTCAAACAACCTCACACACCCTCAAACAACCTTAACCAACCTCACACACCCTCACACAACCTCAAACAACCTTACACAACCTCATATGACCTCAAACACCCTCAAACTCACACAACCTCACACAACCTCACACAACCTCACACAACCTCAAACAACCTTAACCAACCTCACACACCCTCACACAACCTCACATGACCTCACACACCCTCACACAACCTCAAATGACCTTACACAACCTCACATGACCTCAAACACCCTCAAACTCACACAACCTCACACAACCTCACACAACCTCAAACAACCTTACACAACCTCAAACAACCTCACACAACCTCACACACCCTCACACACCCTCACACAACCTCACATGACCTCACACACCCTCACACAACCTCACACAACCTCACACACCCTCACACACCCTCACACAACCTCAAACAACCTTAACCAACCTCACACACCCTCACACACCCTCACACAACCTCACATGACCTCACACACCCTCACACAACCTCAAATGACCTTACACAACCTCACATGACCTAACACACCCTCAAACTCACACAACCTCAAACAACCTCACACAACCTCAAACAACCTTACACAACCTCAAACAACCTCACACAACCTCACACACCCTCACACACGCTCACACAACCTCACATGACCTCACACACCCTCACACAACCTCAAATGACCTTACACAACCTCACATGACCTAACACACCCTCAAACTCACACAACCTCAAACAACCTCACACACCCTCAAACAACCTTAACCAACCTCACACACCCTCACACACCCTCACACAACCTCACATGACCTAACACACCCTCACACACCCTCACACAACCTCAAACAACCTTACACAACCTCATATGACCTCAAACACCCTCAAACTCACACAACCTCACACAACCTCACACAACCTCACATGACCTCACACACCCTCACACAACCTCAAATGACCTTACACAACCTCACATGACCTTACACACCCTCAAACTCACACAACCTCAAACAACCTCACACACACCCTCACACAACCTCAAACAACCTTACACAACCTCACACACCCTCACACACCCTCACACAACCTCACATGACCTCACACACCCTCACACAACCTCAAATGACCTCACACACCCTCACACAACCTCAAACAACCTTACACAACCTCATATGACCTCAAACACCCTCAAACTCACACAACCTCACACAACCTCACACACCCTCACACAACCTCACAT
Organism: Borostomias antarcticus; assembly: GCF_949987555.1. NCBI lineage: Eukaryota > Metazoa > Chordata > Actinopteri > Stomiiformes > Stomiidae > Borostomias > Borostomias antarcticus. The sequence continues at coordinate 18,523,486 of NC_140246.1, read as the reverse complement.
GACCTCACACACCCTCACACAACCTCACACAACCTCACACAACCTCACATGACCTCACACACCCTCACACACCCTCAAACAACCTTAACCAACCTAACACACCCTCACACACCCTCAAACAACCTTAACCAACCTCACACACCCTCACACAACCTCAAACAACCTTAACCAACCTCACACACCCTCACACACCCTCACACAACCTCACATGACCTCACACACCCTCACACAACCTCAAATGACCTTACACAACCTCACATGACCTAACACACCCTCAAACTCACACAACCTCAAACAACCTCACACACCCTCACACAACCTCAAACAACCTTAACCAACCTCACACACCCTCACACAACCTCAAACAACCTTAACCAACCTCACACACCCTCACACACCCTCACACAACCTCACATGACCTAACACACCCTCACACACCCTCACACAACCTCACATGACCTCACACACCCTCAAACAACCTTAACCAACCTCACACACCCTCACACAACCTCAAACAACCTTACACAACCTCATATGACCTCACACACCCTCAAACTCACACAACCTCACACAACCTCAAACAACCTTAACCAACCTCACACACCCTCACACAACCTCAAACAACCTTACACAACCTCATATGACCTCACACACCCTCAAACTCACACAACCTCACACAACCTCAAACAACCTTAACCAACCTCACACACCCTCACACACCCTCACACAACCTCACATGACCTAACACACCCTCAAACTCACACAACTTCAAACAACCTCACACACCCTCACACACCCTCACACAACCTCACATGACCTCACACACCCTCACACAACCTCAAATGACCTTACACAACCTCACATGACCTAACACACCCTCAAACTCACACAACCTCAAAAAACCTCACACACCCTCAAACAACCTTAACCAACCTCACACACCCTCACACACCCTCACACAACTTCACATGACCTCACACACCCTCACACAACCTCAAATGACCTTACACAACCTCACATGACCTTACACACCCTCAAACTCACACAACCTCAAACAACGTCACACACCCTCACACAACCTCAAACAACCTTACACAACCTCATATGACCTCACACACCCTCAAACTCACACAACCTCACACAACCTCAAACAACCTTAACCAACCTCACACACCCTCACACACCCTCACACAACCTCACATGACCTAACACACCCTCAAACTCACACAACCTCAAACAACCTCACACACCCTCACACACCCTCACACAACCTCACATGACCTCACACACCCTCACACAACCTCACACAACCTCAAATGACCTTACACAACCTCACATGACCTAACACACCCTCAAACTCATACAACCTCAAACAACCTCACACACCCTCAAACAACCTTAACCAACCTCACACACCCTCACACACCCTCACACAACCTCACATGACCTCACACACCCTCACACAACCTCAAATGACCTTACACAACCTCACATGACCTCACACACCCTCAAACTCACACAACCTCAAACAACCTCACACACCCTCAAACAACCTTAACCAACCTCACACACCCTCACACAACCTCAAACAACCTTACACAACCTCATATGACCTCAAACACCCTCAAACTCACACAACCTCACACAACCTCACACAACCTCAAACAACCTTAACCAACCTCACACACCCTCACACAACCTCACACACCCTCACACACCCTCACACAACCTCATATGACCTCACACACCCTCACACAACCTCAAATGACCTTACACAACCTCACATGACCTCAAACACCCTCAAACTCACACAACCTCACACAACCTCACACAACCTCAAACAACCTTACACAACCTCAAACAACCTCACACAACCTCACACACCCTCACACACCCTCACACAACCTCACATGACCTCACACACCCTCACACAACCTCAAATGACCTTACACAACCTCACATGACCTAACACACCCTCAAACTCACACAACCTCAAACAACCTCACACACCCTCAAACAACCTTAACCAACCTCACACACCCTCACACAACCTCAAACAACCTTACACAACCTCATATGACCTCAAACACCCTCAAACTCACACAACCTCACACAACCTCACACAACCTCAAACAACGTTAACCAACCTCACACACCCTCACACAACCTCAAACAACCTTACACAACCTCATATGACCTCAAACACCCTCAAACTCACACAACCTCACACAACCTCACACAACCTCAAACAACCTTAACCAACCTCACACACCCTCACACAACCTCACACAACCTCACACACCCTCACACACCCTCACACAACCTCACATGACCTCACACACCCTCACACAACCTCAAATGACCTTACACAACCTCACATGACCTAACACACCCTCAAACTCACACAACCTCAAACAACCTCACACACCCTCAAACAACCTTAACCAACCTCACACACCCTCACACAACCTCAAACAACCTTACACAACCTCATATGACCTCAAACACCCTCAAACTCACACAACCTCACACAACCTCACACAACCTCAAACAACCTTAACCAACCTCACACACCCTCACACAACCTCACACAACCTCACACACCCTCACACACCCTCACACAACCTCACATGACCTCACACACCCTCACACAACCTCAAATGACCTTACACAACCTCACATGACCTAACACACCCTCAAACTCACACAACCTCAAACAACCTCACACACCCTCAAACAACCTTAACCAACCTCACACACCCTCACACAACCTCAAACAACCTTACACAACCTCATATGACCTCAAACACCCTCAAACTCACACAACCTCACACAACCTCACACAACCTCACACAACCTCAAACAACCTTAACCAACCTCACACACCCTCACACAACCTCACATGACCTCACACACCCTCACACAACCTCAAATGACCTTACACAACCTCACATGACCTCAAACACCCTCAAACTCACACAACCTCACACAACCTCACACAACCTCAAACAACCTTACACAACCTCAAACAACCTCACACAACCTCACACACCCTCACACACCCTCACACAACCTCACATGACCTCACACACCCTCACACAACCTCACACAACCTCACACACCCTCACACACCCTCACACAACCTCAAACAACCTTAACCAACCTCACACACCCTCACACACCCTCACACAACCTCACATGACCTCACACACCCTCACACAACCTCAAATGACCTTACACAACCTCACATGACCTAACACACCCTCAAACTCACACAACCTCAAACAACCTCACACAACCTCAAACAACCTTACACAACCTCAAACAACCTCACACAACCTCACACACCCTCACACACGCTCACACAACCTCACATGACCTCACACACCCTCACACAACCTCAAATGACCTTACACAACCTCACATGACCTAACACACCCTCAAACTCACACAACCTCAAACAACCTCACACACCCTCAAACAACCTTAACCAACCTCACACACCCTCACACACCCTCACACAACCTCACATGACCTAACACACCCTCACACACCCTCACACAACCTCAAACAACCTTACACAACCTCATATGACCTCAAACACCCTCAAACTCACACAACCTCACACAACCTCACACAACCTCACATGACCTCACACACCCTCACACAACCTCAAATGACCTTACACAACCTCACATGACCTTACACACCCTCAAACTCACACAACCTCAAACAACCTCACACACACCCTCACACAACCTCAAACAACCTTACACAACCTCACACACCCTCACACACCCTCACACAACCTCACATGACCTCACACACCCTCACACAACCTCAAATGACCTCACACACCCTCACACAACCTCAAACAACCTTACACAACCTCATATGACCTCAAACACCCTCAAACTCACACAACCTCACACAACCTCACACACCCTCACACAACCTCACATGACCTCACACACCCTCACACAACCTCACACAACCTCACACAACCTCACATGACCTCACACACCCTCACACACCCTCAAACAACCTTAACCAACCTAACACACCCTCACACACCCTCAAACAACCTTAACCAACCTCACACACCCTCACACAACCTCAAACAACCTTAACCAACCTCACACACCCTCACACACCCTCACACAACCTCACATGACCTCACACACCCTCACACAACCTCAAATGACCTTACACAACCTCACATGACCTAACACACCCTCAAACTCACACAACCTCAAACAACCTCACACACCCTCACACAACCTCAAACAACCTTAACCAACCTCACACACCCTCACACAACCTCAAACAACCTTAACCAACCTCACACACCCTCACACACCCTCACACAACCTCACATGACCTAACACACCCTCACACACCCTCACACAACCTCACATGACCTCACACACCCTCAAACAACCTTAACCAACCTCACACACCCTCACACAACCTCAAACAACCTCACACACCCTCACACAACCTCAAACAACCTTACACAACCTCATATGACCTCACACACCCTCACACAACCTCAAATGACCTTACACAACCTCACATGACCTCAAACACCCTCAAACTCACACAACCTCACACAACCTTAACCAACCTTAACCAACCTCACACACCCTCACACACCCTCACACAACCTCACATGACCTAACACATCCTCACACACCCTCACACAACCTCACATGACCTCACACACCCTCACACACCCTCAAACAACCTTAACCAACCTCACACACCCTCACACAACCTCAAACAACCTCACATACCCTCACACAACCTCAAACAACCTTACACAACCTCATATGACCTCACACACCCTCAAACTCACACAACCTCACACAACCTCAAACAACCTTAACCAACCTCACACACCCTCACACACCCTCACACAACCTCACATGACCTAACACACCCTCAAACTCACACAACCTCAAACAACCTCACACACCCTCAAACAACCTTAACCAACCTCACACACCCTCACACAACCTCAAACAACCTTACACAACCTCATATGACCTCAAACACCCTCAAACTCACACAACCTCACACAACCTCACACAACCTCAAACAACCTTAACCAACCTCACACACCCTCACACAACCTCACATGACCTCACACACCCTCACACAACCTCAAATGACCTTACACAACCTCACATGACCTTACACACCCTCAAACTCACACAACCTCAAACAACCTCACACACCCTCACACAACCTCAAACAACCTTACACAACCTCATATGACCTCACACACCCTCAAACTCACACAACCTCACACAACCTCAACCAACCTCACACACCCTCACACACCCTCACACAACCTCACATGACCTCACACACCCTCACACAACCTCACATGACCTAACACACCCTCAAACTCACACAACCTCAAACAACCTCACACACCCTCAAACAACCTTAACCAACCTCACACACCCTCACACAACCTCAAACAACCTTACACAACCTCATATGACCTCACACACCCTCAAACTCACACAACCTCACACAACCTCAAACAACCTTAACCAACCTCACACACCCTCACACACCCTCACACAACCTCACATGACCTAACACACCCTCAAACTCACACAACCTCAAACAACCTCACACACCCTCAAACAACCTTAACCAACCTCACACACCCTCACACTCACACAACCTCACACAACCTCACACAACCTCAAATGACCTTACACAACCTCACATGACCTAACACACCCTCAGACTCACACAACCTCACACAACCTCACACAACCTCACACAACCTCAAACAACCTTAACCAACCTCACACACCCTCACACACCCTCAAACAACCTCACATGACCTAACACACCCTCACACACCCTCACACAACCTCACATGACCTCACACACCCTCACACACCCTCAAACAACCTTAACCAACCTAACACACCCTCACACACCCTCACACAACCTCAAAAAACCTTAACCAACCTCACACACCCTCACACACCCTCACACAACCTCACATGACCTCTAACACCCTCACACAACCTCAAATGACCTTACACAACCTCACATGACCTAACACACCCTCAAACTCACACAACCTCAAACAACCTCACACACCCTCACACAACCTCAAACAACCTTAACCAACCTCACACACCCTCACACAACCTCAAACAACCTTAACCAACCTCACACACCCTCACACACCCTCACACAACCTCAAACAACCTTACACAACCTCATATGACCTCAAACACCCTCAAACTCACACAACCTCACACAACCTCACACAACCTCAAACAACCTTAACCAACCTCACACACCCTCACACAACCTCACATGACCTCACACACCCTCACACAACCTCAAATGACCTTACACAACCTCACATGACCTCAAATACCCTCAAACTCACACAACCTCACACAACCTCACACAACCTCAAACAACCTTAACCAACCTCACACACCCTCACACAACCTCACATGACCTCACACACCCTCACACAACCTCAAATGACCTTACACAACCTCACATGACCTTACACACCCTCAAACTCACACAACCTCAAACAACCTCACACACCCTCACACAACCTCAAACAACCTTACACAACCTCATATGACCTCACACACCCTCAAACTCACACAACCTCACACAACCTCAAACAACCTTAACCAACCTCACACACCCTCACACACCCTCACACAACCTCACATGACCTAACACACCCTCACACACCCTCACACAACCTCACACAACCTCACATGACCTTACCCACCCTCAAACTCACACAACCTCAAACAACCTCACACACCCTCACACAACCTCAAACAACCTTACACAACCTCATATGACCTCAAACACCCTCAAACTCACACAACCTCACACAACCTCACACAACCTCAAACAACCTTAACCAACCTCACACACCCTCACACAACCTCACATGACCTCACACACCCTCACACAACCTCAAATGACCTTACACAACCTCACATGACCTTACCCACCCTCAAACTCACACAACCTCAAACAACCTCACACACCCTCACACAACCTCAAACAACCTTACACAACCTCATATGACCTCAAACACCCTCAAACTCACACAACCTCACACAACCTCACACAACCTCAAACAACCTTACACAACCTCATGACCTCAAACACCCTCAAACTCACACAACCTCACACAACCTCACACAACCTCAAACAACCTTAACCAACCTCACACACCCTCACACAACCTCACATGACCTCACACACCCTCACACAACCTCACATGACCTCACACACCCTCACACAACCTCAAATGACCTTACACAACCTCACATGACCTAACACACCCTCAAACTCACACAACCTCAAACAACCTCACACACCCTCACACAACCTCAAACAACCTTAACCAACCTCACACACCCTCACACAACCTCAAACAACCTTAACCAACCTCACACACCCTCACACACCCTCACACAACCTCACATGACCTAACACACCCTCACACACCCTCACACAACCTCACATGACCTCACACACCCTCAAACAACCTTAACCAACCTCACACACCCTCACACAACCTCAAACAACCTCACACACCCTCACACAACCTCAAACAACCTTACACAACCTCATATGACCTCACACACCCTCACACAACCTCAAATGACCTTACACAACCTCACATGACCTCAAACACCCTCAAACTCACACAACCTCACACAACCTTAACCAACCTTAACCAACCTCACACACCCTCACACACCCTCACACAACCTCACATGACCTAACACACCCTCACACACCCTCACACAACCTCACATGACCTCACACACCCTCACACACCCTCAAACAACCTTAACCAACCTCACACACCCTCACACAACCTCAAACAACCTCACATACCCTCACACAACCTCAAACAACCTTACACAACCTCATATGACCTCACACACCCTCAAACTCACACAACCTCACACAACCTCAAACAACCTTAACCAACCTCACACACCCTCACACACCCTCACACAACCTCACATGACCTAACACACCCTCAAACTCACACAACCTCAAACAACCTCACACACCCTCAAACAACCTTAACCAACCTCACACACCCTCACACAACCTCAAACAACCTTACACAACCTCATATGACCTCAAACACCCTCAAACTCACACAACCTCACACAACCTCACACAACCTCAAACAACCTTAACCAACCTCACACACCCTCACACAACCTCACATGACCTCACACACCCTCACACAACCTCAAATGACCTTACACAACCTCACATGACCTTACACACCCTCAAACTCACACAACCTCAAACAACCTCACACACCCTCACACAACCTCAAACAACCTTACACAACCTCATATGACCTCACACACCCTCAAACTCACACAACCTCACACAACCTCAAACAACCTTAACCAACCTCACACACCCTCACACACCCTCACACACCCTCACACAACCTCACATGACCTCACACACCCTCACACAACCTCACATGACCTAACACACCCTCAAACTCACACAACCTCAAACAACCTCACACACCCTCACACACCCTCACACAACCTCACATGACCTCACACACCCTCACACAACCTCACACAACCTCAAATGACCTTACACAACCTCACATGACCTAACACACCCTCAAACTCATACAACCTCAAACAACCTCACACACCCTCAAACAACCTTAACCAACCTCACACACCCTCACACACCCTCACACAACCTCACATGACCTCACACACCCTCACACAACCTCAAATGACCTTACACAACCTCACATGACCTCACACACCCTCAAACTCACACAACCTCAAACAACCTCACACACCCTCAAACAACCTTAACCAACCTCACACACCCTCACACAACCTCAAACAACCTTACACAACCTCATATGACCTCAAACACCCTCAAACTCACACAACCTCACACAACCTCACACAACCTCAAACAACCTTAACCAACCTCACACACCCTCACACAACCTCACACACCCTCACACACCCTCACACAACCTCACATGACCTCACACACCCTCACACAACCTCAAATGACCTTACACAACCTCACATGACCTCAAACACCCTCAAACTCACACAACCTCACACAACCTCACACAACCTCAAACAACCTTACACAACCTCAAACAACCTCACACAACCTCACACACCCTCACACACCCTCACACAACCTCACATGACCTCACACACCCTCACACAACCTCAAATGACCTTACACAACCTCACATGACCTAACACACCCTCAAACTCACACAACCTCAAACAACCTCATACACCCTCAAACAACCTTAACCAACCTCACACACCCTCACACAACCTCAAACAACCTTACACAACCTCATATGACCTCAAACACCCTCAAACTCACACAACCTCACACAACCTCACACAACCTCAAACAACGTTAACCAACCTCACACACCCTCACACAACCTCAAACAACCTTACACAACCTCATATGACCTCAAACACCCTCAAACTCACACAACCTCACACAACCTCACACAACCTCAAACAACCTTAACCAACCTCACACACCCTCACACAACCTCACACAACCTCACACACCCTCACACACCCTCACACAACCTCACATGACCTCACACACCCTCACACAACCTCAAATGACCTTACACAACCTCACATGACCTAACACACCCTCAAACTCACACAACCTCAAACAACCTCACACACCCTCAAACAACCTTAACCAACCTCACACACCCTCACACAACCTCAAACAACCTTACACAACCTCATATGACCTCAAACACCCTCAAACTCACACAACCTCACACAACCTCACACAACCTCAAACAACCTTAACCAACCTCACACACCCTCACACAACCTCACACAACCTTACACACCCTCACACACCCTCACACAACCTCACATGACCTCACACACCCTCACACAACCTCAAATGACCTTACACAACCTCACATGACCTAACACACCCTCAAACTCACACAACCTCAAACAACCTCACACACCCTCAAACAACCTTAACCAACCTCACACACCCTCACACAACCTCAAACAACCTTACACAACCTCATATGACCTCAAACACCCTCAAACTCACACAACCTCACACAACCTCACACAACCTCACACAACCTCAAACAACCTTAACCAACCTCACACACCCTCACACAACCTCACATGACCTCACACACCCTCACACAACCTCAAATGACCTTACACAACCTCACATGACCTCAAACACCCTCAAACTCACACAACCTCACACAACCTCACACAACCTCAAACAACCTTACACAACCTCAAACAACCTCACACAACCTCACACACCCTCACACACCCTCACACAACCTCACATGACCTCACACACCCTCACACAACCTCACACAACCTCACACACCCTCACACACCCTCACACAACCTCAAACAACCTTAACCAACCTCACACACCCTCACACACCCTCACACACCCTCACACAACCTCACATGACCTCACACACCCTCACACAACCTCAAATGACCTTACACAACCTCACATGACCTAACACACCCTCAAACTCACACAACCTCAAACAACCTCATACACCCTCAAACAACCTTAACCAACCTCACACACCCTCACACAACCTCAAACAACCTTACACAACCTCATATGACCTCAAACACCCTCAAACTCACACAACCTCACACAACCTCACACAACCTCAAACAACGTTAACCAACCTCACACACCCTCACACAACCTCAAACAACCTTACACAACCTCATATGACCTCAAACACCCTCAAACTCACACAACCTCACACAACCTCACACAACCTCAAACAACCTTAACCAACCTCACACACCCTCACACAACCTCACACAACCTCACACACCCTCACACACCCTCACACAACCTCACATGACCTCACACACCCTCACACAACCTCAAATGACCTTACACAACCTCACATGACCTAACACACCCTCAAACTCACACAACCTCAAACAACCTCACACACCCTCAAACAACCTTAACCAACCTCACACACCCTCACACAACCTCAAACAACCTTACACAACCTCATATGACCTCAAACACCCTCAAACTCACACAACCTCACACAACCTCACACAACCTCAAACAACCTTAACCAACCTCACACACCCTCACACAACCTCACACAACCTCACACACCCTCACACACCCTCACACAACCTCACATGACCTCACACACCCTCACACAACCTCAAATGACCTTACACAACCTCACATGACCTAACACACCCTCAAACTCACACAACCTCAAACAACCTCACACACCCTCAAACAACCTTAACCAACCTCACACACCCTCACACAACCTCAAACAACCTTACACAACCTCATATGACCTCAAACACCCTCAAACTCACACAACCTCACACAACCTCACACAACCTCACACAACCTCAAACAACCTTAACCAACCTCACACACCCTCACACAACCTCACATGACCTCACACACCCTCACACAACCTCAAATGACCTTACACAACCTCACATGACCTCAAACACCCTCAAACTCACACAACCTCACACAACCTCACACAACCTCAAACAACCTTACACAACCTCAAACAACCTCACACAACCTCACACACCCTCACACACCCTCACACAACCTCACATGACCTCACACACCCTCACACAACCTCACACAACCTCACACACCCTCACACACCCTCACACAACCTCAAACAACCTTAACCAACCTCACACACCCTCACACACCCTCACACAACCTCACATGACCTCACACACCCTCACACAACCTCAAATGACCTTACACAACCTCACATGACCTAACACACCCTCAAACTCACACAACCTCAAACAACCTCACACAACCTCAAACAACCTTACACAACCTCAAACAACCTCACACAACCTCACACACCCTCACACACGCTCACACAACCTCACATGACCTCACACACCCTCACACAACCTCAAATGACCTTACACAACCTCACATGACCTAACACACCCTCAAACTCACACAACCTCAAACAACCTCACACACCCTCAAACAACCTTAACCAACCTCACACACCCTCACACACCCTCACACAACCTCACATGACCTAACACACCCTCACACACCCTCACACAACCTCAAACAACCTTACACAACCTCATATGACCTCAAACACCCTCAAACTCACACAACCTCACACAACCTCACACAACCTCACATGACCTCACACACCCTCACACAACCTCAAATGACCTTACACAACCTCACATGACCTTACACACCCTCAAACTCACACAACCTCAAACAACCTCACACACACCCTCACACAACCTCAAACAACCTTACACAACCTCACACACCCTCACACACCCTCACACAACCTCACATGACCTCACACACCCTCACACAACCTCAAATGACCTCACACACCCTCACACAACCTCAAACAACCTTACACAACCTCATATGACCTCAAACACCCTCAAACTCACACAACCTCACACAACCTCACACACCCTCACACAACCTCACATGACCTCACACACCCTCACACAACCTCACACAACCTCACACAACCTCACATGACCTCACACACCCTCACACACCCTCAAACAACCTTAACCAACCTAACACACCCTCACACACCCTCAAACAACCTTAACCAACCTCACACACCCTCACACAACCTCAAACAACCTTAACCAACCTCACACACCCTCACACACCCTCACACAACCTCACATGACCTCACACACCCTCACACAACCTCAAATGACCTTACACAACCTCACATGACCTAACACACCCTCAAACTCACACAACCTCAAACAACCTCACACACCCTCACACAACCTCAAACAACCTTAACCAACCTCACACACCCTCACACAACCTCAAACAACCTTAACCAACCTCACACACCCTCACACACCCTCACACAACCTCACATGACCTAACACACCCTCACACACCCTCACACAACCTCACATGACCTCACACACCCTCAAACAACCTTAACCAACCTCACACACCCTCACACAACCTCAAACAACCTCACACACCCTCACACAACCTCAAACAACCTTACACAACCTCATATGACCTCACACACCCTCACACAACCTCAAATGACCTTACACAACCTCACATGACCTCAAACACCCTCAAACTCACACAACCTCACACAACCTTAACCAACCTTAACCAACCTCACACACCCTCACACACCCTCACACAACCTCACATGACCTAACACATCCTCACACACCCTCACACAACCTCACATGACCTCACACACCCTCACACACCCTCAAACAACCTTAACCAACCTCACACACCCTCACACAACCTCAAACAACCTCACATACCCTCACACAACCTCAAACAACCTTACACAACCTCATATGACCTCACACACCCTCAAACTCACACAACCTCACACAACCTCAAACAACCTTAACCAACCTCACACACCCTCACACACCCTCACACAACCTCACATGACCTAACACACCCTCAAACTCACACAACCTCAAACAACCTCACACACCCTCAAACAACCTTAACCAACCTCACACACCCTCACACAACCTCAAACAACCTTACACAACCTCATATGACCTCAAACACCCTCAAACTCACACAACCTCACACAACCTCACACAACCTCAAACAACCTTAACCAACCTCACACACCCTCACACAACCTCACATGACCTCACACACCCTCACACAACCTCAAATGACCTTACACAACCTCACATGACCTTACACACCCTCAAACTCACACAACCTCAAACAACCTCACACACCCTCACACAACCTCAAACAACCTTACACAACCTCATATGACCTCACACACCCTCAAACTCACACAACCTCACACAACCTCAACCAACCTCACACACCCTCACACACCCTCACACAACCTCACATGACCTCACACACCCTCACACAACCTCACATGACCTAACACACCCTCAAACTCACACAACCTCAAACAACCTCACACACCCTCAAACAACCTTAACCAACCTCACACACCCTCACACAACCTCAAACAACCTTACACAACCTCATATGACCTCACACACCCTCAAACTCACACAACCTCACACAACCTCAAACAACCTTAACCAACCTCACACACCCTCACACACCCTCACACAACCTCACATGACCTAACACACCCTCAAACTCACACAACCTCAAACAACCTCACACACCCTCAAACAACCTTAACCAACCTCACACACCCTCACACTCACACAACCTCACACAACCTCACACAACCTCAAATGACCTTACACAACCTCACATGACCTAACACACCCTCAGACTCACACAACCTCACACAACCTCACACAACCTCACACAACCTCAAACAACCTTAACCAACCTCACACACCCTCACACACCCTCAAACAACCTCACATGACCTAACACACCCTCACACACCCTCACACAACCTCACATGACCTCACACACCCTCACACACCCTCAAACAACCTTAACCAACCTAACACACCCTCACACACCCTCACACAACCTCAAAAAACCTTAACCAACCTCACACACCCTCACACACCCTCACACAACCTCACATGACCTCTAACACCCTCACACAACCTCAAATGACCTTACACAACCTCACATGACCTAACACACCCTCAAACTCACACAACCTCAAACAACCTCACACACCCTCACACAACCTCAAACAACCTTAACCAACCTCACACACCCTCACACAACCTCAAACAACCTTAACCAACCTCACACACCCTCACACACCCTCACACAACCTCAAACAACCTTACACAACCTCATATGACCTCAAACACCCTCAAACTCACACAACCTCACACAACCTCACACAACCTCAAACAACCTTAACCAACCTCACACACCCTCACACAACCTCACATGACCTCACACACCCTCACACAACCTCAAATGACCTTACACAACCTCACATGACCTCAAATACCCTCAAACTCACACAACCTCACACAACCTCACACAACCTCAAACAACCTTAACCAACCTCACACACCCTCACACAACCTCACATGACCTCACACACCCTCACACAACCTCAAATGACCTTACACAACCTCACATGACCTTACACACCCTCAAACTCACACAACCTCAAACAACCTCACACACCCTCACACAACCTCAAACAACCTTACACAACCTCATATGACCTCACACACCCTCAAACTCACACAACCTCACACAACCTCAAACAACCTTAACCAACCTCACACACCCTCACACACCCTCACACAACCTCACATGACCTAACACACCCTCACACACCCTCACACAACCTCACACAACCTCACATGACCTTACCCACCCTCAAACTCACACAACCTCAAACAACCTCACACACCCTCACACAACCTCAAACAACCTTACACAACCTCATATGACCTCAAACACCCTCAAACTCACACAACCTCACACAACCTCACACAACCTCAAACAACCTTAACCAACCTCACACACCCTCACACAACCTCACATGACCTCACACACCCTCACACAACCTCAAATGACCTTACACAACCTCACATGACCTTACCCACCCTCAAACTCACACAACCTCAAACAACCTCACACACCCTCACACAACCTCAAACAACCTTACACAACCTCATATGACCTCAAACACCCTCAAACTCACACAACCTCACACAACCTCACACAACCTCAAACAACCTTACACAACCTCATGACCTCAAACACCCTCAAACTCACACAACCTCACACAACCTCACACAACCTCAAACAACCTTAACCAACCTCACACACCCTCACACAACCTCACATGACCTCACACACCCTCACACAACCTCACATGACCTCACACACCCTCACACAACCTCAAATGACCTTACACAACCTCACATGACCTAACACACCCTCAAACTCACACAACCTCAAACAACCTCACACACCCTCACACAACCTCAAACAACCTTAACCAACCTCACACACCCTCACACAACCTCAAACAACCTTAACCAACCTCACACACCCTCACACACCCTCACACAACCTCACATGACCTAACACACCCTCACACACCCTCACACAACCTCACATGACCTCACACACCCTCAAACAACCTTAACCAACCTCACACACCCTCACACAACCTCAAACAACCTCACACACCCTCACACAACCTCAAACAACCTTACACAACCTCATATGACCTCACACACCCTCACACAACCTCAAATGACCTTACACAACCTCACATGACCTCAAACACCCTCAAACTCACACAACCTCACACAACCTTAACCAACCTTAACCAACCTCACACACCCTCACACACCCTCACACAACCTCACATGACCTAACACACCCTCACACACCCTCACACAACCTCACATGACCTCACACACCCTCACACACCCTCAAACAACCTTAACCAACCTCACACACCCTCACACAACCTCAAACAACCTCACATACCCTCACACAACCTCAAACAACCTTACACAACCTCATATGACCTCACACACCCTCAAACTCACACAACCTCACACAACCTCAAACAACCTTAACCAACCTCACACACCCTCACACACCCTCACACAACCTCACATGACCTAACACACCCTCAAACTCACACAACCTCAAACAACCTCACACACCCTCAAACAACCTTAACCAACCTCACACACCCTCACACAACCTCAAACAACCTTACACAACCTCATATGACCTCAAACACCCTCAAACTCACACAACCTCACACAACCTCACACAACCTCAAACAACCTTAACCAACCTCACACACCCTCACACAACCTCACATGACCTCACACACCCTCACACAACCTCAAATGACCTTACACAACCTCACATGACCTTACACACCCTCAAACTCACACAACCTCAAACAACCTCACACACCCTCACACAACCTCAAACAACCTTACACAACCTCATATGACCTCACACACCCTCAAACTCACACAACCTCACACAACCTCAAACAACCTTAACCAACCTCACACACCCTCACACACCCTCACACACCCTCACACAACCTCACATGACCTCACACACCCTCACACAACCTCACATGACCTAACACACCCTCAAACTCACACAACCTCAAACAACCTCACACACCCTCAAACAACCTTAACCAACCTCACACACCCTCACACAACCTCAAACAACCTTACACAACCTCATATGACCTCACACACCCTCAAACTCACACAACCTCACACAACCTCAAACAACCTTAACCAACCTCACACACCCTCACACACCCTCACACAACCTCACATGACCTAACACACCCTCAAACTCACACAACCTCAAACAACCTCACACACCCTCAAACAACCTTAACCAACCTCACACACCCTCACACAACCTCAAACAACCTTACACAACCTCATATGACCTCAAACACCCTCAAACTCACACAACCTCACACAACCTCACACAACCTCAAATGACCTTACACAACCTCACATGACCTAACACACCCTCAGACTCACACAACCTCACACAACCTCACACAACCTCACACAACCTCAAACAACCTTAACCAACCTCACACACCCTCACACACCCTCACACAACCTCACATGACCTAACACACCCTCACACACCCTCACACAACCTCACATGACCTCACACACCCTCACACACCCTCAAACAACCTTAACCAACCTAACACACCCTCACACACCCTCACACAACCTCAAAAAACCTTAACCAACCTCACACACCCTCACACACCCTCACACAACCTCACATGACCTCTAACACCCTCACACAACCTCAAATGACCTTACACAACCTCACATGACCTAACACACCCTCAAACTCACACAACCTCAAACAACCTCACACACCCTCACACAACCTCAAACAACCTTAACCAACCTCACACACCCTCACACAACCTCAAACAACCTTAACCAACCTCACACACCCTCACACACCCTCACACAACCTCAAACAACCTTACACAACCTCATATGACCTCAAACACCCTCAAACTCACACAACCTCACACAACCTCACACAACCTCAAACAACCTTAACCAACCTCACACACCCTCACACAACCTCACATGACCTCACACACCCTCACACAACCTCAAATGACCTTACACAACCTCACATGACCTCAAACACCCTCAAACTCACACAACCTCACACAACCTCACACAACCTCAAACAACCTTAACCAACCTCACACACCCTCACACAACCTCACATGACCTCACACACCCTCACACAACCTCAAATGACCTTACACAACCTCACATGACCTTACACACCCTCAAACTCACACAACCTCAAACAACCTCACACACCCTCACACAACCTCAAACAACCTTACACAACCTCATATGACCTCACACACCCTCAAACTCACACAACCTCACACAACCTCAAACAACCTTAACCAACCTCACACACCCTCACACACCCTCACACAACCTCACATGACCTAACACACCCTCACACACCCTCACACAACCTCACACAACCTCACATGACCTTACCCACCCTCAAACTCACACAACCTCAAACAACCTCACACACCCTCACACAACCTCAAACAACCTTACACAACCTCATATGACCTCAAACACCCTCAAACTCACACAACCTCACACAACCTCACACAACCTCAAACAACCTTAACCAACCTCACACACCCTCACACAACCTCACATGACCTCACACACCCTCACACAACCTCAAATGACCTTACACAACCTCACATGACCTTACCCACCCTCAAACTCACACAACCTCAAACAACCTCACACACCCTCACACAACCTCAAACAACCTTACACAACCTCATATGACCTCAAACACCCTCAAACTCACACAACCTCACACAACCTCACACAACCTCAAACAACCTTACACAACCTCATGACCTCAAACACCCTCAAACTCACACAACCTCACACAACCTCACACAACCTCAAACAAACTTAACCAACCTCACACACCCTCACACAACCTCACATGACCTCACACACCCTCACACAACCTCACATGACCTCACACACCCTCACACAACCTCAAATGACCTTACACAACCTCACATGACCTAACACACCCTCAAACTCACACAACCTCAAACAACCTCACACACCCTCACACAACCTCAAACAACCTTAACCAACCTCACACACCCTCACACAACCTCAAACAACCTTAACCAACCTCACACACCCTCACACACCCTCACACAACCTCACATGACCTAACACACCCTCACACACCCTCACACAACCTCACATGACCTCACACACCCTCAAACAACCTTAACCAACCTCACACACCCTCACACAACCTCAAACAACCTCACACACCCTCACACAACCTCAAACAACCTTACACAACCTCATATGACCTCACACACCCTCACACAACCTCAAATGACCTTACACAACCTCACATGACCTCAAACACCCTCAAACTCACACAACCTCACACAACCTTAACCAACCTTAACCAACCTCACACACCCTCACACACCCTCACACAACCTCACATGACCTAACACACCCTCACACACCCTCACACAACCTCACATGACCTCACACACCCTCACACACCCTCAAACAACCTTAACCAACCTCACACACCCTCACACAACCTCAAACAACCTCACATACCCTCACACAACCTCAAACAACCTTACACAACCTCATATGACCTCACACACCCTCAAACTCACACAACCTCACACAACCTCAAACAACCTTAACCAACCTCACACACCCTCACACACCCTCACACAACCTCACATGACCTAACACACCCTCAAACTCACACAACCTCAAACAACCTCACACACCCTCAAACAACCTTAACCAACCTCACACACCCTCACACAACCTCAAACAACCTTACACAACCTCATATGACCTCAAACACCCTCAAACTCACACAACCTCACACAACCTCACACAACCTCAAACAACCTTAACCAACCTCACACACCCTCACACAACCTCACATGACCTCACACACCCTCACACAACCTCAAATGACCTTACACAACCTCACATGACCTTACACACCCTCAAACTCACACAACCTCAAACAACCTCACACACCCTCACACAACCTCAAACAACCTTACACAACCTCATATGACCTCACACACCCTCAAACTCACACAACCTCACACAACCTCAAACAACCTTAACCAACCTCACACACCCTCACACACCCTCACACACCCTCACACAACCTCACATGACCTCACACACCCTCACACAACCTCACATGACCTAACACACCCTCAAACTCACACAACCTCAAACAACCTCACACACCCTCAAACAACCTTAACCAACCTCACACACCCTCACACAACCTCAAACAACCTTACACAACCTCATATGACCTCACACACCCTCAAACTCACACAACCTCACACAACCTCAAACAACCTTAACCAACCTCACACACCCTCACACACCCTCACACAACCTCACATGACCTAACACACCCTCAAACTCACACAACCTCAAACAACCTCACACACCCTCAAACAACCTTAACCAACCTCACACACCCTCACACAACCTCAAACAACCTTACACAACCTCATATGACCTCAAACACCCTCAAACTCACACAACCTCACACAACCTCACACAACCTCAAATGACCTTACACAACCTCACATGACCTAACACACCCTCAGACTCACACAACCTCACACAACCTCACACAACCTCACACAACCTCAAACAACCTTAACCAACCTCACACACCCTCACACACCCTCACACAACCTCACATGACCTAACACACCCTCACACACCCTCACACAACCTCACATGACCTCACACACCCTCACACACCCTCAAACAACCTTAACCAACCTAACACACCCTCACACACCCTCACACAACCTCAAAAAACCTTAACCAACCTCACACACCCTCACACACCCTCACACAACCTCACATGACCTCTAACACCCTCACACAACCTCAAATGACCTTACACAACCTCACATGACCTAACACACCCTCAAACTCACACAACCTCAAACAACCTCACACACCCTCACACAACCTCAAACAACCTTAACCAACCTCACACACCCTCACACAACCTCAAACAACCTTAACCAACCTCACAAACCCTCACACACCCTCACACAACCTCAAACAACCTTACACAACCTCATATGACCTCAAACACCCTCAACCTCACACAACCTCACACAACCTCACACAACCTCAAACAACCTTAACCAACCTCACACACCCTCACACAACCTCACATGACCTCACACACCCTCACACAACCTCAAATGACCTTACACAACCTCACATGACCTCAAACACCCTCAAACTCACACAACCTCACACAACCTCACACAACCTCAAACAACCTTAACCAACCTCACACACCCTCACACAACCTCACATGACCTCACACACCCTCACACAACCTCAAATGACCTTACACAACCTCACATGACCTTACACACCCTCAAACTCACACAACCTCAAACAACCTCACACACCCTCACACAACCTCAAACAACCTTACACAACCTCATATGACCTCACACACCCTCAAACTCACACAACCTCACACAACCTCAAACAACCTTAACCAACCTCACACACCCTCACACACCCTCACACAACCTCACATGACCTAACACACCCTCACACACCCTCACACAACCTCACACAACCTCACATGACCTTACCCACCCTCAAACTCACACAACCTCAAACAACCTCACACACCCTCACACAACCTCAAACAACCTTACACAACCTCATATGACCTCAAACACCCTCAAACTCACACAACCTCACACAACCTCACACAACCTCAAACAACCTTAACCAACCTCACACACCCTCACACAACCTCACATGACCTCACACACCCTCACACAACCTCAAATGACCTTACACAACCTCACATGACCTTACCCACCCTCAAACTCACACAACCTCAAACAACCTCACACACCCTCACACAACCTCAAACAACCTTACACAACCTCATATGACCTCAAACACCCTCAAACTCACACAACCTCACACAACCTCACACAACCTCAAACAACCTTACACAACCTCATGACCTCAAACACCCTCAAACTCACACAACCTCACACAACCTCACACAACCTCAAACAAACTTAACCAACCTCACACACCCTCACACAACCTCACATGACCTCACACACCCTCACACAACCTCACATGACCTCACACACCCTCACACAACCTCAAATGACCTTACACAACCTCACATGACCTAACACACCCTCAAACTCACACAACCTCAAACAACCTCACACACCCTCACACAACCTCAAACAACCTTAACCAACCTCACACACCCTCACACAACCTCAAACAACCTTAACCAACCTCACACACCCTCACACACCCTCACACAACCTCACATGACCTAACACACCCTCACACACCCTCACACAACCTCACATGACCTCACACACCCTCAAACAACCTTAACCAACCTCACACACCCTCACACAACCTCAAACAACCTCACACACCCTCACACAACCTCAAACAACCTTACACAACCTCATATGACCTCACACACCCTCACACAACCTCAAATGACCTTACACAACCTCACATGACCTCAAACACCCTCAAACTCACACAACCTCACACAACCTTAACCAACCTTAACCAACCTCACACACCCTCACACAACCTCAAACAACCTTACACAACCTCATATGACCTCAAACACCCTCAAACTCACACAATCTCACACAACCTCACACACCCTCACACAACCTCACATGACCTCACACACCCTCACACAACCTCACACAACCTCACATGACCTCACACACCCTCACACACCCTCAAACAACCTTAACCAACCTCACACACCCTCACACAACCTCAAACAACCTTACACAACCTCATATGACCTCACACACCCTCAAACTCACACAACCTCACACAACCTCAAACAACCTTAACCAACCTCACACACCCTCACACACCCTCACACACCCTCACATGACCTAACACACCCTCACACACCCTCACACAACCTCACATGACCTCACACACCCTCACACACCCTCAAACAACCTTAACCAACCTCACACACCCTCACACAACCTCAAACAACCTTAACCAACCTCACACACCCTCACACAACCTCAAACAACCTTACACAACCTCATATGACCTCACACACCCTCAAACTCACACAACCTCACACAACCTCAAACAACCTTAACCAACCTCACACACCCTCACACACCCTCACACAACCTCACATGACCTAACACACCCTCAAACTCACACAACCTCACACAACCTCAAACAACCTTAACCAACCTCACACACCCTCACACACCCTCACACAACCTCACATGACCTCACACACCCTCACACAACCTCAAATGACCTTACACAACCTCACATGACCTTACACACCCTCAAACTCACACAACCTCAAACAACCTCACACACCCTCACACAACCTCAAACAACCTTACACAACCTCATATGACCTCAAACACCCTCAAACTCACACAACCTCACACAACCTCACACAACCTCAAACAACTTTACACAACCTCATATGACCTCAAACACCCTCAAACTCACACAACCTCACACAACCTCACACAACCTCAAACAACCTTAACCAACCTCACACACCCTCACACAACCTCACATGACCTCACACACCCTCACACAACCTCACACAACCTCAAACAACCTTAACCAACCTCACACACCCTCACACAACCTCAAACAACCTTACACAACCTCATATGACCTCACACACCCTCAAACTCACACAACCTCACACAACCTCAAACAACCTTAACCAACCTCACACACCCTCACACACCCTCACACAACCTCACATGACCTAACACACCCTCACACACCCTCACACAACCTCACATGACCTCACACACCCTCAAACAACCTTAACCAACCTCACACACCCTCACACAACCTCAAACAACCTTAACCAACCTCACACACCCTCACACACCCTCACACAACCTCACATGACCTAACACACCCTCACACACCCTCACACAACCTCACATGACCTCACACACCCTCACACACCCTCAAACAACCTTAACCAACCTAACACACCCTCACACACCCTCAAACAACCTTAACCAACCTCACACACCCTCACACAACCTCAAACAACCTTAACCAACCTCACACACCCTCACACACCCTCACACAACCTCACATGACCTCACACACCCTCACACAACCTCAAATGACCTTACACAACCTCACATGACCTAACACACCCTCAAACTCACACAACCTCAAACAACCTCACACACCCTCAAACAACCTTAACCAACCTCACACACCCTCACACAACCTCAAACAACCTTACA
This sequence comes from Borostomias antarcticus, assembly GCF_949987555.1. NCBI lineage: Eukaryota > Metazoa > Chordata > Actinopteri > Stomiiformes > Stomiidae > Borostomias > Borostomias antarcticus. The sequence continues at coordinate 18,498,969 of NC_140246.1, read as the reverse complement.
CAACCTCATATGACCTCAAACACCCTCAAACTCACACAACCTCACACAACCTCACACAACCTCACACAACCTCAAACAACCTTAACCAACCTCACACACCCTCACACACCCTCACACAACCTCAAATGACCTTACACAACCTCAAACAACCTCACACAACCTCAAACAACCTTAACCAACCTCACACACCCTCACACAACCTCAAATGACCTTACACAACCTCAAACAACCTCACACAACCTCAAACAACCTTACACAACCTCAAATGACCTTACACAACCTCACATGACCTAACACACCCTCAAACTCACACAACCTCAAACAACCTCACACACCCTCAAACAACCTTAACCAACCTCACACACCCTCACACACCCTCACACAACCTCACATGACCTCACACACCCTCACACAACCTCAAATGACCTTACACAACCTCACATGACCTAACACACCCTCAAACTCACACAACCTCACACAACCTCACACAACCTCAAACAACCTTAACCAACCTCACACACCCTCACACAACCTCAAACAACCTTAACCAACCTCACACACCCTCACACACCCTCACACAACCTCACATGACCTCACACACCCTCACACAACCTCAAATGACCTCACACACCCTCACACAACCTCAAACAACCTTACACAACCTCATATGACCACAAACACCCTCAAACTCACACAACCTCACACAACCTCACACACCCTCACACAACCTCACATGACCTCACACACCCTCACACAACCTCACACAACCTCACATGACCTCACACACCCTCACACACCCTCAAACAACCTTAACCAACCTAACACACCCTCACACACCCTCAAACAACCTTAACCAACCTCACACACCCTCACACAACCTCAAACAACCTTAACCAACCTCACACACCCTCAAACACCCTCACACAACCTCACATGACCTCACACACCCTCACACAACCTCAAATGACCTCACACACCCTCACACAACCTCAAACAACCTTACACAACCTCATATGACCTCAAACACCCTCAAACTCACACAACCTCACACAACCTCACACACCCTCACACAACCTCACATGACCTCACACACCCTCACACAACCTCACACAACCTCACATGACCTCACACACCCTCACACACCCTCAAACAACCTTAACCAACCTCACACACCCTCACACAACCTCAAACAACCTTACACAACCTCATATGACCTCACACACCCTCAAACTCACACAACCTCACACAACCTCAAACAACCTTAACCAACCTCACACACCCTCACACAACCTCAAACAACCTTACACAACCTCATATGACCTCACACACCCTCAAACTCACACAACCTCACACAACCTCAAACAACCTTAACCAACCTCACACACCCTCACACACCCTCACACAACCTCACATGACCTAACACACCCTCAAACTCACACAACTTCAAACAACCTCACACACCCTCACACACCCTCACACAACCTCACATGACCTCACACACCCTCACACAACCTCAAATGACCTTACACAACCTCACATGACCTAACACACCCTCAAACTCACACAACCTCAAAAAACCTCACACACCCTCAAACAACCTTAACCAACCTCACACACCCTCACACACCCTCACACAACTTCACATGACCTCACACACCCTCACACAACCTCAAATGACCTTACACAACCTCACATGACCTAACACACCCTCAAACTCACACACCCTCACACAACCTCACACAACCTCACACACCCTCACACACCCTCACACAACCTCACATGACCTCACACACCCTCACACAACCTCAAATGACCTTACACAACCTCACATGACCTAACACACCCTCAAACTCACACAACCTCAAACAACCTCACACACCCTCAAACAACCTTAACCAACCTCACACACCCTCACACAACCTCAAACAACCTTACACAACCTCATATGACCTCAAACACCCTCAAACTCACACAACCTCACACAACCTCACACAACCTCAAACAACCTTAACCAACCTCACACACCCTCACACAACCTCACACAACCTCACACACCCTCACACACCCTCACACAACCTCACATGACCTCACACACCCTCACACAACCTCAAATGACCTTACACAACCTCACATGACCTAACACACCCTCAAACTCACACACCCTCAAACAACCTTAACCAACCTCACACACCCTCACACAACCTCAAACAACCTTACACAACCTCATATGACCTCAAACACCCTCAAACTCACACAACCTCACACAACCTCACACAACCTCACACAACCTCAAACAACCTTAACCAACCTCACACACCCTCACACAACCTCACATGACCTCACACACCCTCACACAACCTCAAATGACCTTACACAACCTCACATGACCTCAAACACCCTCAAACTCACACAACCTCACACAACCTCACACAACCTCAAACAACCTTACACAACCTCAAACAACCTCACACAACCTCACACACCCTCACACACCCTCACACAACCTCACATGACCTCACACACCCTCACACAACCTCAAATGACCTTACACAACCTCACATGACCTAACACACCCTCAAACTCACACAACCTCAAACAACCTCACACACCCTCAAACAACCTTAACCAACCTCACACACCCTCACACAACCTCAAACAACCTTACACAACCTCATATGACCTCAAACACCCTCAAACTCACACAACCTCACACAACCTCACACAACCTCAAACAACCTTAACCAACCTCACACACCCTCACACAACCTCACATGACCTCACACACCCTCACACAACCTCAAATGACCTTACACAACCTCACATGACCTTACACACCCTCAAACTCACACAACCTCAAACAACCTCACACACCCTCACACAACCTCAAACAACCTTACACAACCTCATATGACCTCAAACACCCTCAAACTCACACAACCTCACACAACCTCAAACAACCTTACACAACCTCATGACCTCAAACACCCTGAAACTCACACAACCTCACACAACCTCACACAACCTCAAACAACCTTAACCAACCTCACACACCCTCACACAACCTCACATGACCTCACACACCCTCACACAACCTCACACAACCTCAAACAACCTTAACCAACCTCACACACCCTCACACAACCTCAAACAACCTTACACAACCTCATATGACCTCACACACCCTCAAACTCACACAACCTCACACAACCTCAAACAACCTTAACCAACCTCACACACCCTCACACACCCTCACACAACCTCACATGACCTAACACACCCTCACACACCCTCACACAACCTCACATGACCTCACACACCCTCACACACCCTCAAACAACCTTAACCAACCTCACACACCCTCACACAACCTCAAACAACCTTACACAACCTCATATGTCCTCAAACACCCTCAAACTCACACAACCTCACACAACCTCACACAACCTCAAACAACCTTAACCAACCTCACACACCCTCACACAACCTCACATGACCTCACACACCCTCACACAACCTCAAATGACCTTACACAACCTCACATGACCTTACACACCCTCAAACTCACACAACCTCAAACAACCTCACACACCCTCAAACAACCTTAACCAACCTCACACTACCTCACACACCCTCACACAACCTCACATGATCTCACACACCCTCACACAACCTCAAATGACCTTACACAACCTCACATGACCTCAAACACCCTCAAACTCAAAACACCCTCAAACTCACACAACCTCACACAACCTCACACAACCTCAAACAACCTTAACCAACCTCACACACCCTCACACAACCTCACATGACCTCACACACCCTCACACAACCTCAAATGACCTTACACAACCTCACATGACCTTACACACCCTCAAACTCACACAACCTCAAACAACCTCACACACCCTCAAACAACCTTAACCAACCTCACACACCCTCACACACCCTCACACAACCTCACATGACCTCACACACCCTCACACAACCTCAAATGACCTTACACAACCTCACATGACCTCAAACACCCTCAAACTCACACAACCTCACACAACCTCACACAACCTCAAACAACCTTAACCAACCTCACACACCCTCACACAACCTCACATGACCTCACACACCCTCACACAACCTCAAATGACCTTACACAACCTCACATGACCTTACACACCCTCAAACTCACACAACCTCAAACAACCTCACACACCCTCACACAACCTCAAACAACCTTACACAACCTCATATGACCTCAAACACCCTCAAACTCACACAACCTCACACAACCTCACACAACCTCAAACAACCTTAACCAACCTCACACACCCTCACACAACCTCAAATGACCTCACACACCCTCACACAACCTCAAATGACCTTACACAACCTCACATGACCTTACACACCCTCAAACTCACACAACCTCAAACAACCTCACACACCCTCACACAACCTCAAACAACCTTACACAACCTCATATGACCTCACACACCCTCAAACTCACACAACCTCACACAACCTCAAACAACCTTAACCAACCTCACACACCCTCACACACCCTCACACAACCTCACATGACCTCACACACCCTCACACAACCTCAAATGACCTTACACAACCTCACATGACCTTACACACCCTCAAACTCACACAACCTCAAACAACCTCACACACCCTCACACAACCTCAAACAACCTTACACAACCTCATATGACCTCAAACACCCTCAAACTCACACAACCTCACACAACCTCAAACAACCTTACACAACCTCATATGACCTCAAACACCCTCAAACTCACACAACCTCACACAACCTCACACAACCTCAAACAACCTTAACCAACCTCACACACCCTCACACAAACTCACATGACCTCACACACCCTCACACAACCTCAAATGACCTTACACAACCTCATATGACCTCACACACCCTCAAACTCACACAACCTCACACAACCTCAAACAACCTTAACCAACCTCACACACCCTCACACACCCTCACACAACCTCACATGACCTAACACACCCTCACACACCCTCACACAACCTCACATGACCTCACACACCCTCACACACCCTCAAACAACCTTAACCAACCTCACACACCCTCACACAACCTCAAACAACCTTAACCAACCTCACACACCCTCACACAACCTCAAACAACCTTACACAACCTCATATGACCTCACACACCCTCAAACTCACACAACCTCACACAACCTCAAACAACCTTAACCAACCTCACACACCCTCACACACCCTCACACAACCTCACATGACCTAACACACCCTCAAACTCACACAACCTCACACAACCTCACACAACCTCAAACAACCTCACACACCCTCAAACAACCTTACACAACCTCATATGACCTCAAACACCCTCAAACTCACACAACCTCACACAACCTCACACAACCTCAAACAACCTTAACCAACCTCACACACCCTTACACACCCTCACACAACCTCACATGACCTCACACACCCTCACACAACCTCAAATGACCTTACACACCCTCAAACTCACACAACCTCAAACAACCTCACACACCCTCACACAACCTCAAACAACCTTACACAACCTCATATGACCTCAAACACCCTCAAACTCACACAACCTCACACAACCTCACACAACCTCAAACAACCTTACACAACCTCATATGACCTCAAACACCCTCAAACTCACACAACCTCACACAACCTCACACAACCTCAAACAACCTTAACCAACCTCACACACCCTCAAACAACCTCACATGACCTCACACACCCTCACACAACCTCACACAACCTCATACAACCTTAACCAACCTCACACACCCTCACACAACCTCAAACAACCTTACACAACCTCATATGACCTCACACACCCTCAAACTCACACAACCTCACACAACCTCAAACAACCTTAACCAACCTCACACACCCTCACACACCCTCACACAACCTCACATGACCTAACACACCCTCACACACCCTCACACAACCTCACATGACCTCACACACCCTCACACACCCTCAAACAACCTTAACCAACCTCACACACCCTCACACAACCTCAAACAACCTTAACCAACCTCACACACCCTCACACACCCTCACACAACCTCACATGACCTAACACACCCTCACACACCCTCACACAACCTCACATGACCTCACACACCCTCACACACCCTCAAACAACCTTAACCAACCTAACATACCCTCACACACCCTCAAACAACCTTAACCAACCTCACACACCCTCACACAACCTCAAACAACCTTAACCAACCTCACACACCCTCACACACCCTCACACAACCTCACATGACCTCACACACCCTCACACAACCTCAAATGACCTTACACAACCTCACATGACCTAACACACCCTCAAACTCACACAACCTCAAACAACCTCACACACCCTCACACAACCTCAAACAACCTTAACCAACCTCACAAACCCTCACACACCCTCAAACAACCTTAACCAACCTCACACACCCTCACACAACCTCAAACAACCCACAACCTCACACAACCTCACACAACCTCACACAACCTCACACAACCTCAAATGACCTTACACAACCTCACATGACCTAACACACCCCCAAACTCACACAACCTCACACACCCTCACACAACCTCACATACCTTTATACAACCTCAATCAACCTCACAAAGCCTCACACACTCTCTAACTCCAATAAAACCTCAAACAACCTCAACCAACCTCACACACACTCAACCAACCTCACACCTCAACCAACTCCACACACCATCAAACAAACTCCCACAGCCTCACACAACCTCACACACCTTCAAACAACCTCACACAACCTCACATGACCTAACACACCCTCAAACTCACACAACCTCACACAACCTCACACACCCTCAAACAACCTTAACCGACCTCACACACCCTCACACAACCTCACATGACCTCACACACCCTCACACATCCTCACACAACCTCACATGACCTCACACACCCTCACACAACCTCAAATGAACTTACACAACCTCACATGACCTAACACACCCTCAAACTCACACAACCTCACACAACCTCACACACCCTCAAACAACCTTAACCAACCTCATACACCCTCACACAACTTCACATGACCTCACACACCCTCACACAACCTCAAATGACCTTAAACAACCTCACATGACCTAACACCCTCAAATTCACACAACCTCACACAACCTCACACACCCTCACACAACCTCACATGACCTCACACACCCTCACACAACCTCAAATGACCTCACACACCCTCACACAACCTCAAATGACCTTACACAACCTCACATGACCTAACAGACCCTCAAATTCACACAACCTCACACAACCTCACACACCCTCACACAACCTCAAATGACCTTACACAACCTCACATGACCTAACACACCCTCAAACTCACACAACCTCACACACGCTCAAACAACCTTAACCAACCTTAACCAACCTCACACACCCTCACACAACCTCACATGACCTCACACACCCTCACACAACTGCAAATGAACTTACACAACCTCACATGACCTAACACACCCACAAACTCACACAACCTCACCCACCCTCAAACAACCTTAACCAACCTCATACACCCTCACACAACTTCACATGACCTCACACACCCTCAAACTCACACAACCTCACACAACCTCACACACCCTCAAACAAACTTAACCAACCTCACACACCCTCACAAAACCTCACATGACCTCACACACCCTCACACATCCTCACACAACCTCACATGACCTCACACACCCTCAAACAACCTCAAATGAACTAACACAACCTCACATGACCTAACACACCCTCAAACAACCTTAACCAACCTCATACACCCTCACAAAACTTCACATGACCTCACACACCCTCACACAACCTCAAATGACCTTACACAACCTCACATAACCTAACACACCCCGAACCTCATACATCCTCACACAAACTCAAATTACCTTACACTTCCTCACATGACCTAACACACCCTCAAACTCACACAACCTCACACAACCTCACACACCCTCAAACAACCTTAACCAACCTCACACACCTTCACACAACCTCACATGACCTAACACACCCTCAAACTCACACAACCTCACACAACCTCACACACCCTCAAACGACCTTAACCGACCTCACACACCCTCACACAACCTCAAATGAACTTACACAACCTCACATGACCTAACACACCCTCAAACTCACACAACCTCACACAACCTCACACACCCTCAAACAACCTTAACCAACCTCATACACCCTCACACAACTTCACATGACCTCACACACCCTCACACAACCTCAAATGACCTTAAACAACCTCACATGACCTAACACCCTCAAATTCACACAACCTCACACAACCTCACACACCCTCACATGACCTCACACACCCTCACACAACCTCAAATGACCTCACACACCCTCACACAACCTCAAATGATCTTACACAACCTCACATGACCTAACAGACCCTCAAATTCACACAACCTCACACAACCTCACACACCCTCACACAACCTCAAATGACCTTACACAACCTCACATGACCTAACACACCCTCAAACTCACACAACCTCACACACGCTCAAACAACCTTAACCAACCTTAACCAACCTTACACACCCTCACACAACCTCACATGACCTCACACACCCTCACACAACTGCAAATGAACTTACACAACCTCACATGACCTAACACACCCACAAACTCACACAACCTCACCCACCCTCAAACAACCTTAACCAACCTCATACACCCTCACACAACTTCACATGACCTCACACACCCTCAAACTCACACAACCTCACACAACCTCACACACCCTCAAACAAACTTAACCAACCTCACACACCCTCACAAAACCTCACATGACCTCACACACCCTCACACATCCTCACACAACCTCACATGACCTCACACACCCTCAAACAACCTCAAATGAACTAACACAACCTCACATGAACTAACACACCCTCAAACAACCTTAACCAACCTCATACACCCTCACACAACTTCACATGACCTCACACACCCTCACACAACCTCAAATGACCTTAAACAACCTCACATGACCTAACACCCTCAAATTCACACAACCTCACACAACCTCACACACCCTCACACAACCTCAAATGACCTTACACAACCTCACATAACCTAACACACCCCGAACCTCATACATCCTCACACAAACTCAAATTACCTTACACTTCCTCACATGACCTAACACACCCTCAAACTCACACAACCTCACACAACCTCACACACCCTCAAACAACCTTAACCAACCTCACACACCTTCACACAACCTCACATGACCTAACACACCCTCAAACTCACACAACCTCACACAACCTCACACACCCTCAAACAACCTTAACCGACCTCACACACCCTCACACAACCTCACATGACCTCACACACCCTCACACATCCTCACACAACCTCACATGACCTCACACACCCTCACACAACCTCAAATGAACTTACACAACCTCACATGACCTAACACACCATCAAACTCACACAACCTCACACAACCTCACACACCCTCAAACAACCTTAACCAACCTCATACACCCTCACACAACTTCACATGACCTCACACACCCTCACACAACCTCAAATGACCTTAAACAACCTCACATGACCTAACACCCTCAAACTCACACAACCTCACACAACCTCACACACCCTCAAACAACCTTAATCAACCTCACACACCCTCACAAAACCTCACATGACCTCACACACCCTCACACATCCTCACACAACCTCACATGACCTCACACACCCTCACACAACCTCAAATGAACTAACACAACCTCACATGACCTAACACACCCTCAAACTCACACAACCTCACACAACATCACACACCCTCAAACAACCTTAACCAACCTCATACACCCTCACACAACTTCACATGACCTCACACACCCTCACACAACCTCAAATGACCTTAAACAACCTCACTTGACCTAACACCCTCAAATTCACACAACCTCACACAACCTCACACACCCTCACACAACCTCAAATGACCTTACACAACCTCACATAACCTAACACACCCCGAACCTCACACATCCTCACACAAACTCAAATTACCTTACACTTCCTCACATGACCTAACACACCCTCAAACTCACACAACCTCACACAACCTCACACACCCTCAAACAACCTTAACCAACCTCACACACCTTCACACAACCTCACATGACCTAACACACCCTCAAACTCACACAACCTCACACAACCTCACACACCCTCAAACAACCTTAACCGACCTCACACACCCTCACACAACCTCACATGACCTCACACACCCTCACACATCCTCACACAACCTCACGTGACCTCACACACCCTCACACAACCTCAAATGAACTTACACAACCTCACATGACCTAACACACCCTCAAACTCACACAACCTCACACAACCTCACACACCCTCAAACAACCTTAACCAACCTCATACACCCTCACACAACTTCACATGACCTCACACACCCTCACACAACCTCAAATGACCTTACACAACCTCACATGACCTAACACCCTCAAATTCACACAACCTCACACAACCTCACACACCCTCACACAAACTCACATGACCTCACACACCCTCACACAACCTCAAATGACCTCACACACCCTCACACAACCTCAAATGACCTTACACAACCTCACATGACCTAACAGACCCTCAAATTCACACAACCTCACACAACCTCACACACCCTCACACAACCTCAAATGACCTTACACAACCTCACATGACCTAACACACCCTCAAACTCACACAACCTCACACACGCTCAAACAACCTTAACCAACCTTAACCAACCTCACACACCCTCACACAACCTCACATGACCTCACACACCCTCACACAACTGCAAATGAACTTACACAACCTCACATGACCTAACACACCCACAAACTCACACAACCTCACACAACCTCACCCACCCTCAAACAACCTTAACCAACCTCATACACCCTCACACAACTTCACATGACCTCACACACCCTCAAACTCACACAACCTCACACAACCTCACACACCCTCAAACAAACTTAACCAACCTCACACACCCTCACAAAACCTCACATGACCTCACACACCCTCACACATCCTCACACAACCTCACATGACCTCACACACCCTCACACAACCTCAAATGAACTTACACAACCTCACATGACCTAACACACCCTCAAACTCACACAACCTCACACAACCTCACACACCCTCAAACAACCTTAACCAACCTCATACACCCTCACACAACTTCACATGACCTCACACACCCTCACACAACCTCAAATGACCTTAAACAACCTCACATGACCTAACACCCTCAAATTCACACAACCTCACACAACCTCACACACCCTCACACAACCTCACATGACCTCACACACCCTCACACAACCTCAAAAGACCTCACACACCCTCACACAACCTCAAATGACCTTACACAACCTCACATGACCTAACAGACCCTCAAATTCACACAACCTCACACAACCTCACACACCCTCACACAACCTCAAATGACCTTACACAACCTCACATGACCTAACACACCCTCAAACTCACACAACCTCACACACGCTCAAACAACCTTAACCAACCTTAACCAACCTCACACACCCTCACACAACCTCACATGACCTCACATACCCTCACACAACTGCAAATGAACTTACACAACCTCACATGACCTAACACACCCACAAACTCACACAACCTCACACAACCTCACCCACCCTCAAACAACCTTAACCAACCTCACACACCCTCACACAACCTCAAACAACCTTACACAACCTCATATGACCTCAAACACCCTCAAACTCACACAACCTCACACAACCTCACACAACCTCAAACAACCTTAACCAACCTCACACACCCTCACACAACCTCACATGACCTCACACACCCTCACACAACCTCAAATGACCTTACACAACCTCACATGACCTTACACACCCTCAAACTCACACAACCTCAAACAACCTCACACAACCTCAAACAACCTTACACAACCTCATATGACCTCACACACCCTCAAACTCACACAACCTCACACAACCTCACACAACCTCAAACAACCTTAACCAACCTCACACACCCTCACACAACCTCACATGACCTCACACACCCTCACACAACCTCAAATGACCTTACACAACCTCACATGACCTTACACACCCTCAAACTCACACAACCTCAAACAACCTCACACACCCTCACACAACCTCAAACAACCTTACACAACCTCATATGACCTCAAACACCCTCAAACTCACACAACCTCACACAACCTCACACAACCTCAAACAACCTTAACCAACCTCACACACCCTCACACAACCTCACATGACCTCACACACCCTCACACAACCTCAAATGACCTTACACAACCTCACATGACCTTACACACCCTCAAACTCACACAACCTCAAACAACCTCACACAACCTCAAACAACCTTACACAACCTCATATGACCTCACACACCCTCAAACTCACACAACCTCACACAACCTCACACAACCTCAAACAACCTTAACCAACCTCACACACCCTCACACAACCTCACATGACCTCACACACCCTCACACAACCTCAAATGACCTTACACAACCTCACATGACCTTACACACCCTCAAACTCACACAACCTCAAACAACCTCACACACCCTCACACAACCTCAAACAACCTTACACAACCTCATATGACCTCAAACACCCTCAAACTCACACAACCTCACACAACCTCACACAACCTCAAACAACCTTAACCAACCTCACACACCCTCACACAACCTCACATGACCTCACACACCCTCACACAACCTCAAATGACCTTACACAACCTCACATGACCTTACACACCCTCAAACTCACACAACCTCAAACAACCTCACACACCCTCACACAACCTCAAACAACCTTACACAACCTCATATGACCTCACACACCCTCAAACTCACACAACCTCACACAACCTCACACAACCTCAAACAACCTTAACCAACCTCACACACCCTCACACACCCTCACACAACCTCACATGACCTCACACACCCTCACACAACCTCAAATGACCTTACACAACCTCACATGACCTAACACACCCTCAAACTCACACAACCTCAAACAACCTCACACACCCTCAAACAACCTTAACCAACCTCACACACCCTCACACAACCTCAAACAACCTTACACAACCTCATATGACCTCAAACACCCTCAAACTCACACAACCTCACACAACCTCACACAACCTCAAACAACCTTAACCAACCTCACACACCCTCACACAACCTCACATGACCTCACACACCCTCACACAACCTCAAATGACCTTACACAACCTCACATGACCTTACACACCCTCAAACTCACACAACCTCAAACAACCTCAAACACCCTCAAACAACCTTAACCAACCTCACACACCCTCACACAACCTCAAACAACCTTACACAACCTCATATGACCTCAAACACCCTCAAACTCACACAACCTCACACAACCTCACACAACCTCAAACAACCTTAACCAACCTCACACACCCTCACACAACCTCACATGACCTCACACACCCTCACACAACCTCAAATGACCTTACACAACCTCACATGACCTTACACACCCTCAAACTCACACAACCTCAAACAACCTCACACACCCTCACACAACCTCAAACAACCTTACACAACCTCATATGACCTCAAACACCCTCAAACTCACACAACCTCACACAACCTCACACAACCTCAAACAACCTTAACCAACCTCACACACCCTCACACAACCTCACATGACCTCACACACCCTCACACAACCTCAAATGACCTTACACAACCTCACATGACCTTACACACCCTCAAACTCACACAACCTCAAACAACCTCACACACCCTCACACAACCTCAAACAACCTTACACAACCTCATATGACCTCACACACCCTCAAACTCACACAACCTCACACAACCTCAAACAACCTTAACCAACCTCACACACCCTCACACACCCTCACACAACCTCACATGATCTAACACACCCTCAAACTCACACAACCTCAAACAACCTCACACACCCTCAAACAACCTTAACCAACCTCACACACCCTCACACAACCTCACTTGACCTCACACACCCTCACACAACCTCAAATGACCTTACACAACCTCACATGACCTCAAACACCCTCAAACTCACACAACCTCACACAACCTCACACAACCTCAAACAACCTTAACCAACCTCACACACCCTCACACAACCTCACATGACCTCACACACCCTCACACAACCTCAAATGACCTTACACAACCTCACATGACCTAACACACCCTCAAACTCACACAACCTCAAACAACCTCACACACCCTCAAACAACCTTAACCAACCTCACACACCCTCACACAACCTCAAACAACCTTACACAACCTCATATGACCTCAAACACCCTCAAACTCACACAACCTCACACAACCTCACACAACCTCACATGACCTCACACACCCTCACACAACCTCAAATGACCTTACACAACCTCACATGACCTTACACACCCTCAAACTCACACAACCTCAAACAACCTCACACACCCTCACACAACCTTACACAACCTCATATGACCTCAAACACCCTCAAACTCACACAACCTCACACAACCTCACACAACCTCAAACAACCTTAACCAACCTCACACACCCTCACACAACCTCACATGACCACACACCCTCACACAACCTCAAATGACCTTACACAACCTCACATGACCTAACACACCCTCAAACTCACACAACCTCAAACAACCTCACACACCCTCAAACAACCTCACACACCCTCAAACAACCTTAACCAACCTCACACACCCTCACACAACCTCACATGACCTAACACACCCTCACACAACCTCAAATGACCTTACACAACCTCACATGACCTTACACACCCTCAAACTCACACAACCTCAAACAACCTCACACACCCTCACACAACCTCAAACAACCTTACACAACCTCATATGACCTCACACACCCTCAAACTCACACAACCTCACACAACCTCACACACCCTCAAACAACCATAACCAACCTCACACACCCTCACACAACCTCAAACAACCTTACAAAACCTCATATGACCTCAAACACCCTCAAACTCACACAACCTCAAATGACCTTACACAACCTCACATGACCTAACACACCCTCAAATTCACACAACCTCACACAACCTCACACAACCTCAAACAACCTTAACCAACCTCACACACCCTCACACAACCTCACATGACCTCACACACCCTCACACAACCTCAAATGACCTTACACAACCTCACATGACCTTACACACCCTCAAACTCACACAACCTCAAACAACCTCACACACCCTCACACAACCTCAAACAACCTTACACAACCTCATATGACCTCAAACACCCTCAAACTCACACAACCTCACACAACCTCACACAACCTCAAACAACCTTAACCAACCTCACACACCCTCACACAACCTCACATGACCTCACACACCCTCACACAACCTCAAATGACCTTACACAACCTCACATGACCTTACACACCCTCAAACTCACACAACCTCAAACAACCTCACACACCCTCACACAACCTCAAACAACCTTACACAACCTCATATGACCTCACACACCCTCAAACTCACACAACCTCACACAACCTCAAACAACCTTAACCAACCTCACACACCCTCACACAACCTCACATGACCTAACACACCCTCAAACTCACACAACCTCAAACAACCTCACACACCCTCAAACAACCTTAACCAACCTCACACACCCTCACACAACCTCACATGACCTCACACACCCTCACACAACCTCAAATGACCTTACACAACCTCACATGACCTCAAACACCCTCAAACTCACACAACCTCACACAACCTCACACAACCTCAAACAACCTTAACCAACCTCACACACCCTCACACAACCTCACATGACCTCACACACCCTCACACAACCTCAAATGACCTTACACAACCTCACATGACCTAACACACCCTCAAACTCACACAACCTCACACAACCTCACACAACCTCAAACAACCTTAACCAACCTCACACACCCTCACACAACCTCACATGACCTCACACACCCTCACACAACCTCAAATGACCTTACACAACCTCACATGACCTTACACACCCTCAAACTCACACAACCTCAAACAACCTCACACACCCTCACACAACCTCAAACAACCTTACACAACCTCATATGACCTCACACACCCTCAAACTCACACAACCTCACACAACCTCACACACCCTCAAACAACCTTAACCAACCTCACACACCCTCACACAACCTCAAACAACCTTACACAACCTCATATGACCTCAAACACCCTCAAACTCACACAACCTCAAATGACCTTACACAACCTCACATGACCTAACACACCCTCAAACTCACACAACCTCACACAACCTCACACAACCTCAAACAACCTTAACCAACCTCACACACCCTCACACACCCTCACACAACCTCACATGACCTAACACACCCTCAAACTCACACAACCTCAAACAACCTCACACACCCTCAAACAACCTTAACCAACCTCACACACCCTCACACAACCTCACATGACCTCACACACCCTCACACAACCTCAAATGACCTTACACAACCTCACATGACCTTACACACCCTCAAACTCACACAACCTCAAACAACCTCACACACCCTCACACAACCTCAAACAACCTTACACAACCTCATATGACCTCACACACCCTCAAACTCACACAACCTCACACAACCTCACACACCCTCAAACAACCTTAACCAACCTCACACACCCTCACACAACCTCAAACAACCTTACACAACCTCATATGACCTCAAACACCCTCAAACTCACACAACCTCAAATGACCTTACACAACCTCACATGACCTAACACACCCTCAAACTCACACAACCTCACACAACCTCACACAACCTCAAACAACCTTAACCAACCTCACACACCCTCACACACCCTCACACAACCTCACATGACCTAACACACCCTCAAACTCACACAACCTCAAACAACCTCACACACCCTCAAACAACCTTAACCAACCTCACACACCCTCACACAACCTCAAACAACCTTACACAACCTCATATGACCTCACACACCCTCAAACTCACACAACCTCACACAACCTCACACAACATCAAACAACCTTAACCAACCTCACACACCCTCACACAACCTCAAACAACCTTACACAACCTCATATGACCTCAAACACCCTCAAACTCACACAACCTCACACAACCTCACACAACCTCAAACAACCTTAACCAACCTCACACACCCTCACACAACCTCACATGACCTCACACACCCTCACACAACCTCAAATGACCTTACACAACCTCACATGACCTTACACACCCTCAAACTCACACAACCTCAAACAACCTCACACACCCTCAAACAACCTTAACCAACCTCACACACCCTCACACAACCTCAAACAACCTTACACAACCTCATATGACCTCAAACACCCTCAAACTCACACAACCTCAAATGACCTTACACAACCTCACATGACCTAACACACCCTCAAACTCACACAACCTCACACAACCTCACACAACCTCAAACAACCTTAACCAACCTCACACACCCTCACACACCCTCACACAACCTCACATGACCTAACACACCCTCAAACTCACACAACCTCAAACAACCTCACACACCCTCAAACAACCTTAACCAACCTCACACACCCTCACACAACCTCACATGACCTCACACACCCTCACACAACCTCAAATGACCTTACACAACCTCACATGACCTTACACACCCTCAAACTCACACAACCTCAAACAACCTCACACACCCTCACACAACCTCAAACAACCTTACACAACCTCATATGACCTCACACACCCTCAAACTCACACAACCTCACACAACCTCACACACCCTCAAACAACCTTAACCAACCTCACACACCCTCACACAACCTCAAACAACCTTACACAACCTCATATGACCTCAAACACCCTCAAACTCACACAACCTCAAATGACCTTACACAACCTCACATGACCTAACACCCTCAAACTCACACAACCTCACACAACCTCACACAACCTCAAACAACCTTAACCAACCTCACACACCCTCACACACCCTCACACAACCTCACATGACCTAACACACCCTCAAACTCACACAACCTCAAACAACCTCACACACCCTCAAACAACCTTAACCAACCTCACACACCCTCACACAACCTCAAACAACCTTACACAACCTCATATGACCTCACACACCCTCAAACTCACACAACCTCACACAACCTCACACAACATCAAACAACCTTAACCAACCTCACACACCCTCACACAACCTCAAACAACCTTACACAACCTCATATGACCTCAAACACCCTCAAACTCACACAACCTCACACAACCTCACACAACCTCAAACAACCTTAACCAACCTCACACACCCTCACACAACCTCACATGACCTCACACACCCTCACACAACCTCAAATGACCTTACACAACCTCACATGACCTTACACACCCTCAAACTCACACAACCTCAAACAACCTCACACACCCTCAAACAACCTTAACCAACCTCACACACCCTCACACAACCTCAAACAACCTTACACAACCTCATATGACCTCAAACACCCTCAAACTCACACAACCTCACACACCCTCACACAACCTCACATGACCTCACACACCCTCACACAACCTCAAATGACCTTACACAACCTCACATGACCTAACACACCCTCAAACTCACACAACCTCAAACAACCTCACACACCCTCAAACAACCTTAACCAACCTCACACACCCTCACACAACCTCAAACAACCTTACACAACCTCATATGACCTCAAACACCCTCAAACTCACACAACCTCACACAACCTCACACAACCTCAAACAACCTTAACCAACCTCACACACCCTCACACAACCTCACATGACCTCACACACCCTCACACAACCTCAAATGACCTTACACAACCTCACATGACCTTACACACCCTCAAACTCACACAACCTCAAACAACCTCACACACCCTCACACAACCTCAAATGACCTTACACAACCTCACATGACCTAACACACCCTCAAACTCACACAACCTCAAACAACCTCACACACCCTCAAACAACCTTAACCAACCTCACACACCCTCACACACCCTCACACAACCTCACATGACCTCACACACCCTCACACAACCTCAAATGACCTTACACAACCTCACATGACCTCAAACACCCTCAAACTCACACAACCTCACACAACCTCACACAACCTCAAACAACCTTAACCAACCTCACACACCCTCACACAACCTCACATGACCTCACACACCCTCACACAACCTCAAATGACCTTACACAACCTCACATGACCTAACACACCCTCAAACTCACACAACCTCACACAACCGCACACAACCTCAAACAACCTTAACCAACCTCACACACCCTCACACAACCTCACATGACCTCACACACCCTCACACAACCTCAAATGACCTTACACAACCTCACATGACCTTACACACCCTCAAACTCACACAACCTCAAACAACCTCACACACCCTCACACAACCTCAAACAACCTTACACAACCTCATATGACCTCAAACACCCTCAAACTCACACAAGCTCACACAACCTCACACAACCTCAAACAACCTTAACCAACCTCACACACCCTCACACAACCTCACATGACCTCACACAACCTCACACAACCTCAAATGACCTTACACAACCTCACATGACCTTACACAACCTCAAACAACCTCACACACCCTCACACAACCTCAAACAACCTTACACAACCTCATATGACCTCAAACACCCTCAAACTCACACAACCTCACACAACCTCACACAACCTCAAACAACCTTAACCAACCTCACACACCCTCACACAACCTCACATGACCTCACACACCCTCACACAACCTCAAATGACCTTACACAACCTCACATGACCTTACACACCCTCAAACTCACACAACCTCAAACAACCTCACACACCCTCACACAACCTCAAACAACCTTACACAACCTCATATGACCTCACACACCCTCAAACTCACACAACCTAACACAACCTCAAACAACCTTAACCAACCTCACACACCCTCACACACCCTCACACAACCTCACATGACCTAACACACCCTCAAACTCACACAACCTCAAACAACCTCACACACCCTCAAACAACCTTAACCAACCTCACACACCCTCACACAACCTCAAACAACCTTACACAACCTCATATGACCTCAAACACCCTCAAACTCACACAACCTCACACAACCTCACACAACCTCAAACAACCTTAACCAACCTCACACACCCTCACACAACCTCACATGACCTCACACACCCTCACACAACCTCAAATGACCTTACACAACCTCACATGACCTTACACACCCTCAAACTCACACAACCTCAAACAACCTCACACACCCTCACACAACCTCAAACAACCTTACACAACCTCATATGACCTCAAACACCCTCAAACTCACACAACCTCACACAACCTCACACAACCTCAAACAACCTTAACCAACCTCACACACCCTCACACAACCTCACATGACCTCACACACCCTCACACAACCTCAAATGACCTTACACAACCTCACATGACCTTACACACCCTCAAACTCACACAACCTCAAACAACCTCACACACCCTCACACAACCTCAAACAACCTTACACAACCTCATATGACCTCACACACCCTCAAACTCACACAACCTCACACAACCTCAAACAACCTTAACCAACCTCACACACCCTCACACAACCTCACATGACCTAACACACCCTCAAACTCACACAACCTCAAACAACCTCACACACCCTCAAACAACCTTAACCAACCTCACACACCCTCACACAACCTCACATGACCTCACACACCCTCACACAACCTCAAATGACCTTACACAACCTCACATGACCTCAAACACCCTCAAACTCACACAACCTCACACAACCTCACACAACCTCAAACAACCTTAACCAACCTCACACACCCTCACACAACCTCACATGACCTCACACACCCTCACACAACCTCAAATGACCTTACACAACCTCACATGACCTAACACACCCTCAAACTCACACAACCTCACACAACCTCACACAACCTCAAACAACCTTAACCAACCTCACACACCCTCACACAACCTCACATGACCTCACACACCCTCACACAACCTCAAATGACCTTACACAACCTCACATGACCTTACACACCCTCAAACTCACACAACCTCAAACAACCTCACACACCCTCACACAACCTCAAACAACCTTACACAACCTCATATGACCTCACACACCCTCAAACTCACACAACCTCACACAACCTCACACACCCTCAAACAACCTTAACCAACCTCACACACCCTCACACAACCTCAAACAACCTTACACAACCTCATATGACCTCAAACACCCTCAAACTCACACAACCTCAAATGACCTTACACAACCTCACATGACCTAACACACCCTCAAACTCACACAACCTCACACAACCTCACACAACCTCAAACAACCTTAACCAACCTCACACACCCTCACACACCCTCACACAACCTCACATGACCTAACACACCCTCAAACTCACACAACCTCAAACAACCTCACACACCCTCAAACAACCTTAACCAACCTCACACACCCTCACACAACCTCACATGACCTCACACACCCTCACACAACCTCAAATGACCTTACACAACCTCACATGACCTTACACACCCTCAAACTCACACAACCTCAAACAACCTCACACACCCTCACACAACCTCAAACAACCTTACACAACCTCATATGACCTCACACACCC
Organism: Borostomias antarcticus; assembly: GCF_949987555.1. Lineage (NCBI taxonomy): Eukaryota > Metazoa > Chordata > Actinopteri > Stomiiformes > Stomiidae > Borostomias > Borostomias antarcticus. Next base: position 18,476,911 of record NC_140246.1, on the reverse strand, counting down.
TCAAACTCACACAACCTCACACAACCTCACACACCCTCAAACAACCTTAACCAACCTCACACACCCTCACACAACCTCAAACAACCTTACACAACCTCATATGACCTCAAACACCCTCAAACTCACACAACCTCAAATGACCTTACACAACCTCACATGACCTAACACACCCTCAAACTCACACAACCTCACACAACCTCACACAACCTCAAACAACCTTAACCAACCTCACACACCCTCACACACCCTCACACAACCTCACATGACCTAACACACCCTCAAACTCACACAACCTCAAACAACCTCACACACCCTCAAACAACCTTAACCAACCTCACACACCCTCACACAACCTCAAACAACCTTACACAACCTCATATGACCTCACACACCCTCAAACTCACACAACCTCACACAACCTCACACAACATCAAACAACCTTAACCAACCTCACACACCCTCACACAACCTCAAACAACCTTACACAACCTCATATGACCTCAAACACCCTCAAACTCACACAACCTCACACAACCTCACACAACCTCAAACAACCTTAACCAACCTCACACACCCTCACACAACCTCACATGACCTCACACACCCTCACACAACCTCAAATGACCTTACACAACCTCACATGACCTTACACACCCTCAAACTCACACAACCTCAAACAACCTCACACACCCTCAAACAACCTTAACCAACCTCACACACCCTCACACAACCTCAAACAACCTTACACAACCTCATATGACCTCAAACACCCTCAAACTCACACAACCTCAAATGACCTTACACAACCTCACATGACCTAACACACCCTCAAACTCACACAACCTCACACAACCTCACACAACCTCAAACAACCTTAACCAACCTCACACACCCTCACACACCCTCACACAACCTCACATGACCTAACACACCCTCAAACTCACACAACCTCAAACAACCTCACACACCCTCAAACAACCTTAACCAACCTCACACACCCTCACACAACCTCACATGACCTCACACACCCTCACACAACCTCAAATGACCTTACACAACCTCACATGACCTTACACACCCTCAAACTCACACAACCTCAAACAACCTCACACACCCTCACACAACCTCAAACAACCTTACACAACCTCATATGACCTCACACACCCTCAAACTCACACAACCTCACACAACCTCACACACCCTCAAACAACCTTAACCAACCTCACACACCCTCACACAACCTCAAACAACCTTACACAACCTCATATGACCTCAAACACCCTCAAACTCACACAACCTCAAATGACCTTACACAACCTCACATGACCTAACACACCCTCAAACTCACACAACCTCACACAACCTCACACAACCTCAAACAACCTTAACCAACCTCACACACCCTCACACACCCTCACACAACCTCACATGACCTAACACACCCTCAAACTCACACAACCTCAAACAACCTCACACACCCTCAAACAACCTTAACCAACCTCACACACCCTCACACAACCTCAAACAACCTTACACAACCTCATATGACCTCACACACCCTCAAACTCACACAACCTCACACAACCTCACACAACATCAAACAACCTTAACCAACCTCACACACCCTCACACAACCTCAAACAACCTTACACAACCTCATATGACCTCAAACACCCTCAAACTCACACAACCTCACACAACCTCACACAACCTCAAACAACCTTAACCAACCTCACACACCCTCACACAACCTCACATGACCTCACACACCCTCACACAACCTCAAATGACCTTACACAACCTCACATGACCTTACACACCCTCAAACTCACACAACCTCAAACAACCTCACACACCCTCAAACAACCTTAACCAACCTCACACACCCTCACAAAACCTCAAACAACCTTACACAACCTCATATGACCTCAAACACCCTCAAACTCACACAACCTCACACACCCTCACACAACCTCACATGACCTCACACACCCTCACACAACCTCAAATGACCTTACACAACCTCACATGACCTAACACACCCTCAAACTCACACAACCTCAAACAACCTCACACACCCTCAAACAACCTTAACCAACCTCACACACCCTCACACAACCTCAAACAACCTTACACAACCTCATATGACCTCAAACACCCTCAAACTCACACAACCTCACACAACCTCACACAACCTCAAACAACCTTAACCAACCTCACACACCCTCACACAACCTCACATGACCTCACACACCCTCACACAACCTCAAATGACCTTACACAACCTCACATGACCTTACACACCCTCAAACTCACACAACCTCAAACAACCTCACACACCCTCACACAACCTCAAATGACCTTACACAACCTCACATGACCTAACACACCCTCAAACTCACACAACCTCAAACAACCTCACACACCCTCAAACAACCTTAACCAACCTCACACACCCTCACACACCCTCACACAACCTCACATGACCTCACACACCCTCACACAACCTCAAATGACCTTACACAACCTCACATGACCTCAAACACCCTCAAACTCACACAACCTCACACAACCTCACACAACCTCAAACAACCTTAACCAACCTCACACACCCTCACACAACCTCACATGACCTCACACACCCTCACACAACCTCAAATGACCTTACACAACCTCACATGACCTAACACACCCTCAAACTCACACAACCTCACACAACCGCACACAACCTCAAACAACCTTAACCAACCTCACACACCCTCACACAACCTCACATGACCTCACACACCCTCACACAACCTCAAATGACCTTACACAACCTCACATGACCTTACACACCCTCAAACTCACACAACCTCAAACAACCTCACACACCCTCACACAACCTCAAACAACCTTACACAACCTCATATGACCTCAAACACCCTCAAACTCACACAAGCTCACACAACCTCACACAACCTCAAACAACCTTAACCAACCTCACACACCCTCACACAACCTCACATGACCTCACACAACCTCACACAACCTCAAATGACCTTACACAACCTCACATGACCTTACACAACCTCAAACAACCTCACACACCCTCACACAACCTCAAACAACCTTACACAACCTCATATGACCTCAAACACCCTCAAACTCACACAACCTCACACAACCTCACACAACCTCAAACAACCTTAACCAACCTCACACACCCTCACACAACCTCACATGACCTCACACACCCTCACACAACCTCAAATGACCTTACACAACCTCACATGACCTTACACACCCTCAAACTCACACAACCTCAAACAACCTCACACACCCTCACACAACCTCAAACAACCTTACACAACCTCATATGACCTCACACACCCTCAAACTCACACAACCTAACACAACCTCAAACAACCTTAACCAACCTCACACACCCTCACACACCCTCACACAACCTCACATGACCTAACACACCCTCAAACTCACACAACCTCAAACAACCTCACACACCCTCAAACAACCTTAACCAACCTCACACACCCTCACACAACCTCAAACAACCTTACACAACCTCATATGACCTCAAACACCCTCAAACTCACACAACCTCACACAACCTCAAACAACCTCAAACAACCTTAACCAACCTCACACACCCTCACACAACCTCACATGACCTCACACACCCTCACACAACCTCAAATGACCTTACACAACCTCACATGACCTTACACACCCTCAAACTCACACAACCTCAAACAACCTCACACACCCTCACACAACCTCAAACAACCTTACACAACCTCATATGACCTCAAACACCCTCAAACTCACACAACCTCACACAACCTCACACAACCTCAAACAACCTTAACCAACCTCACACACCCTCACACAACCTCACATGACCTCACACACCCTCACACAACCTCAAATGACCTTACACAACCTCACATGACCTTACACACCCTCAAACTCACACAACCTCAAACAACCTCACACACCCTCACACAACCTCAAACAACCTTACACAACCTCATATGACCTCACACACCCTCAAACTCACACAACCTCACACAACCTCAAACAACCTTAACCAACCTCACACACCCTCACACAACCTCACATGACCTAACACACCCTCAAACTCACACAACCTCAAACAACCTCACACACCCTCAAACAACCTTAACCAACCTCACACACCCTCACACAACCTCACATGACCTCACACACCCTCACACAACCTCAAATGACCTTACACAACCTCACATGACCTCAAACACCCTCAAACTCACACAACCTCACACAACCTCACACAACCTCAAACAACCTTAACCAACCTCACACACCCTCACACAACCTCACATGACCTCACACACCCTCACACAACCTCAAATGACCTTACACAACCTCACATGACCTAACACACCCTCAAACTCACACAACCTCACACAACCTCACACAACCTCAAACAACCTTAACCAACCTCACACACCCTCACACAACCTCACATGACCTCACACACCCTCACACAACCTCAAATGACCTTACACAACCTCACATGACCTTACACACCCTCAAACTCACACAACCTCAAACAACCTCACACACCCTCACACAACCTCAAACAACCTTACACAACCTCATATGACCTCACACACCCTCAAACTCACACAACCTCACACAACCTCACACACCCTCAAACAACCTTAACCAACCTCACACACCCTCACACAACCTCAAACAACCTTACACAACCTCATATGACCTCAAACACCCTCAAACTCACACAACCTCAAATGACCTTACACAACCTCACATGACCTAACACACCCTCAAACTCACACAACCTCACACAACCTCACACAACCTCAAACAACCTTAACCAACCTCACACACCCTCACACACCCTCACACAACCTCACATGACCTAACACACCCTCAAACTCACACAACCTCAAACAACCTCACACACCCTCAAACAACCTTAACCAACCTCACACACCCTCACACAACCTCACATGACCTCACACACCCTCACACAACCTCAAATGACCTTACACAACCTCACATGACCTTACACACCCTCAAACTCACACAACCTCAAACAACCTCACACACCCTCACACAACCTCAAACAACCTTACACAACCTCATATGACCTCACACACCCTCAAACTCACACAACCTCACACAACCTCACACACCCTCAAACAACCTTAACCAACCTCACACACCCTCACACAACCTCAAACAACCTTACACAACCTCATATGACCTCAAACACCCTCAAACTCACACAACCTCAAATGACCTTACACAACCTCACATGACCTAACACACCCTCAAACTCACACAACCTCACACAACCTCACACAACCTCAAACAACCTTAACCAACCTCACACACCCTCACACACCCTCACACAACCTCACATGACCTAACACACCCTCAAACTCACACAACCTCAAACAACCTCACACACCCTCAAACAACCTTAACCAACCTCACACACCCTCACACAACCTCAAACAACCTTACACAACCTCATATGACCTCACACACCCTCAAACTCACACAACCTCACACAACCTCACACAACATCAAACAACCTTAACCAACCTCACACACCCTCACACAACCTCAAACAACCTTACACAACCTCATATGACCTCAAACACCCTCAAACTCACACAACCTCACACAACCTCACACAACCTCAAACAACCTTAACCAACCTCACACACCCTCACACAACCTCACATGACCTCACACACCCTCACACAACCTCAAATGACCTTACACAACCTCACATGACCTTACACACCCTCAAACTCACACAACCTCAAACAACCTCACACACCCTCAAACAACCTTAACCAACCTCACACACCCTCACACAACCTCAAACAACCTTACACAACCTCATATGACCTCAAACACCCTCAAACTCACACAACCTCAAATGACCTTACACAACCTCACATGACCTAACACACCCTCAAACTCACACAACCTCACACAACCTCACACAACCTCAAACAACCTTAACCAACCTCACACACCCTCACACACCCTCACACAACCTCACATGACCTAACACACCCTCAAACTCACACAACCTCAAACAACCTCACACACCCTCAAACAACCTTAACCAACCTCACACACCCTCACACAACCTCACATGACCTCACACACCCTCACACAACCTCAAATGACCTTACACAACCTCACATGACCTTACACACCCTCAAACTCACACAACCTCAAACAACCTCACACACCCTCACACAACCTCAAACAACCTTACACAACCTCATATGACCTCACACACCCTCAAACTCACACAACCTCACACAACCTCACACACCCTCAAACAACCTTAACCAACCTCACACACCCTCACACAACCTCAAACAACCTTACACAACCTCATATGACCTCAAACACCCTCAAACTCACACAACCTCAAATTACCTTACACAACCTCACATGACCTAACACACCCTCAAACTCACACAACCTCACACAACCTCACACAACCTCAAACAACCTTAACCAACCTCACACACCCTCACACACCCTCACACAACCTCACATGACCTAACACACCCTCAAACTCACACAACCTCAAACAACCTCACACACCCTCAAACAACCTTAACCAACCTCACACACCCTCACACAACCTCAAACAACCTTACACAACCTCATATGACCTCACACACCCTCAAACTCACACAACCTCACACAACCTCACACAACATCAAACAACCTTAACCAACCTCACACACCCTCACACAACCTCAAACAACCTTACACAACCTCATATGACCTCAAACACCCTCAAACTCACACAACCTCACACAACCTCACACAACCTCAAACAACCTTAACCAACCTCACACACCCTCACACAACCTCACATGACCTCACACACCCTCACACAACCTCAAATGACCTTACACAACCTCACATGACCTTACACACCCTCAAACTCACATAACCTCAAACAACCTCACACACCCTCAAACAACCTTAACCAACCTCACACACCCTCACACAACCTCAAACAACCTTACACAACCTCATATGACCTCAAACACCCTCAAACTCACACAACCTCACACACCCTCACACAACCTCACATGACCTCACACACCCTCACACAACCTCAAATGACCTTACACAACCTCACATGACCTAACACACCCTCAAACTCACACAACCTCAAACAACCTCACACACCCTCAAACAACCTTAACCAACCTCACACACCCTCACACAACCTCAAACAACCTTACACAACCTCATATGACCTCAAACACCCTCAAACTCACACAACCTCACACAACCTCACACAACCTCAAACAACCTTAACCAACCTCACACACCCTCACACAACCTCACATGACCTCACACACCCTCACACAACCTCAAATGACCTTACACAACCTCACATGACCTTACACACCCTCAAACTCACACAACCTCAAACAACCTCACACACCCTCACACAACCTCAAACAACCTTACACAACCTCATATGACCTCACACACCCTCAAACTCACACAACCTCACACAACCTCAAACACCCTCACACACCCTCACACAACCTCAAATGACCTTAACCAACCTCACACACCCTCACACAACCTCACATGACCACACACCCTCACACAACCTCAAATGACCTTACACAACCTCACATGACCTAACACACCCTCAAACTCACACAACCTCAAACAACCTCACACACCCTCAAACAACCTCACACACCCTCAAACAACCTTAACCAACCTCACACACCCTCACACAACCTCACATGACCTAACACACCCTCACACAACCTCAAATGACCTTACACAACCTCACATGACCTTACACACCCTCAAACTCACACAACCTCAAACAACCTCACACACCCTCACACAACCTCAAACAACCTTACACAACCTCATATGACCTCACACACCCTCAAACTCACACAACCTCACACAACCTCACACACCCTCAAACAACCATAACCAACCTCACACACCCTCACACAACCTCAAACAATCTTACAAAACCTCATATGACCTCAAACACCCTCAAACTCACACAACCTCAAATGACCTTACACAACCTCACATGACCTAACACACCCTCAAATTCACACAACCTCACACAACCTCACACAACCTCAAACAACCTTAACCAACCTCACACACCCTCACACAACCTCACATGACCTCACACACCCTCACACAACCTCAAATGACCTTACACAACCTCACATGACCTTACACACCCTCAAACTCACACAACCTCAAACAACCTCACACACCCTCACACAACCTCAAACAACCTTACACAACCTCATATGACCTCAAACACCCTCAAACTCACACAACCTCACACAACCTCACACAACCTCAAACAACCTTAACCAACCTCACACACCCTCACACAACCTCACATGACCTCACACACCCTCACACAACCTCAAATGACCTTACACAACCTCACATGACCTTACACACCCTCAAACTCACACAACCTCAAACAACCTCACACACCCTCACACAACCTCAAACAACCTTACACAACCTCATATGACCTCACACACCCTCAAACTCACACAACCTCACACAACCTCAAACAACCTTAACCAACCTCACACACCCTCACACAACCTCACATGACCTAACACACCCTCAAACTCACACAACCTCAAACAACCTCACACACCCTCAAACAACCTTAACCAACCTCACACACCCTCACACAACCTCACATGACCTCACACACCCTCACACAACCTCAAATGACCTTACACAACCTCACATGACCTCAAACACCCTCAAACTCACACAACCTCACACAACCTCACACAACCTCAAACAACCTTAACCAACCTCACACACCCTCACACAACCTCACATGACCTCACACACCCTCACACAACCTCAAATGACCTTACACAACCTCACATGACCTAACACACCCTCAAACTCACACAACCTCACACAACCTCACACAACCTCAAACAACCTTAACCAACCTCACACACCCTCACACAACCTCACATGACCTCACACACCCTCACACAACCTCAAATGACCTTACACAACCTCACATGACCTTACACACCCTCAAACTCACACAACCTCAAACAACCTCACACACCCTCACACAACCTCAAACAACCTTACACAACCTCATATGACCTCACACACCCTCAAACTCACACAACCTCACACAACCTCACACACCCTCAAACAACCTTAACCAACCTCACACACCCTCACACAACCTCAAACAACCTTACACAACCTCATATGACCTCAAACACCCTCAAACTCACACAACCTCAAATGACCTTACACAACCTCACATGACCTAACACACCCTCAAACTCACACAACCTCACACAACCTCACACAACCTCAAACAACCTTAACCAACCTCACACACCCTCACACACCCTCACACAACCTCACATGACCTAACACACCCTCAAACTCACACAACCTCAAACAACCTCACACACCCTCAAACAACCTTAACCAACCTCACACACCCTCACACAACCTCACATGACCTCACACACCCTCACACAACCTCAAATGACCTTACACAACCTCACATGACCTTACACACCCTCAAACTCACACAACCTCAAACAACCTCACACACCCTCACACAACCTCAAACAACCTTACACAACCTCATATGACCTCACACACCCTCAAACTCACACAACCTCACACAACCTCACACACCCTCAAACAACCTTAACCAACCTCACACACCCTCACACAACCTCAAACAACCTTACACAACCTCATATGACCTCAAACACCCTCAAACTCACACAACCTCAAATGACCTTACACAACCTCACATGACCTAACACACCCTCAAACTCACACAACCTCACACAACCTCACACAACCTCAAACAACCTTAACCAACCTCACACACCCTCACACACCCTCACACAACCTCACATGACCTAACACACCCTCAAACTCACACAACCTCAAACAACCTCACACACCCTCAAACAACCTTAACCAACCTCACACACCCTCACACAACCTCAAACAACCTTACACAACCTCATATGACCTCACACACCCTCAAACTCACACAACCTCACACAACCTCACACAACATCAAACAACCTTAACCAACCTCACACACCCTCACACAACCTCAAACAACCTTACACAACCTCATATGACCTCAAACACCCTCAAACTCACACAACCTCACACAACCTCACACAACCTCAAACAACCTTAACCAACCTCACACACCCTCACACAACCTCACATGACCTCACACACCCTCACACAACCTCAAATGACCTTACACAACCTCACATGACCTTACACACCCTCAAACTCACACAACCTCAAACAACCTCACACACCCTCAAACAACCTTAACCAACCTCACACACCCTCACACAACCTCAAACAACCTTACACAACCTCATATGACCTCAAACACCCTCAAACTCACACAACCTCAAATGACCTTACACAACCTCACATGACCTAACACACCCTCAAACTCACACAACCTCACACAACCTCACACAACCTCAAACAACCTTAACCAACCTCACACACCCTCACACACCCTCACACAACCTCACATGACCTAACACACCCTCAAACTCACACAACCTCAAACAACCTCACACACCCTCAAACAACCTTAACCAACCTCACACACCCTCACACAACCTCACATGACCTCACACACCCTCACACAACCTCAAATGACCTTACACAACCTCACATGACCTTACACACCCTCAAACTCACACAACCTCAAACAACCTCACACACCCTCACACAACCTCAAACAACCTTACACAACCTCATATGACCTCACACACCCTCAAACTCACACAACCTCACACAACCTCACACACCCTCAAACAACCTTAACCAACCTCACACACCCTCACACAACCTCAAACAACCTTACACAACCTCATATGACCTCAAACACCCTCAAACTCACACAACCTCAAATGACCTTACACAACCTCACATGACCTAACACACCCTCAAACTCACACAACCTCACACAACCTCACACAACCTCAAACAACCTTAACCAACCTCACACACCCTCACACACCCTCACACAACCTCACATGACCTAACACACCCTCAAACTCACACAACCTCAAACAACCTCACACACCCTCAAACAACCTTAACCAACCTCACACACCCTCACACAACCTCAAACAACCTTACACAACCTCATATGACCTCACACACCCTCAAACTCACACAACCTCACACAACCTCACACAACATCAAACAACCTTAACCAACCTCACACACCCTCACACAACCTCAAACAACCTTACACAACCTCATATGACCTCAAACACCCTCAAACTCACACAACCTCACACAACCTCACACAACCTCAAACAACCTTAACCAACCTCACACACCCTCACACAACCTCACATGACCTCACACACCCTCACACAACCTCAAATGACCTTACACAACCTCACATGACCTTACACACCCTCAAACTCACACAACCTCAAACAACCTCACACACCCTCAAACAACCTTAACCAACCTCACACACCCTCACAAAACCTCAAACAACCTTACACAACCTCATATGACCTCAAACACCCTCAAACTCACACAACCTCACACACCCTCACACAACCTCACATGACCTCACACACCCTCACACAACCTCAAATGACCTTACACAACCTCACATGACCTAACACACCCTCAAACTCACACAACCTCAAACAACCTCACACACCCTCAAACAACCTTAACCAACCTCACACACCCTCACACAACCTCAAACAACCTTACACAACCTCATATGACCTCAAACACCCTCAAACTCACACAACCTCACACAACCTCACACAACCTCAAACAACCTTAACCAACCTCACACACCCTCACACAACCTCACATGACCTCACACACCCTCACACAACCTCAAATGACCTTACACAACCTCACATGACCTTACACACCCTCAAACTCACACAACCTCAAACAACCTCACACACCCTCACACAACCTCAAATGACCTTACACAACCTCACATGACCTAACACACCCTCAAACTCACACAACCTCAAACAACCTCACACACCCTCAAACAACCTTAACCAACCTCACACACCCTCACACACCCTCACACAACCTCACATGACCTCACACACCCTCACACAACCTCAAATGACCTTACACAACCTCACATGACCTCAAACACCCTCAAACTCACACAACCTCACACAACCTCACACAACCTCAAACAACCTTAACCAACCTCACACACCCTCACACAACCTCACATGACCTCACACACCCTCACACAACCTCAAATGACCTTACACAACCTCACATGACCTAACACACCCTCAAACTCACACAACCTCACACAACCGCACACAACCTCAAACAACCTTAACCAACCTCACACACCCTCACACAACCTCACATGACCTCACACACCCTCACACAACCTCAAATGACCTTACACAACCTCACATGACCTTACACACCCTCAAACTCACACAACCTCAAACAACCTCACACACCCTCACACAACCTCAAACAACCTTACACAACCTCATATGACCTCAAACACCCTCAAACTCACACAAGCTCACACAACCTCACACAACCTCAAACAACCTTAACCAACCTCACACACCCTCACACAACCTCACATGACCTCACACAACCTCACACAACCTCAAATGACCTTACACAACCTCACATGACCTTACACAACCTCAAACAACCTCACACACCCTCACACAACCTCAAACAACCTTACACAACCTCATATGACCTCAAACACCCTCAAACTCACACAACCTCACACAACCTCACACAACCTCAAACAACCTTAACCAACCTCACACACCCTCACACAACCTCACATGACCTCACACACCCTCACACAACCTCAAATGACCTTACACAACCTCACATGACCTTACACACCCTCAAACTCACACAACCTCAAACAACCTCACACACCCTCACACAACCTCAAACAACCTTACACAACCTCATATGACCTCACACACCCTCAAACTCACACAACCTAACACAACCTCAAACAACCTTAACCAACCTCACACACCCTCACACACCCTCACACAACCTCACATGACCTAACACACCCTCAAACTCACACAACCTCAAACAACCTCACACACCCTCAAACAACCTTAACCAACCTCACACACCCTCACACAACCTCAAACAACCTTACACAACCTCATATGACCTCAAACACCCTCAAACTCACACAACCTCACACAACCTCACACAACCTCAAACAACCTTAACCAACCTCACACACCCTCACACAACCTCACATGACCTCACACACCCTCACACAACCTCAAATGACCTTACACAACCTCACATGACCTTACACACCCTCAAACTCACACAACCTCAAACAACCTCACACACCCTCACACAACCTCAAACAACCTTACACAACCTCATATGACCTCAAACACCCTCAAACTCACACAACCTCACACAACCTCACACAACCTCAAACAACCTTAACCAACCTCACACACCCTCACACAACCTCACATGACCTCACACACCCTCACACAACCTCAAATGACCTTACACAACCTCACATGACCTTACACACCCTCAAACTCACACAACCTCAAACAACCTCACACACCCTCACACAACCTCAAACAACCTTACACAACCTCATATGACCTCACACACCCTCAAACTCACACAACCTCACACAACCTCAAACAACCTTAACCAACCTCACACACCCTCACACAACCTCACATGACCTAACACACCCTCAAACTCACACAACCTCAAACAACCTCACACACCCTCAAACAACCTTAACCAACCTCACACACCCTCACACAACCTCACATGACCTCACACACCCTCACACAACCTCAAATGACCTTACACAACCTCACATGACCTCAAACACCCTCAAACTCACACAACCTCACACAACCTCACACAACCTCAAACAACCTTAACCAACCTCACACACCCTCACACAACCTCACATGACCTCACACACCCTCACACAACCTCAAATGACCTTACACAACCTCACATGACCTAACACACCCTCAAACTCACACAACCTCACACAACCTCACACAACCTCAAACAACCTTAACCAACCTCACACACCCTCACACAACCTCACATGACCTCACACACCCTCACACAACCTCAAATGACCTTACACAACCTCACATGACCTTACACACCCTCAAACTCACACAACCTCAAACAACCTCACACACCCTCACACAACCTCAAACAACCTTACACAACCTCATATGACCTCACACACCCTCAAACTCACACAACCTCACACAACCTCACACACCCTCAAACAACCTTAACCAACCTCACACACCCTCACACAACCTCAAACAACCTTACACAACCTCATATGACCTCAAACACCCTCAAACTCACACAACCTCAAATGACCTTACACAACCTCACATGACCTAACACACCCTCAAACTCACACAACCTCACACAACCTCACACAACCTCAAACAACCTTAACCAACCTCACACACCCTCACACACCCTCACACAACCTCACATGACCTAACACACCCTCAAACTCACACAACCTCAAACAACCTCACACACCCTCAAACAACCTTAACCAACCTCACACACCCTCACACAACCTCACATGACCTCACACACCCTCACACAACCTCAAATGACCTTACACAACCTCACATGACCTTACACACCCTCAAACTCACACAACCTCAAACAACCTCACACACCCTCACACAACCTCAAACAACCTTACACAACCTCATATGACCTCACACACCCTCAAACTCACACAACCTCACACAACCTCACACACCCTCAAACAACCTTAACCAACCTCACACACCCTCACACAACCTCAAACAACCTTACACAACCTCATATGACCTCAAACACCCTCAAACTCACACAACCTCAAATGACCTTACACAACCTCACATGACCTAACACACCCTCAAACTCACACAACCTCACACAACCTCACACAACCTCAAACAACCTTAACCAACCTCACACACCCTCACACACCCTCACACAACCTCACATGACCTAACACACCCTCAAACTCACACAACCTCAAACAACCTCACACACCCTCAAACAACCTTAACCAACCTCACACACCCTCACACAACCTCAAACAACCTTACACAACCTCATATGACCTCACACACCCTCAAACTCACACAACCTCACACAACCTCACACAACATCAAACAACCTTAACCAACCTCACACACCCTCACACAACCTCAAACAACCTTACACAACCTCATATGACCTCAAACACCCTCAAACTCACACAACCTCACACAACCTCACACAACCTCAAACAACCTTAACCAACCTCACACACCCTCACACAACCTCACATGACCTCACACACCCTCACACAACCTCAAATGACCTTACACAACCTCACATGACCTTACACACCCTCAAACTCACACAACCTCAAACAACCTCACACACCCTCAAACAACCTTAACCAACCTCACACACCCTCACACAACCTCAAACAACCTTACACAACCTCATATGACCTCAAACACCCTCAAACTCACACAACCTCAAATGACCTTACACAACCTCACATGACCTAACACACCCTCAAACTCACACAACCTCACACAACCTCACACAACCTCAAACAACCTTAACCAACCTCACACACCCTCACACACCCTCACACAACCTCACATGACCTAACACACCCTCAAACTCACACAACCTCAAACAACCTCACACACCCTCAAACAACCTTAACCAACCTCACACACCCTCACACAACCTCACATGACCTCACACACCCTCACACAACCTCAAATGACCTTACACAACCTCACATGACCTTACACACCCTCAAACTCACACAACCTCAAACAACCTCACACACCCTCACACAACCTCAAACAACCTTACACAACCTCATATGACCTCACACACCCTCAAACTCACACAACCTCACACAACCTCACACACCCTCAAACAACCTTAACCAACCTCACACACCCTCACACAACCTCAAACAACCTTACACAACCTCATATGACCTCAAACACCCTCAAACTCACACAACCTCAAATGACCTTACACAACCTCACATGACCTAACACACCCTCAAACTCACACAACCTCACACAACCTCACACAACCTCAAACAACCTTAACCAACCTCACACACCCTCACACACCCTCACACAACCTCACATGACCTAACACACCCTCAAACTCACACAACCTCAAACAACCTCACACACCCTCAAACAACCTTAACCAACCTCACACACCCTCACACAACCTCAAACAACCTTACACAACCTCATATGACCTCACACACCCTCAAACTCACACAACCTCACACAACCTCACACAACATCAAACAACCTTAACCAACCTCACACACCCTCACACAACCTCAAACAACCTTACACAACCTCATATGACCTCAAACACCCTCAAACTCACACAACCTCACACAACCTCACACAACCTCAAACAACCTTAACCAACCTCACACACCCTCACACAACCTCACATGACCTCACACACCCTCACACAACCTCAAATGACCTTACACAACCTCACATGACCTTACACACCCTCAAACTCACACAACCTCAAACAACCTCACACACCCTCAAACAACCTTAACCAACCTCACACACCCTCACACAACCTCAAACAACCTTACACAACCTCATATGACCTCAAACACCCTCAAACTCACACAACCTCACACACCCTCACACAACCTCACATGACCTCACACACCCTCACACAACCTCAAATGACCTTACACAACCTCACATGACCTAACACACCCTCAAACTCACACAACCTCAAACAACCTCACACACCCTCAAACAACCTTAACCAACCTCACACACCCTCACACAACCTCAAACAACCTTACACAACCTCATATGACCTCAAACACCCTCAAACTCACACAACCTCACACAACCTCACACAACCTCAAACAACCTTAACCAACCTCACACACCCTCACACAACCTCACATGACCTCACACACCCTCACACAACCTCAAATGACCTTACACAACCTCACATGACCTTACACACCCTCAAACTCACACAACCTCAAACAACCTCACACACCCTCACACAACCTCAAACAACCTTACACAACCTCATATGACCTCACACACCCTCAAACTCACACAACCTCACACAACCTCAAACACCCTCACACACCCTCACACAACCTCAAATGACCTTACACAACCTCACATGACCTAACACACCCTCAAACTCACACAACCTCAAACAACCTCACACACCCTCAAACAACCTTAACCAACCTCACACACCCTCACACACCCTCACACAACCTCACATGACCTCACACACCCTCACACAACCTCAAATGACCTTACACAACCTCACATGACCTCAAACACCCTCAAACTCACACAACCTCACACAACCTCACACAACCTCAAACAACCTTAACCAACCTCACACACCCTCACACAACCTCACATGACCTCACACACCCTCACACAACCTCAAATGACCTTACACAACCTCACATGACCTAACACACCCTCAAACTCACACAACCTCACACAACCGCACACAACCTCAAACAACCTTAACCAACCTCACACACCCTCACACAACCTCACATGACCTCACACACCCTCACACAACCTCAAATGACCTTACACAACCTCACATGACCTTACACACCCTCAAACTCACACAACCTCAAACAACCTCACACACCCTCACACAACCTCAAACAACCTTTCACAACCTCATATGACCTCAAACACCCTCAAACTCACACAAGCTCACACAACCTCACACAACCTCAAACAACCTTAACCAACCTCACACACCCTCACACAACCTCACATGACCTCACACAACCTCACACAACCTCAAATGACCTTACACAACCTCACATGACCTTACACACCCTCAAACTCACACAACCTCAAACAACCTCACACACCCTCAAACAACCTTAACCAACCTCACACACCCTCACACAACCTCAAACAACCTTACACAACCTCATATGACCTCAAACACCCTCAAACTCACACAACCTCACACACCCTCACACAACCTCACATGACCTCACACACCCTCACACAACCTCAAATGACCTTACACAACCTCACATGACCTAACACACCCTCAAACTCACACAACCTCAAACAACCTCACACACCCTCAAACAACCTTAACCAACCTCACACACCCTCACACAACCTCTAACAACCTTACACAACCTCATATGACCTCAAACACCCTCAAACTCACACAACCTCACACAACCTCACACAACCTCAAACAACCTTAACCAACCTCACACACCCTCACACAACCTCACATGACCTCACACACCCTCACACAACCTCAAATGACCTTACACAACCTCACATGACCTTACACACCCTCAAACTCACACAACCTCAAACAACCTCACACACCCTCACACAACCTCAAACAACCTTACACAACCTCATATGACCTCACACACCCTCAAACTCACACAACCTCACACAACCTCAAACACCCTCACACACCCTCACACAACCTCAAATGACCTTACACAACCTCACATGACCTAACACACCCTCAAACTCACACAACCTCAAACAACCTCACACACCCTCAAACAACCTTAACCAACCTCACACACCCTCACACACCCTCACACAACCTCACATGACCTCACACACCCTCACACAACCTCAAATGACCTTACACAACCTCACATGACCTCAAACACCCTCAAACTCACACAACCTCACACAACCTCACACAACCTCAAACAACCTTAACCAACCTCACACACCCTCACACAACCTCACATGACCTCACACACCCTCACACAACCTCAAATGACCTTACACAACCTCACATGACCTAACACACCCTCAAACTCACACAACCTCACACAACCGCACACAACCTCAAACAACCTTAACCAACCTCACACACCCTCACACAACCTCACATGACCTCACACACCCTCACACAACCTCAAATGACCTTACACAACCTCACATGACCTTACACACCCTCAAACTCACACAACCTCAAACAACCTCACACACCCTCACACAACCTCAAACAACCTTACACAACCTCATATGACCTCAAACACCCTCAAACTCACACAAGCTCACACAACCTCACACAACCTCAAACAACCTTAACCAACCTCACACACCCTCACACAACCTCACATGACCTCACACAACCTCACACAACCTCAAATGACCTTACACAACCTCACATGACCTTACACACCCTCAAACTCACACAACCTCAAACAACCTCACACACCCTCACACAACCTCAAACAACCTTACACAACCTCATATGACCTCACACACCCTCAAACTCACACAACCTAACACAACCTCAAACAACCTTAACCAACCTCACACACCCTCACACACCCTCACACAACCTCACATGACCTAACACACCCTCAAACTCACACAACCTCAAACAACCTCACACACCCTCAAACAACCTTAACCAACCTCACACACCCTCACACAACCTCAAACAACCTTACACAACCTCATATGACCTCAAACACCCTCAAACTCACACAACCTCACACAACCTCACACAACCTCAAACAACCTTAACCAACCTCACACACCCTCACACAACCTCACATGACCTCACACACCCTCACACAACCTCAAATGACCTTACACAACCTCACATGACCTTACACACCCTCAAACTCACACAACCTCAAACAACCTCACACACCCTCACACAACCTCAAACAACTTTACACAACCTCATATGACCTCACACACCCTCAAACTCACACAACCTCACACAACCTCAAACAACCTTAACCAACCTCACACACCCTCACACACCCTCACACAACCTCACATGACCTAACACACCCTCAAACTCACACAACCTCAAACAACCTCACACACCCTCAAACAACCTTAACCAACCTCACACACCCTCACACAACCTCAAACAACCTTACACAACCTCATATGACCTCAAACACCCTCAAACTCACACAACCTCACACAACCTCACACAACCTCAAACAACCTTAACCAACCTCACACACCCTCACACAACCTCACATGACCTCACACACCCTCACACAACCTCAAATGACCTTACACAACCTCACATGACCTTACACACCCTCAAACTCACACAACCTCAAACAACCTCACACACCCTCAAACAACCTTAACCAACCTCACACACCCTCACACAACCTCAAACAACCTTACACAACCTCATATGACCTCACACACCCTCAAACTCACACAACCTCACACAACCTCACACAACCTCAAACAACCTTAACCAACCTCACACACCCTCACACAACCTCAAACAACCTTACACAACCTCATATGACCTCAAACACCCTCAAACTCACACAACCTCACACAACCTCACACAACCTCAAACAACCTTAACCAACCTCACACACCCTCACACAACCTCACATGACCTCACACACCCTCACACAACCTCAAATGACCTTACACAACCTCACATGACCTTACACACCCTCAAACTCACACAACCTCAAACAACCTCACACAACCTCAAACAACCTTACACAACCTCATATGACCTCACACACCCTCAAACTCACACAACCTCACACAACCTCACACAACCTCAAACAACCTTAACCAACCTCACACACCCTCACACAACCTCACATGACCTCACACACCCTCACACAACCTCAAATGACCTTACACAACCTCACATGACCTTACACACCCTCAAACTCACACAACCTCAAACAACCTCACACACCCTCACACAACCTCAAACAACCTTACACAACCTCATATGACCTCACACACCCTCAAACTCACACAACCTCACACAACCTCACACACCCTCAAACAACCTTAACCAACCTCACACACCCTCACACAACCTCAAACAACCTTACACAACCTCATATGACCTCAAACACCCTCAAACTCACACAACCTCAAATGACCTTACACAACCTCACATGACCTAACACACCCTCAAACTCACACAACCTCACACAACCTCACACAACCTCAAACAACCTTAACCAACCTCACACACCCTCACACACCCTCACACAACCTCACATGACCTAACACACCCTCAAACTCACACAACCTCAAACAACCTCACACACCCTCAAACAACCTTAACCAACCTCACACACCCTCACACAACCTCAAACAACCTTACACAACCTCATATGACCTCACACACCCTCAAACTCACACAACCTCACACAACCTCACACAACATCAAACAACCTTAACCAACCTCACACACCCTCACACAACCTCAAACAACCTTACACAACCTCATATGACCTCAAACACCCCCAAACTCACACAACCTCACACAACCTCACACAACCTCAAACAACCTTAACCAACCTCACACACCCTCACACAACCTCACATGACCTCACACACCCTCACACAACCTCAAATGACCTTACACAACCTCACATGACCTTACACACCCTCAAACTCACACAACCTCAAACAACCTCACACACCCTCAAACAACCTTAACCAACCTCACACACCCTCACACAACCTCAAACAACCTTACACAACCTCATATGACCTCAAACACCCTCAAACTCACACAACCTCACACACCCTCACACAACCTCACATGACCTCACACACCCTCACACAACCTCAAATGACCTTACACAACCTCACATGACCTAACACACCCTCAAACTCACACAACCTCAAACAACCTCACACACCCTCAAACAACCTTAACCAACCTCACACACCCTCACACAACCTCAAACAACCTTACACAACCTCATATGACCTCAAACACCCTCAAACTCACACAACCTCACACAACCTCACACAACCTCAAACAACCTTAACCAACCTCACACACCCTCACACAACCTCACATGACCTCACACACCCTCACACAACCTCAAATGACCTTACACAACCTCACATGACCTTACACACCCTCAAACTCACACAACCTCAAACAACCTCACACACCCTCACACAACCTCAAACAACCTTACACAACCTCATATGACCTCACACACCCTCAAACTCACACAACCTCACACAACCTCAAACAACCTTAACCAACCTCACACACCCTCACACACCCTCACACAACCTCACATGACCTAACACACCCTCAAACTCACACAACCTCAAACAACCTCACACACCCTCACACACCCTCACACAACCTCACATGACCTCACACACCCTCACACAACCTCAAATGACCTTACACAACCTCACATGACCTAACACACCCTCAAACTCACACAACCTCAAACAACCTCACACACCCTCAAACAACCTTAACCAACCTCACACACCCTCACACACCCTCACACAACCTCACATGACCTCACACACCCTCACACAACCTCAAATGACCTTACACAACCTCACATGACCTAACACACCCTCAAACTCACACAACCTCACACAACCTCACACAACCTCAAACAACCTTAACCAACCTCACACACCCTCACACAACCTCACATGACCTCACACACCCTCACACAACCTCAAATGACCTTACACAACCTCACATGACCTTACACACCCTCAAACTCACACAACCTCAAACAACCTCACACACCCTCACACAACCTCAAACAACCTTACACAACCTCATATGACCTCAAACACCCTCAAACTCACACAACCTCACACAACCTCACACAACCTCAAACAACCTTAACCAACCTCACACACCCTCACACAACCTCACATGACCTCACACACCCTCACACAACCTCAAATGACCTTACACAACCTCACATGACCTTACACACCCTCAAACTCACACAACCTCAAACAACCTCACACACCCTCACACAACCTCAAACAACCTTACACAACCTCATATGACCTCACACACCCTCAAACTCACACAACCTAACACAACCTCAAACAACCTTAACCAACCTCACACACCCTCACACACCCTCACACAACCTCACATGACCTAACACACCCTCAAACTCACACAACCTCAAACAACCTCACACACCCTCAAACAACCTTAACCAACCTCACACACCCTCACACAACCTCAAACAACCTTACACAACCTCATATGACCTCAAACACCCTCAAACTCACACAACCTCACACAACCTCACACAACCTCAAACAACCTTAACCAACCTCACACACCCTCACACAACCTCACATGACCTCACACACCCTCACACAACCTCAAATGACCTTACACAACCTCACATGACCTTACACACCCTCAAACTCACACAACCTCAAACAACCTCACACACCCTCACACAACCTCAAACAACCTTACACAACCTCATATGACCTCACACACCCTCAAACTCACACAACCTCACACAACCTCAAACAACCTTAACCAACCTCACACACCCTCACACACCCTCACACAACCTCACATGACCTAACACACCCACAAACTCACACAACCTCAAACAACCTCACACACCCTCAAACAACCTTAACCAACCTCACACACCCTCACACAACCTCAAACAACCTTACACAACCTCATATGACCTCAAACACCCTCAAACTCACACAACCTCACACAACCTCAAACAACCTCAAACAACCTTAACCAACCTCACACACCCTCACACAACCTCACATGACCTCACACACCCTCACACAACCTCAAATGACCTTACACAACCTCACATGACCTTACACACCCTCAAACTCACACAACCTCAAACAACCTCACACACCCTCACACAACCTCAAACAACCTTACACAACCTCATATGACCTCACACACCCTCAAACTCACACAACCTCACACAACCTCACACACCCTCAAACAACCTTAACCAACCTCACACACCCTCACACAACCTCAAACAACCTTACAAAACCTCATATGACCTCAAACACCCTCAAACTCACACAACCTCACACAACCTCACACAACCTCAAACAACCTTAACCAACCTCACACACCCTCACACAACCTCACATGACCTCACACACCCTCACACAACCTCAAATGACCTTACACAACCTCACATGACCTTACACACCCTCAAACTCACACAACCTCAAACAAACTCACACAACCTCAAACAACCTTACACAACCTCATATGACCTCACACACCCTCAAACTCACACAACCTCACACAACCTCACACAACCTCAAACAACCTTAACCAACCTCACACACCCTCACACAACCTCACATGACCTCACACACCCTCACACAACCTCAAATGACCTTACACAACCTCACATGACCTTACACACCCTCAAACTCACACAACCTCAAACAACCTCACACACCCTCACACAACCTCAAACAACCTTACACAACCTCATATGACCTCACACACCCTCAAACTCACACAACCTCACACAACCTCACACACCCTCAAACAACCTTAACCAACCTCACACACCCTCACACAACCTCAAACAACCTTACACAACCTCATATGACCTCAAACACCCTCAAACTCACACAACCTCAAATGACCTTACACAACCTCACATGACCTAACACACCCTCAAACTCACACAACCTCACACAACCTCACACAACCTCAAACAACCTTAACCAACCTCACACACCCTCACACACCCTCACACAACCTCACATGACCTAACACACCCTCAAACTCACACAACCTCAAACAACCTCACACACCCTCAAACAACCTTAACCAACCTCACACACCCTCACACAACCTCAAACAACCTTACACAACCTCATATGACCTCACACACCCTCAAACTCACACAACCTCACACAACCTCACACAACATCAAACAACCTTAACCAACCTCACACACCCTCACACAACCTCAAACAACCTTACACAACCTCATATGACCTCAAACACCCCCAAACTCACACAACCTCACACAACCTCACACAACCTCAAACAACCTTAACCAACCTCACACACCCTCACACAACCTCACATGACCTCACACACCCTCACACAACCTCAAATGACCTTACACAACCTCACATGACCTTACACACCCTCAAACTCACACAACCTCAAACAACCTCACACACCCTCAAACAACCTTAACCAACCTCACACACCCTCACACAACCTCAAACAACCTTACACAACCTCATATGACCTCAAACACCCTCAAACTCACACAACCTCACACACCCTCACACAACCTCACATGACCTCACACACCCTCACACAACCTCAAATGACCTTACACAACCTCACATGACCTAACACACCCTCAAACTCACACAACCTCAAACAACCTCACACACCCTCAAACAACCTTAACCAACCTCACACACCCTCACACAACCTCAAACAACCTTACACAACCTCATATGACCTCAAACACCCTCAAACTCACACAACCTCACACAACCTCACACAACCTCAAACAACCTTAACCAACCTCACACACCCTCACACAACCTCACATGACCTCACACACCCTCACACAACCTCAAATGACCTTACACAACCTCACATGACCTTACACACCCTCAAACTCACACAACCTCAAACAACCTCACACACCCTCACACAACCTCAAACAACCTTACACAACCTCATATGACCTCACACACCCTCAAACTCACACAACCTCACACAACCTCAAACAACCTTAACCAACCTCACACACCCTCACACACCCTCACACAACCTCACATGACCTAACACACCCTCAAACTCACACAACCTCAAACAACCTCACACACCCTCACACACCCTCACACAACCTCACATGACCTCACACACCCTCACACAACCTCAAATGACCTTACACAACCTCACATGACCTAACACACCCTCAAACTCACACAACCTCAAACAACCTCACACACCCTCAAACAACCTTAACCAACCTCACACACCCTCACACACCCTCACACAACCTCACATGACCTCACACACCCTCACACAACCTCAAATGACCTTACACAACCTCACATGACCTCAAACACCCTCAAACTCACACAACCTCACACAACCTCACACAACCTCAAACAACCTTAACCAACCTCACACACCCTCACACAACCTCACATGACCTCACACACCCTCACACAACCTCAAATGACCTTACACAACCTCACATGACCTAACACACCCTCAAACTCACACAACCTCACACAACCTCACACAACCTCAAACAACCTTAACCAACCTCACACACCCTCACACAACCTCACATGACCTCACACACCCTCACACAACCTCAAATGACCTTACACAACCTCACATGACCTTACACACCCTCAAACTCACACAACCTCAAACAACCTCACACACCCTCACACAACCTCAAACAACCTTACACAACCTCATATGACCTCAAACACCCTCAAACTCACACAAGCTCACACAACCTCACACAACCTCAAACAACCTTAACCAACCTCACACACCCTCACACAACCTCACATGACCTCACACAACCTCACACAACCTCAAATGACCTTACACAACCTCACATGACCTTACACACCCTCAAACTCACACAACCTCAAACAACCTCACACACCCTCACACAACGTCAAACAACCTTACACAACCTCATATGACCTCAAACACCCTCAAACTCACACAACCTCACACAACCTCACACAACCTCAAACAACCTTAACCAACCTCACACACCCTCACACAACCTCACATGACCTCACACACCCTCACACAACCTCAAATGACCTTACACAACCTCACATGACCTTACACACCCTCAAACTCACACAACCTCAAACAACCTCACACACCCTCACACAACCTCAAACAACCTTACACAACCTCATATGACCTCACACACCCTCAAACTCACACAACCTAACACAACCTCAAACAACCTTAACCAACCTCACACACCCTCACACACCCTCACACAACCTCACATGACCTAACACACCCTCAAACTCACACAACCTCAAACAACCTCACACACCCTCAAACAACCTTAACCAACCTCACACACCCTCACACAACCTCAAACAACCTTACACAACCTCATATTACCTCAAACACCCTCAAACTCACACAACCTCACACAACCTCACACAACCTCAAACAACCTTAACCAACCTCACACACCCTCACGCAACCTCACATGACCTCACACACCCTCACACAACCTCAAATGACCTTACACAACCTCACATGACCTTACACACCCTCAAACTCACACAACCTCAAACAACCTCACACACCCTCACACAACCTCAAACAACCTTACACAACCTCATATGACCTCACACACCCTCAAACTCACACAACCTCACACAACCTCAAACAACCTTAACCAACCTCACACACCCTCACACACCCTCACACAACCTCACATGACCTAACACACCCACAAACTCACACAACCTCAAACAACCTCACACACCCTCAAACAACCTTAACCAACCTCACACACCCTCACACAACCTCAAACAACCTTACACAACCTCATATGACCTCAAACACCCTCAAACTCACACAACCTCACACAACCTCACACAACCTCAAACAACCTTAACCAACCTCACACACCCTCACACAACCTCACATGACCTCACACACCCTCACACAACCTCAAATGACCTTACACAACCTCACATGACCTTACACACCCTCAAACTCACACAACCTCAAACAACCTCACACACCCTCACACAACCTCAAACAACCTTACACAACCTCATATGACCTCACACACCCTCAAACTCACACAACCTCACACAACCTCAAACAACCTTAACCAACCTCACACACCCTCACACAACCTCACATGACCTCACACACCCTCACACAACCTCAAATGACCTTACACAACCTCACATGACCTTACACACCCTCAAACTCACACAACCTCAAACAACCTCACACACCCTCACACAACCTCAAACAACCTTACACAACCTCATATGACCTCAAACACCCTCAAACTCACACAACCTCACACAACCTCACACAACCTCAAACAACCTTAACCAACCTCACACACCCTCACACAACCTCACATGACCTCACACACCCTCACACAACCTCAAATGACCTTACACAACCTCACATGACCTTACACACCCTCAAACTCACACAACCTCAAACAACCTCACACACCCTCACACAACCTCAAACAACCTTACACAACCTCATATGACCTCAAACACCCTCAAACTCACACAACCTCACACAACCTCACACAACCTCAAACAACCTTAACCAACCTCACACACCCTCACACAACCTCACATGACCTCACACACCCTCACACAACCTCAAATGACCTTACACAACCTCACATGACCTTACACACCCTCAAACTCACACAACCTCAAACAACCTCACACACCCTCACACAACCTCAAACAACCTTACACAACCTCATATGACCTCACACACCCTCAAACTCACACAACCTCACACAACCTCAAACAACCTTAACCAACCTCACACACCCTCACACACCCTCACACAACCTCACATGACCTCACACACCCTCACACAACCTCAAATGACCTTACACAACCTCACATGACCTAACACACCCTCAAACTCACACAACCTCAAACAACCTCACACACCCTCAAACAACCTTAACCAACCTCACACACCCTCACACAACCTCACATGACCTCACACACCCTCACACAACCTCAAATGACCTTACACAACCTCACATGACCTTACACACCCTCAAACTCACACAACCTCAAACAACCTCACACACCCTCACACAACCTCAAACAACCTTACACAACCTCATATGACCTCACACACCCTCAAACTCACACAACCTCACACAACCTCAAACAACCTTAACCAACCTCACACACCCTCACACAACCTCACACAACCTCACATGACCTAACACACCCTCAAACTCACACAACCTCAAACAACCTCACACACCCTCAAACAACCTTAACCAACCTCACACACCCTCACACAACCTCAAACAACCTTACACAACCTCATATGACCTCACACACCCTCAAACTCACACAACCTCACACAACCTAACACAACCTCAAACAACCTTAACCAACCTCACACACCCTCACACAACCTCAAACAACCTTACACAACCTCATATGACCTCAAACACCCTCAAACTCACACAACCTCACACAACCTCACACAACCTCAAACAACCTTAACCAACCTCACACACCCTCACACAACCTCACATGACCTCACACACCCTCACACAACCTCAAATGACCTTACACAACCTCACATGACCTTACACACCCTCAAACTCACACAACCTCAAACAACCTCACACAACCTCAAACAACCTTACACAACCTCATATGACCTCACACACCCTCAAACTCACACAACCTCACACAACCTCACACAACCTCAAACAACCTTAACCAACCTCACACACCCTCACACAACCTCACATGACCTCACACACCCTCACACAACCTCAAATGACCTTACACAACCTCACATGACCTTACACACCCTCAAACTCACACAACCTCAAACAACCTCACACACCCTCACACAACCTCAAACAACCTTACACAACCTCATATGACCTCAAACACCCTCAAACTCACACAACCTCACACAACCTCACACAACCTCAAACAACCTTAACCAACCTCACACACCCTCACACAACCTCACATGACCTCACACACCCTCACACAACCTCAAATGACCTTACACAACCTCACATGACCTTACACACCCTCAAACTCACACAACCTCAAACAACCTCACACACCCTCACACAACCTCAAACAACCTTACACAACCTCATATGACCTCACACACCCTCAAACTCACACAACCTCACACAACCTCAAACAACCTTAACCAACCTCACACACCCTCACACACCCTCACACAACCTCACATGACCTCACACACCCTCACACAACCTCAAATGACCTTACACAACCTCACATGACCTAACACACCCTCAAACTCACACAACCTCAAACAACCTCACACACCCTCAAACAACCTTAACCAACCTCACACACCCTCACACAACCTCAAACAACCTTACACAACCTCATATGACCTCAAACACCCTCAAACTCACACAACCTCACACAACCTCACACAACCTCACATGACCTCACACACCCTCACACAACCTCAAATGACCTTACACAACCTCACATGACCTTACACACCCTCAAACTCACACAACCTCAAACAACCTCACACACCCTCACACAACCTCAAACAACCTTACACAACCTCATATGACCTCAAACACCCTCAAACTCACACAACCTCACACAACCTCACACAACCTCAAACAACCTTAACCAACCTCACACACCCTCACACAACCTCACATGACCTCACACACCCTCACACAACCTCAAATGACCTTACACAACCTCACATGACCTTACACACCCTCAAACTCACACAACCTCAAACAACCTCACACACCCTCACACAACCTCAAACAACCTTACACAACCTCATATGACCTCACACACCCTCAAACTCACACAACCTCACACAACCTCAAACAACCTTAACCAACCTCACACACCCTCACACAACCTCACATGACCTAACACACCCTCAAACTCACACAACCTCAAACAACCTCACACACCCTCAAACAACCTTAACCAACCTCACACACCCTCACACAACCTCACATGACCTCACACACCCTCACACAACCTCAAATGACCTTACACAACCTCACATGACCTCAAACACCCTCAAACTCACACAACCTCACACAACCTCACACAACCTCAAACAACCTTAACCAACCTCACACACCCTCACACAACCTCACATGACCTCACACACCCTCACACAACCTCAAATGACCTTACACAACCTCACATGACCTAACACACCCTCAAACTCACACAACCTCACACAACCTCACACAACCTCAAACAACCTTAACCAACCTCACACACCCTCACACAACCTCACATGACCTCACACACCCTCACACAACCTCAAATGACCTTACACAACCTCACATGACCTTACACACCCTCAAACTCACACAACCTCAAACAACCTCACACACCCTCACACAACCTCAAACAACCTTACACAACCTCATATGACCTCAAATGACCTTACACAACCTCACATGACCTAACACACCCTCAAACTCACACAACCTCACACAACCGCACACAACCTCAAACAACCTTAACCAACCTCACACACCCTCACACAACCTCACATGACCTCACACACCCTCACACAACCTCAAATGACCTTACACAACCTCACATGACCTTACACACCCTCAAACTCACACAACCTCAAACAACCTCACACACCCTCACACAACCTCAAACAACCTTACACAACCTCATATGACCTCAAACACCCTCAAACTCACACAAGCTCACACAACCTCACACAACCTCAAACAACCTTAACCAACCTCACACACCCTCACACAACCTCACATGACCTCACACAACCTCACACAACCTCAAATGACCTTACACAACCTCACATGACCTTACACACCCTCAAACTCACACAACCTCAAACAACCTCACACACCCTCACACAACCTCAAACAACCTTACACAACCTCATATGACCTCACACACCCTCAAACTCACACAACCTCACACAACCTCAAACAACCTTAACCAACCTCACACACCCTCACACAACCTCACATGACCTAACACACCCTCAAACTCACACAACCTCAAACAACCTCACACACCCTCAAACAACCTTAACCAACCTCACACACCCTCACACAACCTCACATGACCTCACACACCCTCACACAACCTCAAATGACCTTACACAACCTCACATGACCTCAAACACCCTCAAACTCACACAACCTCACACAACCTCACACAACCTCAAACAACCTTAACCAACCTCACACACCCTCACACAACCTCACATGACCTCACACACCCTCACACAACCTCAAATGACCTTACACAACCTCACATGACCTAACACACCCTCAAACTCACACAACCTCACACAACCTCACACAACCTCAAACAACCTTAACCAACCTCACACACCCTCACACAACCTCACATGACCTCACACACCCTCACACAACCTCAAATGACCTTACACAACCTCACATGACCTTACACACCCTCAAACTCACACAACCTCAAACAACCTCACACACCCTCACACAACCTCAAACAACCTTACACAACCTCATATGACCTCACACACCCTCAAACTCACACAACCTCAGACAACCTCACACACCCTCAAACAACCTTAACCAACCTCACACACCCTCACACAACCTCAAACAACCTTACACAACCTCATATGACCTCAAACACCCTCAAACTCACACAACCTCAAATGACCTTACACAACCTCACATGACCTAACACACCCTCAAACTCACACAACCTCACACAACCTCACACAACCTCAAACAACCTAAACCAACCTCACACACCCTCACACACCCTCACACAACCTCACATGACCTAACACACCCTAAAACTCACACAACCTCAAACAACCTCACACACCCTCAAACAACCTCAAACAACCTCACACACCCTCAAACAACCTTAACCAACCTCACACACCCTCACACAACCTCAAACAACCTTACACAACCTCATATGACCTCAAACACCCTCAAACTCACACAACCTCACACACCCTCACACAACCTCACATGACCTCACACACCCTCACACAACCTCAAATGACCTTACACAACCTCACATGACCTAACACACCCTCAAACTCACACAACCTCAAACAACCTCACACACCCTCAAACAACCTTAACCAACCTCACACACCCTCACACAACCTCAAACAACCTTACACAACCTCATATGACCTCAAACACCCTCAAACTCACACAACCTCACACAACCTCACACAACCTCAAACAACCTTAACCAACCTCACACACCCTCACACAACCTCACATGACCTCACACACCCTCACACAACCTCAAATGACCTTACACAACCTCACATGACCTTACACACCCTCAAACTCACACAACCTCAAACAACCTCACACACCCTCACACAACCTCAAACAACCTTACACAACCTCATATGACCTCACACACCCTCAAACTCACACAACCTCACACAACCTCAAACACCCTCACACACCCTCACACAACCTCAAATGACCTTACACAACCTCACATGACCTAACACACCCTCAAACTCACACAACCTCAAACAACCTCACACACCCTCAAACAACCTTAACCAACCTCACACACCCTCACACACCCTCACACAACCTCACATGACCTCACACACCCTCACACAACCTCAAATGACCTTACACAACCTCACATGACCTCAAACACCCTCAAACTCACACAACCTCACACAACCTCACACAACCTCAAACAACCTTAACCAACCTCACACACCCTCACACAACCTCACATGACCTCACACACCCTCACACAACCTCAAATGACCTTACACAACCTCACATGACCTAACACACCCTCAAACTCACACAACCTCACACAACCGCACACAACCTCAAACAACCTTAACCAACCTCACACACCCTCACACAACCTCACATGACCTCACACACCCTCACACAACCTCAAATGACCTTACACAACCTCACATGACCTTACACACCCTCAAACTCACACAACCTCAAACAACCTCACACACCCTCACACAACCTCAAACAACCTTACACAACCTCATATGACCTCAAACACCCTCAAACTCACACAAGCTCACACAACCTCACACAACCTCAAACAACCTTAACCAACCTCACACACCCTCACACAACCTCACATGACCTCACACAACCTCACACAACCTCAAATGACCTTACACAACCTCACATGACCTTACACACCCTCAAACTCACACAACCTCAAACAACCTCACACACCCTCACACAACCTCAAACAACCTTACACAACCTCATATGACCTCAAACACCCTCAAACTCACACAACCTCACACAACCTCACACAACCTCAAACAACCTTAACCAACCTCACACACCCTCACACAACCTCACATGACCTCACACACCCTCACACAACCTCAAATGACCTTACACAACCTCACATGACCTTACACACCCTCAAACTCACACAACCTCAAACAACCTCACACACCCTCACACAACCTCAAACAACCTTACACAACCTCATATGACCTCACACACCCTCAAACTCACACAACCTAACACAACCTCAAACAACCTTAACCAACCTCACACACCCTCACACACCCTCACACAACCTCACATGACCTAACACACCCTCAAACTCACACAACCTCAAACAACCTCACACACCCTCAAACAACCTTAACCAACCTCACACACCCTCACACAACCTCAAACAACCTTACACAACCTCATATGACCTCAAACACCCTCAAACTCACACAACCTCACACAACCTCACACAACCTCAAACAACCTTAACCAACCTCACACACCCTCACACAACCTCACATGACCTCACACACCCTCACACAACCTCAAATGACCTTACACAACCTCACATGACCTTACACACCCTCAAACTCACACAACCTCAAACAACCTCACACACCCTCACACAACCTCAAACAACCTTACACAACCTCATATGACCTCACACACCCTCAAACTCACACAACCTCACACAACCTCAAACAACCTTAACCAACCTCACACACCCTCACACACCCTCACACAACCTCACATGATCTAACACACCCTCAAACTCACACAACCTCAAACAACCTCACACACCCTCAAACAACCTTAACCAACCTCACACACCCTCACACAACCTCACTTGACCTCACACACCCTCACACAACCTCAAATGACCTTACACAACCTCACATGACCTCAAACACCCTCAAACTCACACAACCTCACACAACCTCACACAACCTCAAACAACCTTAACCAACCTCACACACCCTCACACAACCTCACATGACCTCACACACCCTCACACAACCTCAAATGACCTTACACAACCTCACATGACCTTACACACCCTCAAACTCACACAACCTCAAACAACCTCACACACCCTCAAACAACCTTAACCAACCTCACACACCCTCACACAACCTCAAACAACCTTACACAACCTCATATGACCTCAAACACCCTCAAACTCACACAACCTCACACACCCTCACACAACCTCACATGACCTCACACACCCTCACACAACCTCAAATGACCTTACACAACCTCACATGACCTAACACACCCTCAAACTCACACAACCTCAAACAACCTCACACACCCTCAAACAACCTTAACCAACCTCACACACCCTCACACAACCTCAAACAACCTTACACAACCTCATATGACCTCAAACACCCTCAAACTCACACAACCTCACACAACCTCACACAACCTCAAACAACCTTAACCAACCTCACACACCCTCACACAACCTCACATGACCTCACACACCCTCACACAACCTCAAATGACCTTACACAACCTCACATGACCTTACACACCCTCAAACTCACACAACCTCAAACAACCTCACACACCCTCACACAACCTCAAACAACCTTACACAACCTCATATGACCTCACACACCCTCAAACTCACACAACCTCACACAACCTCAAACAACCTTAACCAACCTCACACACCCTCACACACCCTCACACAACCTCACATGACCTCAAACACCCTCAAACTCACACAACCTCACACAACCTCACACAACCTCAAACAACCTTAACCAACCTCACACACCCTCACACAACCTCACATGACCTCACACACCCTCACACAACCTCAAATGACCTTACACAACCTCACATGACCTAACACACCCTCAAACTCACACAACCTCAAACAACCTCACACACCCTCAAACAACCTTAACCAACCTCACACACCCTCACACAACCTCAAACAACCTTACACAACCTCATATGACCTCAAACACCCTCAAACTCACACAACCTCACACAACCTCACACAACCTCACATGACCTCACACACCCTCACACAACCTCAAATGACCTTACACAACCTCACATGACCTTACACACCCTCAAACTCACACAACCTCAAACAACCTCACACACCCTCACACAACCTCAAACAACCTTACACAACCTCATATGACCTCAAACACCCTCAAACTCACACAACCTCACACAACCTCACACAACCTCAAACAACCTTAACCAACCTCACACACCCTCACACAACCTCACATGACCACACACCCTCACACAACCTCAAATGACCTTACACAACCTCACATGACCTAACACACCCTCAAACTCACACAACCTCAAACAACCTCACACACCCTCAAACAACCTCACACACCCTCAAACAACCTTAACCAACCTCACACACCCTCACACAACCTCACATGACCTAACACACCCTCACACAACCTCAAATGACCTTACACAACCTCACATGACCTTACACACCCTCAAACTCACACAACCTCAAACAACCTCACACACCCTCACACAACCTCAAACAACCTTACACAACCTCATATGACCTCACACACCCTCAAACTCACACAACCTCACACAACCTCACACACCCTCAAACAACCATAACCAACCTCACACACCCTCACACAACCTCAAACAACCTTACAAAACCTCATATGACCTCAAACACCCTCAAACTCACACAACCTCAAATGACCTTACACAACCTCACATGACCTAACACACCCTCAAACTCACACAACCTCACACAACCTCACACAACCTCAAACAACCTTAACCAACCTCACACACCCTCACACAACCTCACATGACCTCACACACCCTCACACAACCTCAAATGACCTTACACAACCTCACATGACCTTACACACCCTCAAACTCACACAACCTCAAACAACCTCACACACCCTCACACAACCTCAAACAACCTTACACAACCTCATATGACCTCAAACACCCTCAAACTCACACAACCTCACACAACCTCACACAACCTCAAACAACCTTAACCAACCTCACACACCCTCACACAACCTCACATGACCTCACACACCCTCACACAACCTCAAATGACCTTACACAACCTCACATGACCTTACACACCCTCAAACTCACACAACCTCAAACAACCTCACACACCCTCACACAACCTCAAACAACCTTACACAACCTCATATGACCTCACACACCCTCAAACTCACACAACCTCACACAACCTCAAACAACCTTAACCAACCTCACACACCCTCACACAACCTCACATGACCTAACACACCCTCAAACTCACACAACCTCAAACAACCTCACACACCCTCAAACAACCTTAACCAACCTCACACACCCTCACACAACCTCACATGACCTCACACACCCTCACACAACCTCAAATGACCTTACACAACCTCACATGACCTCAAACACCCTCAAACTCACACAACCTCACACAACCTCACACAACCTCAAACAACCTTAACCAACCTCACACACCCTCACACAACCTCACATGACCTCACACACCCTCACACAACCTCAAATGACCTTACACAACCTCACATGACCTAACACACCCTCAAACTCACACAACCTCACACAACCTCACACAACCTCAAACAACCTTAACCAACCTCACACACCCTCACACAACCTCACATGACCTCACACACCCTCACACAACCTCAAATGACCTTACACAACCTCACATGACCTTACACACCCTCAAACTCACACAACCTCAAACAACCTCACACACCCTCACACAACCTCAAACAACCTTACACAACCTCATATGACCTCACACACCCTCAAACTCACACAACCTCACACAACCTCACACACCCTCAAACAACCTTAACCAACCTCACACACCCTCACACAACCTCAAACAACCTTACACAACCTCATATGACCTCAAACACCCTCAAACTCACACAACCTCAAATGACCTTACACAACCTCACATGACCTAACACACCCTCAAACTCACACAACCTCACACAACCTCACACAACCTCAAACAACCTTAACCAACCTCACACACCCTCACACACCCTCACACAACCTCACATGACCTAACACACCCTCAAACTCACACAACCTCAAACAACCTCACACACCCTCAAACAACCTTAACCAACCTCACACACCCTCACACAACCTCACATGACCTCACACACCCTCACACAACCTCAAATGACCTTACACAACCTCACATGACCTTACACACCCTCAAACTCACACAACCTCAAACAACCTCACACACCCTCACACAACCTCAAACAACCTTACACAACCTCATATGACCTCACACACCCTCAAATTCACACAACCTCACACAACCTCACACACCCTCAAACAACCTTAACCAACCTCACACACCCTCACACAACCTCAAACAACCTTACACAACCTCATATGACCTCAAACACCCTCAAACTCACACAACCTCAAATGACCTTACACAACCTCACATGACCTAACACACCCTCAAACTCACACAACCTCACACAACCTCACACAACCTCAAACAACCTTAACCAACCTCACACACCCTCACACACCCTCACACAACCTCACATGACCTAACACACCCTCAAACTCACACAACCTCAAACAACCTCACACACCCTCAAACAACCTTAACCAACCTCACACACCCTCACACAACCTCAAACAACCTTACACAACCTCATATGACCTCACACACCCTCAAACTCACACAACCTCACACAACCTCACACAACATCAAACAACCTTAACCAACCTCACACACCCTCACACAACCTCAAACAACCTTACACAACCTCATATGACCTCAAACACCCTCAAACTCACACAACCTCACACAACCTCACACAACCTCAAACAACCTTAACCAACCTCACACACCCTCACACAACCTCACATGACCTCACACACCCTCACACAACCTCAAATGACCTTACACAACCTCACATGACCTTACACACCCTCAAACTCACACAACCTCAAACAACCTCACACACCCTCAAACAACCTTAACCAACCTCACACACCCTCACACAACCTCAAACAACCTTACACAACCTCATATGACCTCAAACACCCTCAAACTCACACAACCTCAAATGACCTTACACAACCTCACATGACCTAACACACCCTCAAACTCACACAACCTCACACAACCTCACACAACCTCAAACAACCTTAACCAACCTCACACACCCTCACACACCCTCACACAACCTCACATGACCTAACACACCCTCAAACTCACACAACCTCAAACAACCTCACACACCCTCAAACAACCTTAACCAACCTCACACACCCTCACACAACCTCACATGACCTCACACACCCTCACACAACCTCAAATGACCTTACACAACCTCACATGACCTTACACACCCTCAAACTCACACAACCTCAAACAACCTCACACACCCTCACACAACCTCAAACAACCTTACACAACCTCATATGACCTCACACACCCTCAAACTCACACAACCTCACACAACCTCACACACCCTCAAACAACCTTAACCAACCTCACACACCCTCACACAACCTCAAACAACCTTACACAACCTCATATGACCTCAAACACCCTCAAACTCACACAACCTCAAATGACCTTACACAACCTCACATGACCTAACACACCCTCAAACTCACACAACCTCACACAACCTCACACAACCTCAAACAACCTTAACCAACCTCACACACCCTCACACACCCTCACACAACCTCACATGACCTAACACACCCTCAAACTCACACAACCTCAAACAACCTCACACACCCTCAAACAACCTTAACCAACCTCACACACCCTCACACAACCTCAAACAACCTTACACAACCTCATATGACCTCACACACCCTCAAACTCACACAACCTCACACAACCTCACACCACATCAAACAACCTTAACCAACCTCACACACCCTCACACAACCTCAAACAACCTTACACAACCTCATATGACCTCAAACACCCTCAAACTCACACAACCTCACACAACCTCACACAACCTCAAACAACCTTAACCAACCTCACACACCCTCACACAACCTCACATGACCTCACACACCCTCACACAACCTCAAATGACCTTACACAACCTCACATGACCTTACACACCCTCAAACTCACACAACCTCAAACAACCTCACACACCCTCAAACAACCTTAACCAACCTCACACACCCTCACACAACCTCAAACAACCTTACACAACCTCATATGACCTCAAACACCCTCAAACTCACACAACCTCACACACCCTCACACAACCTCACATGACCTCACACACCCTCACACAACCTCAAATGACCTTACACAACCTCACATGACCTAACACACCCTCAAACTCACACAACCTCAAACAACCTCACACACCCTCAAACAACCTTAACCAACCTCACACACCCTCACACAACCTCAAACAACCTTACACAACCTCATATGACCTCAAACACCCTCAAACTCACACAACCTCACACAACCTCACACAACCTCAAACAACCTTAACCAACCTCACACACCCTCACACAACCTCACATGACCTCACACACCCTCACACAACCTCAAATGACCTTACACAACCTCACATGACCTTACACACCCTCAAACTCACACAACCTCAAACAACCTCACACACCCTCACACAACCTCAAACAACCTTACACAACCTCATATGACCTCACACACCCTCAAACTCACACAACCTCACACAACCTCAAACACCCTCACACACCCTCACACAACCTCAAATGACCTTACACAACCTCACATGACCTAACACACCCTCAAACTCACACAACCTCAAACAACCTCACACACCCTCAAACAACCTTAACCAACCTCACACACCCTCACACACCCTCACACAACCTCACATGACCTCACACACCCTCACACAACCTCAAATGACCTTACACAACCTCACATGACCTCAAACACCCTCAAACTCACACAACCTCACACAACCTCACACAACCTCAAACAACCTTAACCAACCTCACACACCCTCACACAACCTCACATGACCTCACACACCCTCACACAACCTCAAATGACCTTACACAACCTCACATGACCTAACACACCCTCAAACTCACACAACCTCACACAACCGCACACAACCTCAAACAACCTTAACCAACCTCACACACCCTCACACAACCTCACATGACCTCACACACCCTCACACAACCTCAAATGACCTTACACAACCTCACATGACCTTACACACCCTCAAACTCACACAACCTCAAACAACCTCACACACCCTCACACAACCTCAAACAACCTTACACAACCTCATATGACCTCAAACACCCTCAAACTCACACAACCTCACACAACCTCACACAACCTCAAACAACCTTAACCAACCTCACACACCCTCACACAACCTCACATGACCTCACACACCCTCACACAACCTCAAATGACCTTACACAACCTCACATGACCTTACACACCCTCAAACTCACACAACCTCAAACAACCTCACACACCCTCACACAACCTCAAACAACTTTACACAACCTCATATGACCTCACACACCCTCAAACTCACACAACCTCACACAACCTCAAACAACCTTAACCAACCTCACACACCCTCACACACCCTCACACAACCTCACATGACCTCAAACACCCTCAAACTCACACAACCTCACACAACCTCACACAACCTCAAACAACCTTAACCAACCTCACACACCCTCACACAACCTCACATGACCTCACACACCCTCACACAACCTCAAATGACCTTACACAACCTCACATGACCTAACACACCCTCAAACTCACACAACCTCAAACAACCTCACACACCCTCAAACAACCTTAACCAACCTCACACACCCTCACACAACCTCAAACAACCTGACACAACCTCATATGACCTCAAACACCCTCAAACTCACACAACCTCACACAACCTCACACAACCTCACATGACCTCACACACCCTCACACAACCTCAAATGACCTTACACAACCTCACATGACCTTACACACCCTCAAACTCACACAACCTCAAACAACCTCACACACCCTCACACAACCTCAAACAACCTTACACAACCTCATATGACCTCAAACACCCTCAAACTCACACAACCTCACACAACCTCACACAACCTCAAACAACCTTAACCAACCTCACACACCCTCACACAACCTCACATGACCACACACCCTCACACAACCTCAAATGACCTTACACAACCTCACATGACCTAACACACCCTCAAACTCACACAACCTCAAACAACCTCACACACCCTCAAACAACCTCACACACCCTCAAACAACCTTAACCAACCTCACACACCCTCACACAACCTCACATGACCTAACACACCCTCACACAACCTCAAATGACCTTACACAACCTCACATGACCTTACACACCCTCAAACTCACACAACCTCAAACAACCTCACACACCCTCACACAACCTCAAACAACCTTACACAACCTCATATGACCTCACACACCCTCAAACTCACACAACCTCACACAACCTCACACACCCTCAAACAACCATAACCAACCTCACACACCCTCACACAACCTCAAACAACCTTACAAAACCTCATATGACCTCAAACACCCTCAAACTCACACAACCTCAAATGACCTTACACAACCTCACATGACCTAACACACCCTCAAACTCACACAACCTCACACAACCTCACACAACCTCAAACAACCTTAACCAACCTCACACACCCTCACACAACCTCACATGACCTCACACACCCTCACACAACCTCAAATGACCTTACACAACCTCACATGACCTTACACACCCTCAAACTCACACAACCTCAAACAACCTCACACACCCTCACACAACCTCAAACAACCTTACACAACCTCATATGACCTCAAACACCCTCAAACTCACACAACCTCACACAACCTCACACAACCTCAAACAACCTTAACCAACCTCACACACCCTCACACAACCTCACATGACCTCACACACCCTCACACAACCTCAAATGACCTTACACAACCTCACATGACCTTACACACCCTCAAACTCACACAACCTCAAACAACCTCACACACCCTCACACAACCTCAAACAACCTTACACAACCTCATATGACCTCACACACCCTCAAACTCACACAACCTCACACAACCTCAAACAACCTTAACCAACCTCACACACCCTCACACAACCTCACATGACCTAACACACCCTCAAACTCACACAACCTCAAACAACCTCACACACCCTCAAACAACCTTAACCAACCTCACACACCCTCACACAACCTCACATGACCTCACACACCCTCACACAACCTCAAATGACCTTACACAACCTCACATGACCTCAAACACCCTCAAACTCACACAACCTCACACAACCTCACACAACCTCAAACAACCTTAACCAACCTCACACACCCTCACACAACCTCACATGACCTCACACACCCTCACACAACCTCAAATGACCTTACACAACCTCACATGACCTAACACACCCTCAAACTCACACAACCTCACACAACCTCACACAACCTCAAACAACCTTAACCAACCTCACACACCCTCACACAACCTCACATGACCTCACACACCCTCACACAACCTCAAATGACCTTACACAACCTCACATGACCTTACACACCCTCAAACTCACACAACCTCAAACAACCTCACACACCCTCACACAACCTCAAACAACCTTACACAACCTCATATGACCTCACACACCCTCAAACTCACACAACCTCACACAACCTCACACACCCTCAAACAACCTTAACCAACCTCACACACCCTCACACAACCTCAAACAACCTTACACAACCTCATATGACCTCAAACACCCTCAAACTCACACAACCTCAAATGACCTTACACAACCTCACATGACCTAACACACCCT
The DNA here is from genome assembly GCF_949987555.1 of Borostomias antarcticus. Lineage (NCBI taxonomy): Eukaryota > Metazoa > Chordata > Actinopteri > Stomiiformes > Stomiidae > Borostomias > Borostomias antarcticus. Next base: position 18,432,886 of record NC_140246.1, on the reverse strand, counting down.
CAAACTCACACAACCTCACACAACCTCACACAACCTCAAACAACCTTAACCAACCTCACACACCCTCACACACCCTCACACAACCTCACATGACCTAACACACCCTCAAACTCACACAACCTCAAACAACCTCACACACCCTCAAACAACCTTAACCAACCTCACACACCCTCACACAACCTCACATGACCTCACACACCCTCACACAACCTCAAATGACCTTACACAACCTCACATGACCTTACACACCCTCAAACTCACACAACCTCAAACAACCTCACACACCCTCACACAACCTCAAACAACCTTACACAACCTCATATGACCTCACACACCCTCAAATTCACACAACCTCACACAACCTCACACACCCTCAAACAACCTTAACCAACCTCACACACCCTCACACAACCTCAAACAACCTTACACAACCTCATATGACCTCAAACACCCTCAAACTCACACAACCTCAAATGACCTTACACAACCTCACATGACCTAACACACCCTCAAACTCACACAACCTCACACAACCTCACACAACCTCAAACAACCTTAACCAACCTCACACACCCTCACACACCCTCACACAACCTCACATGACCTAACACACCCTCAAACTCACACAACCTCAAACAACCTCACACACCCTCAAACAACCTTAACCAACCTCACACACCCTCACACAACCTCAAACAACCTTACACAACCTCATATGACCTCACACACCCTCAAACTCACACAACCTCACACAACCTCACACAACATCAAACAACCTTAACCAACCTCACACACCCTCACACAACCTCAAACAACCTTACACAACCTCATATGACCTCAAACACCCTCAAACTCACACAACCTCACACAACCTCACACAACCTCAAACAACCTTAACCAACCTCACACACCCTCACACAACCTCACATGACCTCACACACCCTCACACAACCTCAAATGACCTTACACAACCTCACATGACCTTACACACCCTCAAACTCACACAACCTCAAACAACCTCACACACCCTCAAACAACCTTAACCAACCTCACACACCCTCACACAACCTCAAACAACCTTACACAACCTCATATGACCTCAAACACCCTCAAACTCACACAACCTCAAATGACCTTACACAACCTCACATGACCTAACACACCCTCAAACTCACACAACCTCACACAACCTCACACAACCTCAAACAACCTTAACCAACCTCACACACCCTCACACACCCTCACACAACCTCACATGACCTAACACACCCTCAAACTCACACAACCTCAAACAACCTCACACACCCTCAAACAACCTTAACCAACCTCACACACCCTCACACAACCTCACATGACCTCACACACCCTCACACAACCTCAAATGACCTTACACAACCTCACATGACCTTACACACCCTCAAACTCACACAACCTCAAACAACCTCACACACCCTCACACAACCTCAAACAACCTTACACAACCTCATATGACCTCACACACCCTCAAACTCACACAACCTCACACAACCTCACACACCCTCAAACAACCTTAACCAACCTCACACACCCTCACACAACCTCAAACAACCTTACACAACCTCATATGACCTCAAACACCCTCAAACTCACACAACCTCAAATGACCTTACACAACCTCACATGACCTAACACACCCTCAAACTCACACAACCTCACACAACCTCACACAACCTCAAACAACCTTAACCAACCTCACACACCCTCACACACCCTCACACAACCTCACATGACCTAACACACCCTCAAACTCACACAACCTCAAACAACCTCACACACCCTCAAACAACCTTAACCAACCTCACACACCCTCACACAACCTCAAACAACCTTACACAACCTCATATGACCTCAAACACCCTCAAACTCACACAACCTCACACACCCTCACACAACCTCACATGACCTCACACACCCTCACACAACCTCAAATGACCTTACACAACCTCACATGACCTTACACACCCTCAAACTCACACAACCTCAAACAACCTCACACACCCTCAAACAACCTTAACCAACCTCACACACCCTCACACAACCTCAAACAACCTTACACAACCTCATATGACCTCAAACACCCTCAAACTCACACAACCTCACACAACCTCACACAACCTCAAACAACCTTAACCAACCTCACACACCCTCACACAACCTCACATGACCTCACACACCCTCACACAACCTCAAATGACCTTACACAACCTCACATGACCTTACACACCCTCAAACTCACACAACCTCAAACAACCTCACACACCCTCACACAACCTCAAACAACCTTACACAACCTCATATGACCTCACACACCCTCAAACTCACACAACCTCACACAACCTCAAACACCCTCACACACCCTCACACAACCTCAAATGACCTTACACAACCTCACATGACCTAACACACCCTCAAACTCACACAACCTCAAACAACCTCACACACCCTCAAACAACCTTAACCAACCTCACACACCCTCACACACCCTCACACAACCTCACATGACCTCACACACCCTCACACAACCTCAAATGACCTTACACAACCTCACATGACCTCAAACACCCTCAAACTCACACAACCTCACACAACCTCACACAACCTCAAACAACCTTAACCAACCTCACACACCCTCACACAACCTCACATGACCTCACACACCCTCACACAACCTCAAATGACCTTACACAACCTCACATGACCTAACACACCCTCAAACTCACACAACCTCACACAACCGCACACAACCTCAAACAACCTTAACCAACCTCACACACCCTCACACAACCTCACATGACCTCACACACCCTCACACAACCTCAAATGACCTTACACAACCTCACATGACCTTACACACCCTCAAACTCACACAACCTCAAACAACCTCACACACCCTCACACAACCTCAAACAACCTTACACAACCTCATATGACCTCAAACACCCTCAAACTCACACAACCTCACACAACCTCACACAACCTCAAACAACCTTAACCAACCTCACACACCCTCACACAACCTCACATGACCTCACACACCCTCACACAACCTCAAATGACCTTACACAACCTCACATGACCTTACACACCCTCAAACTCACACAACCTCAAACAACCTCACACACCCTCACACAACCTCAAACAACTTTACACAACCTCATATGACCTCACACACCCTCAAACTCACACAACCTCACACAACCTCAAACAACCTTAACCAACCTCACACACCCTCACACACCCTCACACAACCTCACATGACCTAACACACCCTCAAACTCACACAACCTCAAACAACCTCACACACCCTCAAACAACCTTAACCAACCTCACACACCCTCACACAACCTCAAACAACCTTACACAACCTCATATGACCTCAAACACCCTCAAACTCACACAACCTCACACAACCTCACACAACCTCAAACAACCTTAACCAACCTCACACACCCTCACACAACCTCACATGACCTCACACACCCTCACACAACCTCAAATGACCTTACACAACCTCACATGACCTTACACACCCTCAAACTCACACAACCTCAAACAACCTCACACACCCTCAAACAACCTTAACCAACCTCACACACCCTCACACAACCTCAAACAACCTTACACAACCTCATATGACCTCACACACCCTCAAACTCACACAACCTCACACAACCTCACACAACCTCAAACAACCTTAACCAACCTCACACACCCTCACACAACCTCAAACAACCTTACACAACCTCATATGACCTCAAACACCCTCAAACTCACACAACCTCACACAACCTCACACAACCTCAAACAACCTTAACCAACCTCACACACCCTCACACAACCTCACATGACCTCACACACCCTCACACAACCTCAAATGACCTTACACAACCTCACATGACCTTACACACCCTCAAACTCACACAACCTCAAACAACCTCACACAACCTCAAACAACCTTACACAACCTCATATGACCTCACACACCCTCAAACTCACACAACCTCACACAACCTCACACAACCTCAAACAACCTTAACCAACCTCACACACCCTCACACAACCTCACATGACCTCACACACCCTCACACAACCTCAAATGACCTTACACAACCTCACATGACCTTACACACCCTCAAACTCACACAACCTCAAACAACCTCACACACCCTCACACAACCTCAAACAACCTTACACAACCTCATATGACCTCACACACCCTCAAACTCACACAACCTCACACAACCTCACACACCCTCAAACAACCTTAACCAACCTCACACACCCTCACACAACCTCAAACAACCTTACACAACCTCATATGACCTCAAACTCCCTCAAATTCACACAACCTCAAATGACCTTACACAACCTCACATGACCTAACACACCCTCAAACTCACACAACCTCACACAACCTCACACAACCTCAAACAACCTTAACCAACCTCACACACCCTCACACACCCTCACACAACCTCACATGACCTAACACACCCTCAAACTCACACAACCTCAAACAACCTCACACACCCTCAAACAACCTTAACCAACCTCACACACCCTCACACAACCTCAAACAACCTTACACAACCTCATATGACCTCACACACCCTCAAACTCACACAACCTCACACAACCTCACACAACATCAAACAACCTTAACCAACCTCACACACCCTCACACAACCTCAAACAACCTTACACAACCTCATATGACCTCAAACACCCCCAAACTCACACAACCTCACACAACCTCACACAACCTCAAACAACCTTAACCAACCTCACACACCCTCACACAACCTCACATGACCTCACACACCCTCACACAACCTCAAATGACCTTACACAACCTCACATGACCTTACACACCCTCAAACTCACACAACCTCAAACAACCTCACACACCCTCAAACAACCTTAACCAACCTCACACACCCTCACACAACCTCAAACAACCTTACACAACCTCATATGACCTCAAACACCCTCAAACTCACACAACCTCACACACCCTCACACAACCTCACATGACCTCACACACCCTCACACAACCTCAAATGACCTCAAACAACCTTAACCAACCTCACACACCCTCACACAACCTCACATGACCTCACACACCCTCACACAACCTCAAATGACCTTACACAACCTCACATGACCTTACACACCCTCAAACTCACACAACCTCAAACAACCTCACACAACCTCAAACAACCTTACACAACCTCATATGACCTCACACACCCTCAAACTCACACAACCTCACACAACCTCACACAACCTCAAACAACCTTAACCAACCTCACACACCCTCACACAACCTCACATGACCTCACACACCCTCACACAACCTCAAATGACCTTACACAACCTCACATGACCTTACACACCCTCAAACTCACACAACCTCAAACAACCTCACACACCCTCACACAACCTCAAACAACCTTACACAACCTCATATGACCTCACACACCCTCAAACTCACACAACCTCACACAACCTCACACACCCTCAAACAACCTTAACCAACCTCACACACCCTCACACAACCTCAAACAACCTTACACAACCTCATATGACCTCAAACTCCCTCAAATTCACACAACCTCAAATGACCTTACACAACCTCACATGACCTAACACACCCTCAAACTCACACAACCTCACACAACCTCACACAACCTCAAACAACCTTAACCAACCTCACACACCCTCACACACCCTCACACAACCTCACATGACCTAACACACCCTCAAACTCACACAACCTCAAACAACCTCACACACCCTCAAACAACCTTAACCAACCTCACACACCCTCACACAACCTCAAACAACCTTACACAACCTCATATGACCTCACACACCCTCAAACTCACACAACCTCACACAACCTCACACAACATCAAACAACCTTAACCAACCTCACACACCCTCACACAACCTCAAACAACCTTACACAACCTCATATGACCTCAAACACCCCCAAACTCACACAACCTCACACAACCTCACACAACCTCAAACAACCTTAACCAACCTCACACACCCTCACACAACCTCACATGACCTCACACACCCTCACACAACCTCAAATGACCTTACACAACCTCACATGACCTTACACACCCTCAAACTCACACAACCTCAAACAACCTCACACACCCTCAAACAACCTTAACCAACCTCACACACCCTCACACAACCTCAAACAACCTTACACAACCTCATATGACCTCAAACACCCTCAAACTCACACAACCTCACACACCCTCACACAACCTCACATGACCTCACACACCCTCACACAACCTCAAATGACCTTACACAACCTCACATGACCTAACACACCCTCAAACTCACACAACCTCAAACAACCTCACACACCCTCAAACAACCTTAACCAACCTCACACACCCTCACACAACCTCAAACAACCTTACACAACCTCATATGACCTCAAACACCCTCAAACTCACACAACCTCACACAACCTCACACAACCTCAAACAACCTTAACCAACCTCACACACCCTCACACAACCTCACATGACCTCACACACCCTCACACAACCTCAAATGACCTTACACAACCTCACATGACCTTACACACCCTCAAACTCACACAACCTCAAACAACCTCACACACCCTCACACAACCTCAAACAACCTTACACAACCTCATATGACCTCACACACCCTCAAACTCACACAACCTCACACAACCTCAAACAACCTTAACCAACCTCACACACCCTCACACACCCTCACACAACCTCACATGACCTAACACACCCTCAAACTCACACAACCTCAAACAACCTCACACACCCTCACACACCCTCACACAACCTCACATGACCTCACACACCCTCACACAACCTCAAATGACCTTACACAACCTCACATGACCTAACACACCCTCAAACTCACACAACCTCAAACAACCTCACACACCCTCAAACAACCTTAACCAACCTCACACACCCTCACACACCCTCACACAACCTCACATGACCTCATACACCCTCACACAACCTCAAATGACCTTACACAACCTCACATGACCTCAAACACCCTCAAACTCACACAACCTCACACAACCTCAAATGACCTTACACAACCTCACATGACCTCAAACACCCTCAAACTCACACAACCTCACACAACCTCACACAACCTCAAACAACCTTAATCAACCTCACACACCCTCACACAACCTCACATGACCTCACACACCCTCACACAACCTCAAATGACCTTACACAACCTCACATGACCTAACACACCCTCAAACTCACACAACCTCACACAACCTCACACAACCTCAAACAACCTTAACCAACCTCACACACCCTCACACAACCTCACATGACCTCACACACCCTCACACAACCTCAAATGACCTTACACAACCTCACATGACCTTACACACCCTCAAACTCACACAACCTCAAACAACCTCACACACCCTCACACAACCTCAAACAACCTTACACAACCTCATATGACCTCAAACACCCTCAAACTCACACAACCTCACACAACCTCACACAACCTCAAACAACCTTAACCAACCTCACACACCCTCACACAACCTCACATGACCTCACACACCCTCACACAACCTCAAATGACCTTACACAACCTCACATGACCTTACACACCCTCAAACTCACACAACCTCAAACAACCTCACACACCCTCACACAACCTCAAACAACCTTACACAACCTCATATGACCTCACACACCCTCAAACTCACACAACCTAACACAACCTCAAACAACCTTAACCAACCTCACACACCCTCACACACCCTCACACAACCTCACATGACCTAACACACCCTCAAACTCACACAACCTCAAACAACCTCACACACCCTCAAACAACCTTAACCAACCTCACACACCCTCACACAACCTCAAACAACCTTACACAACCTCATATGACCTCAAACACCCTCAAACTCACACAACCTCACACAACCTCACACAACCTCAAACAACCTTAACCAACCTCACACACCCTCACACAACCTCACATGACCTCACACACCCTCACACAACCTCAAATGACCTTACACAACCTCACATGACCTTACACACCCTCAAACTCACACAACCTCAAACAACCTCACACACCCTCACACAACCTCAAACAACCTTACACAACCTCATATGACCTCACACACCCTCAAACTCACACAACCTCACACAACCTCAAACAACCTTAACCAACCTCACACACCCTCACACACCCTCACACAACCTCACATGACCTAACACACCCACAAACTCACACAACCTCAAACAACCTCACACACCCTCAAACAACCTTAACCAACCTCACACACCCTCACACAACCTCAAACAACCTTACACAACCTCATATGACCTCAAACACCCTCAAACTCACACAACCTCACACAACCTCAAACAACCTCAAACAACCTTAACCAACCTCACACACCCTCACACAACCTCACATGACCTCACACACCCTCACACAACCTCAAATGACCTTACACAACCTCACATGACCTTACACACCCTCAAACTCACACAACCTCAAACAACCTCACACACCCTCACACAACCTCAAACAACCTCACACACCCTCAAACAACCTTAACCAACCTCACACACCCTCACACAACCTCAAACAACCTTACACAACCTCATATGACCTCAAACACCCTCAAACTCACACAACCTCACACAACCTCACACAACCTCAAACAACCTTAACCAACCTCACACACCCTCACACAACCTCACATGACCTCACACACCCTCACACAACCTCAAATGACCTTACACAACCTCACATGACCTTACACACCCTCAAACTCACACAACCTCAAACAACCTCACACACCCTCACACAACCTCAAACAACCTTACACAACCTCATATGACCTCACACACCCTCAAACTCACACAACCTCACACAACCTCAAACAACCTTAACCAACCTCACACACCCTCACACACCCTCACACAACCTCACATGACCTAACACACCCACAAACTCACACAACCTCAAACAACCTCACACACCCTCAAACAACCTTAACCAACCTCACACACCCTCACACAACCTCAAACAACCTTACACAACCTCATATGACCTCAAACACCCTCAAACTCACACAACCTCACACAACCTCAAACAACCTCAAACAACCTTAACCAACCTCACACACCCTCACACAACCTCACATGACCTCACACACCCTCACACAACCTCAAATGACCTTACACAACCTCACATGACCTTACACACCCTCAAACTCACACAACCTCAAACAACCTCACACACCCTCACACAACCTCAAACAACCTTACACAACCTCATATGACCTCACACACCCTCAAACTCACACAACCTCACACAACCTCACACACCCTCAAACAACCTTAACCAACCTCACACACCCTCACACAACCTCAAACAACCTTACAAAACCTCATATGACCTCAAACACCCTCAAACTCACACAACCTCACACAACCTCACACAACCTCAAACAACCTTAACCAACCTCACACACCCTCACACAACCTCACATGACCTCACACACCCTCACACAACCTCAAATGACCTTACACAACCTCACATGACCTTACACACCCTCAAACTCACACAACCTCAAACAAACTCACACAACCTCAAACAACCTTACACAACCTCATATGACCTCACACACCCTCAAACTCACACAACCTCACACAACCTCACACAACCTCAAACAACCTTAACCAACCTCACACACCCTCACACAACCTCACATGACCTCACACACCCTCACACAACCTCAAATGACCTTACACAACCTCACATGACCTTACACACCCTCAAACTCACACAACCTCAAACAACCTCACACACCCTCACACAACCTCAAACAACCTTACACAACCTCATATGACCTCACACACCCTCAAACTCACACAACCTCACACAACCTCACACACCCTCAAACAACCTTAACCAACCTCACACACCCTCACACAACCTCAAACAACCTTACACAACCTCATATGACCTCAAACACCCTCAAACTCACACAACCTCAAATGACCTTACACAACCTCACATGACCTAACACACCCTCAAACTCACACAACCTCACACAACCTCACACAACCTCAAACAACCTTAACCAACCTCACACACCCTCACACACCCTCACACAACCTCACATGACCTAACACACCCTCAAACTCACACAACCTCAAACAACCTCACACACCCTCAAACAACCTTAACCAACCTCACACACCCTCACACAACCTCAAACAACCTTACACAACCTCATATGACCTCACACACCCTCAAACTCACACAACCTCACACAACCTCACACAACATCAAACAACCTTAACCAACCTCACACACCCTCACACAACCTCAAACAACCTTACACAACCTCATATGACCTCAAACACCCCCAAACTCACACAACCTCACACAACCTCACACAACCTCAAACAACCTTAACCAACCTCACACACCCTCACACAACCTCACATGACCTCACACACCCTCACACAACCTCAAATGACCTTACACAACCTCACATGACCTTACACACCCTCAAACTCACACAACCTCAAACAACCTCACACACCCTCAAACAACCTTAACCAACCTCACACACCCTCACACAACCTCAAACAACCTTACACAACCTCATATGACCTCAAACACCCTCAAACTCACACAACCTCACACACCCTCACACAACCTCACATGACCTCACACACCCTCACACAACCTCAAATGACCTTACACAACCTCACATGACCTAACACACCCTCAAACTCACACAACCTCAAACAACCTCACACACCCTCAAACAACCTTAACCAACCTCACACACCCTCACACAACCTCAAACAACCTTACACAACCTCATATGACCTCAAACACCCTCAAACTCACACAACCTCACACAACCTCACACAACCTCAAACAACCTTAACCAACCTCACACACCCTCACACAACCTCACATGACCTCACACACCCTCACACAACCTCAAATGACCTTACACAACCTCACATGACCTTACACACCCTCAAACTCACACAACCTCAAACAACCTCACACACCCTCACACAACCTAAAACAACCTTACACAACCTCATATGACCTCACACACCCTCAAACTCACACAACCTCACACAACCTCAAACAACCTTAACCAACCTCACACACCCTCACACACCCTCACACAACCTCACATGACCTAACACACCCTCAAACTCACACAACCTCAAACAACCTCACACACCCTCACACACCCTCACACAACCTCACATGACCTCACACACCCTCACACAACCTCAAATGACCTTACACAACCTCACATGACCTAACACACCCTCAAACTCACACAACCTCAAACAACCTCACACACCCTCAAACAACCTTAACCAACCTCACACACCCTCACACACCCTCACACAACCTCACATGACCTCACACACCCTCACACAACCTCAAATGACCTTACACAACCTCACATGACCTCAAACACCCTCAAACTCACACAACCTCACACAACCTCACACAACCTCAAACAACCTTAACCAACCTCACACACCCTCACACAACCTCACATGACCTCACACACCCTCACACAACCTCAAATGACCTTACACAACCTCACATGACCTAACACACCCTCAAACTCACACAACCTCACACAACCTCACACAACCTCAAACAACCTTAACCAACCTCACACACCCTCACACAACCTCACATGACCTCACACACCCTCACACAACCTCAAATGACCTTACACAACCTCACATGACCTTACACACCCTCAAACTCACACAACCTCAAACAACCTCACACACCCTCACACAACCTCAAACAACCTTACACAACCTCATATGACCTCACACACCCTCAAACTCACACAACCTCACACAACCTCAAACAACCTTAACCAACCTCACACACCCTCACACACCCTCACACAACCTCACATGACCTAACACACCCACAAACTCACACAACCTCAAACAACCTCACACACCCTCAAACAACCTTAACCAACCTCACACACCCTCACACAACCTCAAACAACCTTACACAACCTCATATGACCTCAAACACCCTCAAACTCACACAACCTCACACAACCTCAAACAACCTCAAACAACCTTAACCAACCTCACACACCCTCACACAACCTCACATGACCTCACACACCCTCACACAACCTCAAATGACCTTACACAACCTCACATGACCTTACACACCCTCAAACTCACACAACCTCAAACAACCTCACACACCCTCACACAACCTCAAACAACCTCACACACCCTCAAACAACCTTAACCAACCTCACACACCCTCACACAACCTCAAACAACCTTACACAACCTCATATGACCTCAAACACCCTCAAACTCACACAACCTCACACAACCTCACACAACCTCAAACAACCTTAACCAACCTCACACACCCTCACACAACCTCACATGACCTCACACACCCTCACACAACCTCAAATGACCTTACACAACCTCACATGACCTTACACACCCTCAAACTCACACAACCTCAAACAACCTCACACACCCTCACACAACCTCAAACAACCTTACACAACCTCATATGACCTCACACACCCTCAAACTCACACAACCTCACACAACCTCAAACAACCTTAACCAACCTCACACACCCTCACACACCCTCACACAACCTCACATGACCTAACACACCCACAAACTCACACAACCTCAAACAACCTCACACACCCTCAAACAACCTTAACCAACCTCACACACCCTCACACAACCTCAAACAACCTTACACAACCTCATATGACCTCAAACACCCTCAAACTCACACAACCTCACACAACCTCAAACAACCTCAAACAACCTTAACCAACCTCACACACCCTCACACAACCTCACATGACCTCACACACCCTCACACAACCTCAAATGACCTTACACAACCTCACATGACCTTACACACCCTCAAACTCACACAACCTCAAACAACCTCACACACCCTCACACAACCTCAAACAACCTTACACAACCTCATATGACCTCACACACCCTCAAACTCACACAACCTCACACAACCTCACACACCCTCAAACAACCTTAACCAACCTCACACACCCTCACACAACCTCAAACAACCTTACAAAACCTCATATGACCTCAAACACCCTCAAACTCACACAACCTCACACAACCTCACACAACCTCAAACAACCTTAACCAACCTCACACACCCTCACACAACCTCACATGACCTCACACACCCTCACACAACCTCAAATGACCTTACACAACCTCACATGACCTTACACACCCTCAAACTCACACAACCTCAAACAAACTCACACAACCTCAAACAACCTTACACAACCTCATATGACCTCACACACCCTCAAACTCACACAACCTCACACAACCTCACACAACCTCAAACAACCTTAACCAACCTCACACACCCTCACACAACCTCACATGACCTCACACACCCTCACACAACCTCAAATGACCTTACACAACCTCACATGACCTTACACACCCTCAAACTCACACAACCTCAAACAACCTCACACACCCTCACACAACCTCAAACAACCTTACACAACCTCATATGACCTCACACACCCTCAAACTCACACAACCTCACACAACCTCACACACCCTCAAACAACCTTAACCAACCTCACACACCCTCACACAACCTCAAACAACCTTACACAACCTCATATGACCTCAAACACCCTCAAACTCACACAACCTCAAATGACCTTACACAACCTCACATGACCTAACACACCCTCAAACTCACACAACCTCACACAACCTCACACAACCTCAAACAACCTTAACCAACCTCACACACCCTCACACACCCTCACACAACCTCACATGACCTAACACACCCTCAAACTCACACAACCTCAAACAACCTCACACACCCTCAAACAACCTTAACCAACCTCACACACCCTCACACAACCTCAAACAACCTTACACAACCTCATATGACCTCACACACCCTCAAACTCACACAACCTCACACAACCTCACACAACATCAAACAACCTTAACCAACCTCACACACCCTCACACAACCTCAAACAACCTTACACAACCTCATATGACCTCAAACACCCCCAAACTCACACAACCTCACACAACCTCACACAACCTCAAACAACCTTAACCAACCTCACACACCCTCACACAACCTCACATGACCTCACACACCCTCACACAACCTCAAATGACCTTACACAACCTCACATGACCTTACACACCCTCAAACTCACACAACCTCAAACAACCTCACACACCCTCAAACAACCTTAACCAACCTCACACACCCTCACACAACCTCAAACAACCTTACACAACCTCATATGACCTCAAACACCCTCAAACTCACACAACCTCACACACCCTCACACAACCTCACATGACCTCACACACCCTCACACAACCTCAAATGACCTTACACAACCTCACATGACCTAACACACCCTCAAACTCACACAACCTCAAACAACCTCACACACCCTCAAACAACCTTAACCAACCTCACACACCCTCACACAACCTCAAACAACCTTACACAACCTCATATGACCTCAAACACCCTCAAACTCACACAACCTCACACAACCTCACACAACCTCAAACAACCTTAACCAACCTCACACACCCTCACACAACCTCACATGACCTCACACACCCTCACACAACCTCAAATGACCTTACACAACCTCACATGACCTTACACACCCTCAAACTCACACAACCTCAAACAACCTCACACACCCTCACACAACCTAAAACAACCTTACACAACCTCATATGACCTCACACACCCTCAAACTCACACAACCTCACACAACCTCAAACAACCTTAACCAACCTCACACACCCTCACACACCCTCACACAACCTCACATGACCTAACACACCCTCAAACTTACACAACCTCAAACAACCTCACACACCCTCACACACCCTCACACAACCTCACATGACCTCACACACCCTCACACAACCTCAAATGACCTTACACAACCTCACATGACCTAACACACCCTCAAACTCACACAACCTCAAACAACCTCACACACCCTCAAACAACCTTAACCAACCTCACACACCCTCACACACCCTCACACAACCTCACATGACCTCACACACCCTCACACAACCTCAAATGACCTTACACAACCTCACATGACCTCAAACACCCTCAAACTCACACAACCTCACACAACCTCACACAACCTCAAACAACCTTAACCAACCTCACACACCCTCACACAACCTCACATGACCTCACACACCCTCACACAACCTCAAATGACCTTACACAACCTCACATGACCTAACACACCCTCAAACTCACACAACCTCACACAACCTCACACAACCTCAAACAACCTTAACCAACCTCACACACCCTCACACAACCTCACATGACCTCACACACCCTCACACAACCTCAAATGACCTTACACAACCTCACATGACCTTACACACCCTCAAACTCACACAACCTCAAACAACCTCACACACCCTCACACAACCTCAAACAACCTTACACAACCTCATATGACCTCAAACACCCTCAAACTCACACAAGCTCACACAAGCTCACACAACCTCAAACAACCTTAACCAACCTCACACACCCTCACACAACCTCACATGACCTCACACAACCTCACACAACCTCAAATGACCTTACACAACCTCACATGACCTTACACACCCTCAAACTCACACAACCTCAAACAACCTCACACACCCTCACACAACCTCAAACAACCTTACACAACCTCATATGACCTCAAACACCCTCAAACTCACACAACCTCACACAACCTCACACAACCTCAAACAACCTTAACCAACCTCACACACCCTCACACAACCTCACATGACCTCACACACCCTCACACAACCTCAAATGACCTTACACAACCTCACATGACCTTACACACCCTCAAACTCACACAACCTCAAACAACCTCACACACCCTCACACAACCTCAAACAACCTTACACAACCTCATATGACCTCACACACCCTCAAACTCACACAACCTAACACAACCTCAAACAACCTTAACCAACCTCACACACCCTCACACACCCTCACACAACCTCACATGACCTAACACACCCTCAAACTCACACAACCTCAAACAACCTCACACACCCTCAAACAACCTTAACCAACCTCACACACCCTCACACAACCTCAAACAACCTTACACAACCTCATATGACCTCAAACACCCTCAAACTCACACAACCTCACACAACCTCACACAACCTCAAACAACCTTAACCAACCTCACACACCCTCACACAACCTCACATGACCTCACACACCCTCACACAACCTCAAATGACCTTACACAACCTCACATGACCTTACACACCATCAAACTCACACAACCTCAAACAACCTCACACACCCTCACACAACCTCAAACAACCTTACACAACCTCATATGACCTCACACACCCTCAAACTCACACAACCTCACACAACCTCAAACAACCTTAACCAACCTCACACACCCTCACACACCCTCACACAACCTCACATGACCTAACACACCCACAAACTCACACAACCTCAAACAACCTCACACACCCTCAAACAACCTTAACCAACCTCACACACCCTCACACAACCTCAAACAACCTTACACAACCTCATATGACCTCAAACACCCTCAAACTCACACAACCTCACACAACCTCACACAACCTCAAACAACCTTAACCAACCTCACACACCCTCACACAACCTCACATGACCTCACACACCCTCACACAACCTCAAATGACCTTACACAACCTCACATGACCTTACACACCCTCAAACTCACACAACCTCAAACAACCTCACACACCCTCACACAACCTCAAACAACCTTACACAACCTCATATGACCTCACACACCCTCAAACTCACACAACCTCACACAACCTCAAACAACCTTAACCAACCTCACACACCCTCACACAACCTCACATGACCTCACACACCCTCACACAACCTCAAATGACCTTACACAACCTCACATGACCTTACACACCCTCAAACTCACACAACCTCAAACAACCTCACACACCCTCACACAACCTCAAACAACCTTACACAACCTCATATGACCTCAAACACCCTCAAACTCACACAACCTCACACAACCTCACACAACCTCAAACAACCTTAACCAACCTCACACACCCTCACACAACCTCACATGACCTCACACACCCTCACACAACCTCAAATGACCTTACACAACCTCACATGACCTTACACACCCTCAAACTCACACAACCTCAAACAACCTCACACACCCTCACACAACCTCAAACAACCTTACACAACCTCATATGACCTCACACACCCTCAAACTCACACAACCTCACACAACCTCAAACAACCTTAACCAACCTCACACACCCTCACACACCCTCACACAACCTCACATGACCTCACACACCCTCACACAACCTCAAATGACCTTACACAACCTCACATGACCTAACACACCCTCAAACTCACACAACCTCAAACAACCTCACACACCCTCAAACAACCTTAACCAACCTCACACACCCTCACACAACCTCACATGACCTCACACACCCTCACACAACCTCAAATGACCTTACACAACCTCACATGACCTTACACACCCTCAAACTCACACAACCTCAAACAACCTCACACACCCTCACACAACCTCAAACAACCTTACACAACCTCATATGACCTCACACACCCTCAAACTCACACAACCTCACACAACCTCAAACAACCTTAACCAACCTCACACACCCTCACACAACCTCACACAACCTCACATGACCTAACACACCCTCAAACTCACACAACCTCAAACAACCTCACACACCCTCAAACAACCTTAACCAACCTCACACACCCTCACACAACCTCAAACAACCTTACACAACCTCATATGACCTCACACACCCTCAAACTCACACAACCTCACACAACCTCACACAACCTCAAACAACCTTAACCAACCTCACACACCCTCACACAACCTCAAACAACCTTACACAACCTCATATTACCTCAAACACCCTCAAACTCACACAACCTCACACAACCTCACACAACCTCAAACAACCTTAACCAACCTCACACACCCTCACACAACCTCACATGACCTCACACACCCTCACACAACCTCAAACAACCTTACACAACCTCATATGACCTCACACACCCTCAAACTCACACAACCTCACACAACCTCACACAACCTCAAACAACCTTAACCAACCTCACACACCCTCACACAACCTCACATGACCTCACACACCCTCACACAACCTCAAATGACCTTACACAACCTCACATGACCTTACACACCCTCAAACTCACACAACCTCAAACAACCTCACACACCCTCACACAACCTCAAACAACCTTACACAACCTCATATGACCTCAAACACCCTCAAACTCACACAACCTCACACAACCTCACACAACCTCAAACAACCTTAACCAACCTCACACACCCTCACACAACCTCACATGACCTCACACACCCTCACACAACCTCAAATGACCTTACACAACCTCACATGACCTTACACACCCTCAAACTCACACAACCTCAAACAACCTCACACACCCTCACACAACCTCAAACAACCTTACACAACCTCATATGACCTCACACACCCTCAAACTCACACAACCTCACACAACCTCAAACAACCTTAACCAACCTCACACACCCTCACACACCCTCACACAACCTCACATGACCTCACACACCCTCACACAACCTCAAATGACCTTACACAACCTCACATGACCTAACACACCCTCAAACTCACACAACCTCAAACAACCTCACACACCCTCAAACAACCTTAACCAACCTCACACACCCTCACACAACCTCAAACAACCTTACACAACCTCATATGACCTCAAACACCCTCAAACTCACACAACCTCACACAACCTCACACAACCTCAAACAACCTTAACCAACCTCACACACCCTCACACAACCTCACATGACCTCACACACCCTCACACAACCTCAAATGACCTTACACAACCTCACATGACCTTACACACCCTCAAACTCACACAACCTCAAACAACCTCACACACCCTCACACAACCTCAAACAACCTTACACAACCTCATATGACCTCAAACACCCTCAAACTCACACAACCTCACACAACCTCACACAACCTCAAACAACCTTAACCAACCTCACACACCCTCACACAACCTCAAATGACCTTACACAACCTCACATGACCTTACACACCCTCAAACTCACACAACCTCAAACAACCTCACACACCCTCACACAACCTCAAACAACCTTAACCAACCTCACACACCCTCACACAACCTCACATGACCTCACACACCCTCACACAACCTCAAATGACCTTACACAACCTCACATGACCTTACACACCCTCAAACTCACACAACCTCAAACAACCTCACACACCCTCACACAACCTCAAACAACCTTACACAACCTCATATGACCTCAAACACCCTCAAACTCACACAACCTCACACAACCTCACACAACCTCAAACAACCTTAACCAACCTCACACACCCTCACACAACCTCAAATGACCTTACACAACCTCACATGACCTTACACACCCTCAAACTCACACAACCTCAAACAACCTCACACACCCTCACACAACCTCAAACAACCTTACACAACCTCATATGACCTCACACACCCTCAAACTCACACAACCTCACACAACCTCAAACACCCTCACACACCCTCACACAACCTCAAATGACCTTACACAACCTCACATGACCTAACACACCCTCAAACTCACACAACCTCAAACAACCTCACACACCCTCAAACAACCTTAACCAACCTCACACACCCTCACACACCCTCACACAACCTCACATGACCTCACACACCCTCACACAACCTCAAATGACCTTACACAACCTCACATGACCTCAAACACCCTCAAACTCACACAACCTCACACAACCTCACACAACCTCAAACAACCTTAACCAACCTCACACACCCTCACACAACCTCACATGACCTCACACACCCTCACACAACCTCAAATGACCTTACACAACCTCACATGACCTAACACACCCTCAAACTCACACAACCTCACACAACCGCACACAACCTCAAACAACCTTAACCAACCTCACACACCCTCACACAACCTCACATGACCTCACACACCCTCACACAACCTCAAATGACCTTACACAACCTCACATGACCTTACACACCCTCAAACTCACACAACCTCAAACAACCTCACACACCCTCACACAACCTCAAACAACCTTACACAACCTCATATGACCTCAAACACCCTCAAACTCACACAAGCTCACACAACCTCACACAACCTCAAACAACCTTAACCAACCTCACACACCCTCACACAACCTCACATGACCTCACACAACCTCACACAACCTCAAATGACCTTACACAACCTCACATGACCTTACACACCCTCAAACTCACACAACCTCAAACAACCTCACACACCCTCACACAACCTCAAACAACCTTACACAACCTCATATGACCTCAAACACCCTCAAACTCACACAACCTCACACAACCTCACACAACCTCAAACAACCTTAACCAACCTCACACACCCTCACACAACCTCACATGACCTCACACACCCTCACACAACCTCAAATGACCTTACACAACCTCACATGACCTTACACACCCTCAAACTCACACAACCTCAAACAACCTCACACACCCTCACACAACCTCAAACAACCTTACACAACCTCATATGACCTCACACACCCTCAAACTCACACAACCTCACACAACCTCAAACAACCTTAACCAACCTCACACACCCTCACACACCCTCACACAACCTCACATGACCTCACACACCCTCACACAACCTCAAATGACCTTACGCAACCTCACATGACCTAACACACCCTCAAACTCACACAACCTCAAACAACCTCACACACCCTCAAACAACCTTAACCAACCTCACACACCCTCACACAACCTCACATGACCTCACACACCCTCACACAACCTCAAACAACCTTACACAACCTCATATGACCTCACACACCCTCAAACTCACACAACCTCACACAACCTCAAACAACCTTAACCAACCTCACACACCCTCACACAACCTCACACAACCTCACATGACCTAACACACCCTCAAACTCACACAACCTCAAACAACCTCACACACCCTCAAACAACCTTAACCAACCTCACACACCCTCACACAACCTCACATGACCTCACACACCCTCACACAACCTCAAATGACCTTACACAACCTCACATGACCTTACACACCCTCAAACTCACACAACCTCAAACAACCTCACACACCCTCACACAACCTCAAACAACCTTACACAACCTCATATGACCTCACACACCCTCAAACTCACACAACCTCACACAACCTCAAACAACCTTAACCAACCTCACACACCCTCACACAACCTCACACAACCTCACATGACCTAACACACCCTCAAACTCACACAACCTCAAACAACCTCACACACCCTCAAACAACCTTAACCAACCTCACACACCCTCACACAACCTCAAACAACCTTACACAACCTCATATGACCTCACACACCCTCAAACTCACACAACCTCACACAACCTCACACAACCTCAAACAACCTTAACCAACCTCACACACCCTCACACAACCTCAAACAACCTTACACAACCTCATATGACCTCAAACACCCTCAAACTCACACAACCTCACACAACCTCACACAACCTCAAACAACCTTAACCAACCTCACACACCCTCACACAACCTCACATGACCTCACACACCCTCACACAACCTCAAACAACCTTACACAACCTCATATGACCTCACACACCCTCAAACTCACACAACCTCACACAACCTCACACAACCTCAAACAACCTTAACCAACCTCACACACCCTCACACAACCTCACATGACCTCACACACCCTCACACAACCTCAAATGACCTTACACAACCTCACATGACCTTACACACCCTCAAACTCACACAACCTCAAACAACCTCACACACCCTCACACAACCTCAAACAACCTTACACAACCTCATATGACCTCAAACACCCTCAAACTCACACAACCTCACACAACCTCACACAACCTCAAACAACCTTAACCAACCTCACACACCCTCACACAACCTCACATGACCTCACACACCCTCACACAACCTCAAATGACCTTACACAACCTCACATGACCTTACACACCCTCAAACTCACACAACCTCAAACAACCTCACACACCCTCACACAACCTCAAACAACCTTACACAACCTCATATGACCTCACACACCCTCAAACTCACACAACCTCACACAACCTCAAACAACCTTAACCAACCTCACACACCCTCACACACCC
This sequence comes from Borostomias antarcticus, assembly GCF_949987555.1. Classification (NCBI taxonomy): domain Eukaryota; kingdom Metazoa; phylum Chordata; class Actinopteri; order Stomiiformes; family Stomiidae; genus Borostomias; species Borostomias antarcticus. Next base: position 18,410,281 of record NC_140246.1, on the reverse strand, counting down.
TCACACAACCTCACATGACCTCACACACCCTCACACAACCTCAAATGACCTTACACAACCTCACATGACCTAACACACCCTCAAACTCACACAACCTCAAACAACCTCACACACCCTCAAACAACCTTAACCAACCTCACACACCCTCACACAACCTCAAACAACCTTACACAACCTCATATGACCTCAAACACCCTCAAACTCACACAACCTCACACAACCTCACACAACCTCAAACAACCTTAACCAACCTCACACACCCTCACACAACCTCACATGACCTCACACACCCTCACACAACCTCAAATGACCTTACACAACCTCACATGACCTTACACACCCTCAAACTCACACAACCTCAAACAACCTCACACACCCTCACACAACCTCAAACAACCTTACACAACCTCATATGACCTCAAACACCCTCAAACTCACACAACCTCACACAACCTCACACAACCTCAAACAACCTTAACCAACCTCACACACCCTCACACAACCTCAAATGACCTTACACAACCTCACATGACCTTACACACCCTCAAACTCACACAACCTCAAACAACCTCACACACCCTCACACAACCTCAAACAACCTTAACCAACCTCACACACCCTCACACAACCTCACATGACCTCACACACCCTCACACAACCTCAAATGACCTTACACAACCTCACATGACCTTACACACCCTCAAACTCACACAACCTCAAACAACCTCACACACCCTCACACAACCTCAAACAACCTTACACAACCTCATATGACCTCAAACACCCTCAAACTCACACAACCTCACACAACCTCACACAACCTCAAACAACCTTAACCAACCTCACACACCCTCACACAACCTCAAATGACCTTACACAACCTCACATGACCTTACACACCCTCAAACTCACACAACCTCAAACAACCTCACACACCCTCACACAACCTCAAACAACCTTACACAACCTCATATGACCTCACACACCCTCAAACTCACACAACCTCACACAACCTCAAACACCCTCACACACCCTCACACAACCTCAAATGACCTTACACAACCTCACATGACCTAACACACCCTCAAACTCACACAACCTCAAACAACCTCACACACCCTCAAACAACCTTAACCAACCTCACACACCCTCACACACCCTCACACAACCTCACATGACCTCACACACCCTCACACAACCTCAAATGACCTTACACAACCTCACATGACCTCAAACACCCTCAAACTCACACAACCTCACACAACCTCACACAACCTCAAACAACCTTAACCAACCTCACACACCCTCACACAACCTCACATGACCTCACACACCCTCACACAACCTCAAATGACCTTACACAACCTCACATGACCTAACACACCCTCAAACTCACACAACCTCACACAACCGCACACAACCTCAAACAACCTTAACCAACCTCACACACCCTCACACAACCTCACATGACCTCACACACCCTCACACAACCTCAAATGACCTTACACAACCTCACATGACCTTACACACCCTCAAACTCACACAACCTCAAACAACCTCACACACCCTCACACAACCTCAAACAACCTTACACAACCTCATATGACCTCAAACACCCTCAAACTCACACAAGCTCACACAACCTCACACAACCTCAAACAACCTTAACCAACCTCACACACCCTCACACAACCTCACATGACCTCACACAACCTCACACAACCTCAAATGACCTTACACAACCTCACATGACCTTACACACCCTCAAACTCACACAACCTCAAACAACCTCACACACCCTCACACAACCTCAAACAACCTTACACAACCTCATATGACCTCAAACACCCTCAAACTCACACAACCTCACACAACCTCACACAACCTCAAACAACCTTAACCAACCTCACACACCCTCACACAACCTCACATGACCTCACACACCCTCACACAACCTCAAATGACCTTACACAACCTCACATGACCTTACACACCCTCAAACTCACACAACCTCAAACAACCTCACACACCCTCACACAACCTCAAACAACCTTACACAACCTCATATGACCTCACACACCCTCAAACTCACACAACCTCACACAACCTCAAACAACCTTAACCAACCTCACACACCCTCACACACCCTCACACAACCTCACATGACCTCACACACCCTCACACAACCTCAAATGACCTTACACAACCTCACATGACCTAACACACCCTCAAACTCACACAACCTCAAACAACCTCACACACCCTCAAACAACCTTAACCAACCTCACACACCCTCACACAACCTCACATGACCTCACACACCCTCACACAACCTCAAACAACCTTACACAACCTCATATGACCTCACACACCCTCAAACTCACACAACCTCACACAACCTCAAACAACCTTAACCAACCTCACACACCCTCACACAACCTCACACAACCTCACATGACCTAACACACCCTCAAACTCACACAACCTCAAACAACCTCACACACCCTCAAACAACCTTAACCAACCTCACACACCCTCACACAACCTCAAACAACCTTACACAACCTCATATGACCTCACACACCCTCAAACTCACACAACCTCACACAACCTCACACAACCTCAAACAACCTTAACCAACCTCACACACCCTCACACAACCTCAAACAACCTTACACAACCTCATATGACCTCAAACACCCTCAAACTCACACAACCTCACACAACCTCACACAACCTCAAACAACCTTAACCAACCTCACACACCCTCACACAACCTCACATGACCTCACACACCCTCACACAACCTCAAATGACCTTACACAACCTCACATGACCTTACACACCCTCAAACTCACACAACCTCAAACAACCTCACACAACCTCAAACAACCTTACACAACCTCATATGACCTCACACACCCTCAAACTCACACAACCTCACACAACCTCACACAACCTCAAACAACCTTAACCAACCTCACACACCCTCACACAACCTCACATGACCTCACACACCCTCACACAACCTCAAATGACCTTACACAACCTCACATGACCTTACACACCCTCAAACTCACACAACCTCAAACAACCTCACACACCCTCACACAACCTCAAACAACCTTACACAACCTCATATGACCTCAAACACCATCAAACTCACACAACCTCACACAACCTCACACAACCTCAAACAACCTTAACCAACCTCACACACCCTCACACAACCTCACATGACCTCACACACCCTCACACAACCTCAAATGACCTTACACAACCTCACATGACCTTACACACCCTCAAACTCACACAACCTCAAACAACCTCACACACCCTCACACAACCTCAAACAACCTTACACAACCTCATATGACCTCACACACCCTCAAACTCACACAACCTCACACAACCTCAAACAACCTTAACCAACCTCACACACCCTCACACACCCTCACACAACCTCACATGACCTCACACACCCTCACACAACCTCAAATGACCTTACACAACCTCACATGACCTAACACACCCTCAAACTCACACAACCTCAAACAACCTCACACACCCTCAAACAACCTTAACCAACCTCACACACCCTCACACAACCTCAAACAACCTTACACAACCTCATATGACCTCAAACACCCTCAAACTCACACAACCTCACACAACCTCACACAACCTCAAACAACCTTAACCAACCTCACACACCCTCACACAACCTCACATGACCTCACACACCCTCACACAACCTCAAATGACCTTACACAACCTCACATGACCTTACACACCCTCAAACTCACACAACCTCAAACAACCTCACACACCCTCACACAACCTCAAACAACCTTACACAACCTCATATGACCTCAAACACCCTCAAACTCACACAACCTCACACACCCTCACACAACCTCAAACAACCTTACACAACCTCATATGACCTCAAACACCCTCAAACTCACACAACCTCACACAACCTCACACAACCTCAAACAACCTTAACCAACCTCACACACCCTCACACAACCTCACATGACCTCACACACCCTCACACAACCTCAAATGACCTTACACAACCTCACATGACCTTACACACCCTCAAACTCACACAACCTCAAACAACCTTACACAACCTCATATGACCTCACACACCCTCAAACTCACACAACCTCACACAACCTCACACAACCTCAAACAACCTTAACCAACCTCACACACCCTCACACAACCTCACATGACCTCACACACCCTCACACAACCTCAAATGACCTTACACAACCTCACATGACCTTACACACCCTCAAACTCACACAACCTCAAACAACCTCACACACCCTCACACAACCTCAAACAACCTTACACAACCTCATATGACCTCAAACACCCTCAAACTCACACAACCTCACACAACCTCACACAACCTCAAACAACCTTAACCAACCTCACACACCCTCACACAACCTCACATGACCTCACACACCCTCACACAACCTCAAATGACCTTACACAACCTCACATGACCTTACACACCCTCAAACTCACACAACCTCAAACAACCTCACACACCCTCACACAACCTCAAACAACCTTACACAACCTCATATGACCTCACACACCCTCAAACTCACACAACCTCACACAACCTCAAACAACCTTAACCAACCTCACACACCCTCACACACCCTCACACAACCTCACATGACCTCACACACCCTCACACAACCTCAAATGACCTTACACAACCTCACATGACCTAACACACCCTCAAACTCACACAACCTCAAACAACCTCACACACCCTCAAACAACCTTAACCAACCTCACACACCCTCACACAACCTCAAACAACCTTACACAACCTCATATGACCTCAAACACCCTCAAACTCACACAACCTCACACAACCTCACACAACCTCAAACAACCTTAACCAACCTCACACACCCTCACACAACCTCACATGACCTCACACACCCTCACACAACCTCAAATGACCTTACACAACCTCACATGACCTTACACACCCTCAAACTCACACAACCTCAAACAACCTCACACACCCTCACACAACCTCAAACAACCTTACACAACCTCATATGACCTCAAACACCCTCAAACTCACACAACCTCACACAACCTCACACAACCTCAAACAACCTTAACCAACCTCACACACCCTAACACAACCTCAAATGACCTTACACAACCTCACATGACCTTACACACCCTCAAACTCACACAACCTCAAACAACCTCACACACCCTCACACAACCTCAAACAACCTTAACCAACCTCACACACCCTCACACAACCTCACATGACCTCACACACCCTCACACAACCTCAAATGACCTTACACAACCTCACATGACCTTACACACCCTCAAACTCACACAACCTCAAACAACCTCACACACCCTCACACAACCTCAAACAACCTTACACAACCTCATATGACCTCAAACACCCTCAAACTCACACAACCTCACACAACCTCACACAACCTCAAACAACCTTAACCAACCTCACACACCCTCACACAACCTCAAATGACCTTACACAACCTCACATGACCTTACACACCCTCAAACTCACACAACCTCACACAACCTCACACACCCTCACACAACCTCAAACAACCTTACACAACCTCATATGACCTCACACACCCTCAAACTCACACAACCTCACACAACCTCAAACACCCTCACACACCCTCACACAACCTCAAATGACCTTACACAACCTCACATGACCTAACACACCCTCAAACTCACACAACCTCAAACAACCTCACACACCCTCAAACAACCTTAACCAACCTCACACACCCTCACACACCCTCACACAACCTCACATGACCTCACACACCCTCACACAACCTCAAATGACCTTACACAACCTCACATGACCTCAAACACCCTCAAACTCACACAACCTCACACAACCTCACACAACCTCAAACAACCTTAACCAACCTCACACACCCTCACACAACCTCACATGACCTCACACACCCTCACACAACCTCAAATGACCTTACACAACCTCACATGACCTAACACACCCTCAAACTCACACAACCTCACACAACCGCACACAACCTCAAACAACCTTAACCAACCTCACACACCCTCACACAACCTCACATGACCTCACACACCCTCACACAACCTCAAATGACCTTACACAACCTCACATGACCTTACACACCCTCAAACTCACACAACCTCAAACAACCTCACACACCCTCACACAACCTCAAACAACCTTACACAACCTCATATGACCTCAAACACCCTCAAACTCACACAAGCTCACACAACCTCACACAACCTCAAACAACCTTAACCAACCTCACACACCCTCACACAACCTCACATGACCTCACACAACCTCACACAACCTCAAATGACCTTACACAACCTCACATGACCTTACACACCCTCAAACTCACACAACCTCAAACAACCTCACACACCCTCACACAACCTCAAACAACCTTACACAACCTCATATGACCTCAAACACCCTCAAACTCACACAACCTCACACAACCTCACACAACCTCAAACAACCTTAACCAACCTCACACACCCTCACACAACCTCACATGACCTCACACACCCTCACACAACCTCAAATGACCTTACACAACCTCACATGACCTTACACACCCTCAAACTCACACAACCTCAAACAACCTCACACACCCTCACACAACCTCAAACAACCTTACACAACCTCATATGACCTCACACACCCTCAAACTCACACAACCTAACACAACCTCAAACAACCTTAACCAACCTCACACACCCTCACACACCCTCACACAACCTCACATGACCTAACACACCCTCACACAACCTCAAATGACCTTACACAACCTCACATGACCTAACACACCCTCAAACTCACACAACCTCAAACAACCTCACACACCCTCAAACAACCTTAACCAACCTCACACACCCTCACACAACCTCAAACAACCTTACACAACCTCATATGACCTCAAACACCCTCAAACTCACACAACCTCACACAACCTCACACAACCTCAAACAACCTTAACCAACCTCACACACCCTCACACAACCTCACATGACCTCACACACCCTCACACAACCTCAAATGACCTTACACAACCTCACATGACCTTACACACCCTCAAACTCACACAACCTCAAACAACCTCACACACCCTCACACAACCTCAAACAACCTTACACAACCTCATATGACCTCAAACACCCTCAAACTCACACAACCTCACACAACCTCACACAACCTCAAACAACCTTAACCAACCTCACACACCCTCACACAACCTCAAATGACCTTACACAACCTCACATGACCTTACACACCCTCAAACTCACACAACCTCAAACAACCTCACACACCCTCACACAACCTCAAACAACCTTAACCAACCTCACACACCCTCACACAACCTCACATGACCTCACACACCCTCACACAACCTCAAATGACCTTACACAACCTCACATGACCTTACACACCCTCAAACTCACACAACCTCAAACAACCTCACACACCCTCACACAACCTCAAACAACCTTACACAACCTCATATGACCTCAAACACCCTCAAACTCACACAACCTCACACAACCTCACACAACCTCAAACAACCTTAACCAACCTCACACACCCTCACACAACCTCAAATGACCTTACACAACCTCACATGACCTTACACACCCTCAAACTCACACAACCTCAAACAACCTCACACACCCTCACGCAACCTCAAACAACCTTACACAACCTCATATGACCTCACACACCCTCAAACTCACACAACCTCACACAACCTCAAACACCCTCACACACCCTCACACAACCTCAAATGACCTTACACAACCTCACATGACCTAACACACCCTCAAACTCACACAACCTCAAACAACCTCACACACCCTCAAACAACCTTAACCAACCTCACACACCCTCACACACCCTCACACAACCTCACATGACCTCACACACCCTCACACAACCTCAAATGACCTTACACAACCTCACATGACCTCAAACACCCTCAAACTCACACAACCTCACACAACCTCACACAACCTCAAACAACCTTAACCAACCTCACACACCCTCACACAACCTCACATGACCTCACACACCCTCACACAACCTCAAATGACCTTACACAACCTCACATGACCTAACACACCCTCAAACTCACACAACCTCACACAACCGCACACAACCTCAAACAACCTTAACCAACCTCACACACCCTCACACAACCTCACATGACCTCACACACCCTCACACAACCTCAAATGACCTTACACAACCTCACATGACCTTACACACCCTCAAACTCACACAACCTCAAACAACCTCACACACCCTCACACAACCTCAAACAACCTTACACAACCTCATATGACCTCAAACACCCTCAAACTCACACAAGCTCACACAACCTCACACAACCTCAAACAACCTTAACCAACCTCACACACCCTCACACAACCTCACATGACCTCACACAACCTCACACAACCTCAAATGACCTTACACAACCTCACATGACCTTACACACCCTCAAACTCACACAACCTCAAACAACCTCACACACCCTCACACAACCTCAAACAACCTTACACAACCTCATATGACCTCAAACACCCTCAAACTCACACAACCTCACACAACCTCACACAACCTCAAACAACCTTAACCAACCTCACACACCCTCACACAACCTCACATGACCTCACACACCCTCACACAACCTCAAATGACCTTACACAACCTCACATGACCTTACACACCCTCAAACTCACACAACCTCAAACAACCTCACACACCCTCACACAACCTCAAACAACCTTACACAACCTCATATGACCTCACACACCCTCAAACTCACACAACCTAACACAACCTCAAACAACCTTAACCAACCTCACACACCCTCACACACCCTCACACAACCTCACATGACCTAACACACCCTCACACAACCTCAAATGACCTTACACAACCTCACATGACCTAACACACCCTCAAACTCACACAACCTCAAACAACCTCACACACCCTCAAACAACCTTAACCAACCTCACACACCCTCACACAACCTCAAACAACCTTACACAACCTCATATGACCTCAAACACCCTCAAACTCACACAACCTCACACAACCTCACACAACCTCAAACAACCTTAACCAACCTCACACACCCTCACACAACCTCACATGACCTCACACACCCTCACACAACCTCAAATGACCTTACACAACCTCACATGACCTTACACACCCTCAAACTCACACAACCTCAAACAACCTCACACACCCTCACACAACCTCAAACAACCTTACACAACCTCATATGACCTCAAACACCCTCAAACTCACACAACCTCACACAACCTCACACAACCTCAAACAACCTTAACCAACCTCACACACCCTCACACAACCTCAAATGACCTTACACAACCTCACATGACCTTACACACCCTCAAACTCACACAACCTCAAACAACCTCACACACCCTCACACAACCTCAAACAACCTTAACCAACCTCACACACCCTCACACAACCTCACATGACCTCACACACCCTCACACAACCTCAAATGACCTTACACAACCTCACATGACCTTACACACCCTCAAACTCACACAACCTCAAACAACCTCACACACCCTCACACAACCTCAAACAACCTTACACAACCTCATATGACCTCAAACACCCTCAAACTCACACAACCTCACACAACCTCACACAACCTCAAACAACCTTAACCAACCTCACACACCCTCACACAACCTCAAATGACCTTACACAACCTCACATGACCTTACACACCCTCAAACTCACACAACCTCAAACAACCTCACACACCCTCACGCAACCTCAAACAACCTTACACAACCTCATATGACCTCACACACCCTCAAACTCACACAACCTCACACAACCTCAAACACCCTCACACACCCTCACACAACCTCAAATGACCTTACACAACCTCACATGACCTAACACACCCTCAAACTCACACAACCTCAAACAACCTCACACACCCTCAAACAACCTTAACCAACCTCACACACCCTCACACACCCTCACACAACCTCACATGACCTCACACACCCTCACACAACCTCAAATGACCTTACACAACCTCACATGACCTCAAACACCCTCAAACTCACACAACCTCACACAACCTCACACAACCTCAAACAACCTTAACCAACCTCACACACCCTCACACAACCTCACATGACCTCACACACCCTCACACAACCTCAAATGACCTTACACAACCTCACATGACCTAACACACCCTCAAACTCACACAACCTCACACAACCGCACACAACCTCAAACAACCTTAACCAACCTCACACACCCTCACACAACCTCACATGACCTCACACACCCTCACACAACCTCAAATGACCTTACACAACCTCACATGACCTTACACACCCTCAAACTCACACAACCTCAAACAACCTCACACACCCTCACACAACCTCAAACAACCTTACACAACCTCATATGACCTCAAACACCCTCAAACTCACACAAGCTCACACAACCTCACACAACCTCAAACAACCTTAACCAACCTCACACACCCTCACACAACCTCACATGACCTCACACAACCTCACACAACCTCAAATGACCTTACACAACCTCACATGACCTTACACACCCTCAAACTCACACAACCTCAAACAACCTCACACACCCTCACACAACCTCAAACAACCTTACACAACCTCATATGACCTCAAACACCCTCAAACTCACACAACCTCACACAACCTCACACAACCTCAAACAACCTTAACCAACCTCACACACCCTCACACAACCTCACATGACCTCACACACCCTCACACAACCTCAAATGACCTTACACAACCTCACATGACCTTACACACCCTCAAACTCACACAACCTCAAACAACCTCACACACCCTCACACAACCTCAAACAACCTTACACAACCTCATATGACCTCACACACCCTCAAACTCACACAACCTCACACAACCTCAAACAACCTTAACCAACCTCACACACCCTCACACACCCTCACACAACCTCACATGACCTCACACACCCTCACACAACCTCAAATGACCTTACACAACCTCACATGACCTAACACACCCTCAAACTCACACAACCTCAAACAACCTCACACACCCTCAAACAACCTTAACCAACCTCACACACCCTCACACAACCTCACATGACCTCACACACCCTCACACAACCTCAAACAACCTTACACACCCTCAAACAACCTTAACCAACCTCACACACCCTCACACAACCTCACACAACCTCAAACACCCTCACACACCCTCACACAACCTCAAATGACCTTACACAACCTCACATGACCTAACACACCCTCAAACTCACACAACCTCAAACAACCTCACACACCCTCAAACAACCTTAACCAACCTCACACACCCTCACACACCCTCACACAACCTCACATGACCTCACACACCCTCACACAACCTCAAATGACCTTACACAACCTCACATGACCTCAAACACCCTCAAACTCACACAACCTCACACAACCTCACACAACCTCAAACAACCTTAACCAACCTCACACACCCTCACACAACCTCACATGACCTCACACACCCTCACACAACCTCAAATGACCTTACACAACCTCACATGACCTAACACACCCTCAAACTCACACAACCTCACACAACCGCACACAACCTCAAACAACCTTAACCAACCTCACACACCCTCACACAACCTCACATGACCTCACACACCCTCACACAACCTCAAATGACCTTACACAACCTCACATGACCTTACACACCCTCAAACTCACACAACCTCAAACAACCTCACACACCCTCACACAACCTCAAACAACCTTACACAACCTCATATGACCTCAAACACCCTCAAACTCACACAAGCTCACACAACCTCACACAACCTCAAACAACCTTAACCAACCTCACACACCCTCACACAACCTCACATGACCTCACACAACCTCACACAACCTCAAATGACCTTACACAACCTCACATGACCTTACACACCCTCAAACTCACACAACCTCAAACAACCTCACACACCCTCACACAACCTCAAACAACCTTACACAACCTCATATGACCTCAAACACCCTCAAACTCACACAACCTCACACAACCTCACACAACCTCAAACAACCTTAACCAACCTCACACACCCTCACACAACCTCACATGACCTCACACACCCTCACACAACCTCAAATGACCTTACACAACCTCACATGACCTTACACACCCTCAAACTCACACAACCTCAAACAACCTCACACACCCTCACACAACCTCAAACAACCTTACACAACCTCATATGACCTCACACACCCTCAAACTCACACAACCTCACACAACCTCAAACAACCTTAACCAACCTCACACACCCTCACACACCCTCACACAACCTCACATGACCTCACACACCCTCACACAACCTCAAATGACCTTACACAACCTCACATGACCTAACACACCCTCAAACTCACACAACCTCAAACAACCTCACACACCCTCAAACAACCTTAACCAACCTCACACACCCTCACACAACCTCACATGACCTCACACACCCTCACACAACCTCAAACAACCTTACACAACCTCATATGACCTCACACACCCTCAAACTCACACAACCTCACACAACCTCAAACAACCTTAACCAACCTCACACACCCTCACACAACCTCACACAACCTCACATGACCTAACACACCCTCAAACTCACACAACCTCAAACAACCTCACACACCCTCAAACAACCTTAACCAACCTCACACACCCTCACACAACCTCAAACAACCTTACACAACCTCATATGACCTCACACACCCTCAAACTCACACAACCTCACACAACCTCACACAACCTCAAACAACCTTAACCAACCTCACACACCCTCACACAACCTCAAACAACCTTACACAACCTCATATGACCTCAAACACCCTCAAACTCACACAACCTCACACAACCTCACACAACCTCACACAACCTCAAACAACCTTAACCAACCTCACACACCCTCACACAACCTCACATGACCTCACACACCCTCACACAACCTCAAATGACCTTACACAACCTCACATGACCTTACACACCCTCAAACTCACACAACCTCAAACAACCTCACACAACCTCAAACAACCTTACACAACCTCATATGACCTCACACACCCTCAAACTCACACAACCTCACACAACCTCACACAACCTCAAACAACCTTAACCAACCTCACACACCCTCACACAACCTCACATGACCTCACACACCCTCACACAACCTCAAATGACCTTACACAACCTCACATGACCTTACACACCCTCAAACTCACACAACCTCAAACAACCTCACACACCCTCACACAACCTCAAACAACCTTACACAACCTCATATGACCTCAAACACCATCAAACTCACACAACCTCACACAACCTCACACAACCTCAAACAACCTTAACCAACCTCACACACCCTCACACAACCTCACATGACCTCACACACCCTCACACAACCTCAAATGACCTTACACAACCTCACATGACCTTACACACCCTCAAACTCACACAACCTCAAACAACCTCACACACCCTCACACAACCTCAAACAACCTTACACAACCTCATATGACCTCACACACCCTCAAACTCACACAACCTCACACAACCTCAAACAACCTTAACCAACCTCACACACCCTCACACACCCTCACACAACCTCACATGACCTCACACACCCTCACACAACCTCAAATGACCTTACACAACCTCACATGACCTAACACACCCTCAAACTCACACAACCTCAAACAACCTCACACACCCTCAAACAACCTTAACCAACCTCACACACCCTCACACAACCTCAAACAACCTTACACAACCTCATATGACCTCAAACACCCTCAAACTCACACAACCTCACACAACCTCACACAACCTCAAACAACCTTAACCAACCTCACACACCCTCACACAACCTCACATGACCTCACACACCCTCACACAACCTCAAATGACCTTACACAACCTCACATGACCTTACACACCCTCAAACTCACACAACCTCAAACAACCTCACACACCCTCACACAACCTCAAACAACCTTACACAACCTCATATGACCTCAAACACCCTCAAACTCACACAACCTCACACACCCTCACACAACCTCAAACAACCTTACACAACCTCATATGACCTCAAACACCCTCAAACTCACACAACCTCACACAACCTCACACAACCTCAAACAACCTTAACCAACCTCACACACCCTCACACAACCTCACATGACCTCACACACCCTCACACAACCTCAAATGACCTTACACAACCTCACATGACCTTACACACCCTCAAACTCACACAACCTCAAACAACCTCACACAACCTCAAACAACCTTACACAACCTCATATGACCTCACACACCCTCAAACTCACACAACCTCACACAACCTCACACAACCTCAAACAACCTTAACCAACCTCACACACCCTCACACAACCTCACATGACCTCACACACCCTCACACAACCTCAAATGACCTTACACAACCTCACATGACCTTACACACCCTCAAACTCACACAACCTCAAACAACCTCACACACCCTCACACAACCTCAAACAACCTTACACAACCTCATATGACCTCAAACACCCTCAAACTCACACAACCTCACACAACCTCACACAACCTCAAACAACCTTAACCAACCTCACACACCCTCACACAACCTCAAATGACCTTACACAACCTCACATGACCTTACACACCCTCAAACTCACACAACCTCAAACAACCTCACACACCCTCACACAACCTCAAACAACCTTACACAACCTCATATGACCTCACACACCCTCAAACTCACACAACCTCACACAACCTCAAACACCCTCACACACCCTCACACAACCTCAAATGACCTTACACAACCTCACATGACCTAACACACCCTCAAACTCACACAACCTCAAACAACCTCACACACCCTCAAACAACCTTAACCAACCTCACACACCCTCACACACCCTCACACAACCTCACATGACCTCACACACCCTCACACAACCTCAAATGACCTTACACAACCTCACATGACCTCAAACACCCTCAAACTCACACAACCTCACACAACCTCACACAACCTCAAACAACCTTAACCAACCTCACACACCCTCACACAACCTCACATGACCTCACACACCCTCACACAACCTCAAATGACCTTACACAACCTCACATGACCTAACACACCCTCAAACTCACACAACCTCACACAACCGCACACAACCTCAAACAACCTTAACCAACCTCACACACCCTCACACAACCTCACATGACCTCACACACCCTCACACAACCTCAAATGACCTTACACAACCTCACATGACCTTACACACCCTCAAACTCACACAACCTCAAACAACCTCACACACCCTCACACAACCTCAAACAACCTTACACAACCTCATATGACCTCAAACACCCTCAAACTCACACAAGCTCACACAACCTCACACAACCTCAAACAACCTTAACCAACCTCACACACCCTCACACAACCTCACATGACCTCACACAACCTCACACAACCTCAAATGACCTTACACAACCTCACATGACCTTACACACCCTCAAACTCACACAACCTCAAACAACCTCACACACCCTCACACAACCTCAAACAACCTTACACAACCTCATATGACCTCAAACACCCTCAAACTCACACAACCTCACACAACCTCACACAACCTCAAACAACCTTAACCAACCTCACACACCCTCACACAACCTCACATGACCTCACACACCCTCACACAACCTCAAATGACCTTACACAACCTCACATGACCTTACACACCCTCAAACTCACACAACCTCAAACAACCTCACACACCCTCACACAACCTCAAACAACCTTACACAACCTCATATGACCTCACACACCCTCAAACTCACACAACCTAACACAACCTCAAACAACCTTAACCAACCTCACACACCCTCACACACCCTCACACAACCTCACATGACCTAACACACCCTCAAACTCACACAACCTCAAACAACCTCACACACCCTCAAACAACCTTAACCAACCTCACACACCCTCACACAACCTCAAACAACCTTACACAACCTCATATGACCTCAAACACCCTCAAACTCACACAACCTCACACAACCTCACACAACCTCAAACAACCTTAACCAACCTCACACACCCTCACACAACCTCACATGACCTCACACACCCTCACACAACCTCAAATGACCTTACACAACCTCACATGACCTTACACACCCTCAAACTCACACAACCTCAAACAACCTCACACACCCTCACACAACCTCAAACAACCTTACACAACCTCATATGACCTCAAACACCCTCAAACTCACACAACCTCACACAACCTCACACAACCTCAAACAACCTTAACCAACCTCACACACCCTCACACAACCTCACATGACCTCACACACCCTCACACAACCTCAAATGACCTTACACAACCTCACATGACCTTACACACCCTCAAACTCACACAACCTCAAACAACCTCACACACCCTCACACAACCTCAAACAACTTTACACAACCTCATATGACCTCACACACCCTCAAACTCACACAACCTCACACAACCTCAAACAACCTTAACCAACCTCACACACCCTCACACACCCTCACACAACCTCACATGACCTAACACACCCTCAAACTCACACAACCTCAAAAAACCTCACACACCCTCAAACAACCTTAACCAACCTCACACACCCTCACACAACCTCAAACAACCTTACACAACCTCATATGACCTCAAACACCCTCAAACTCACACAACCTCACACAACCTCACACAACCTCAAACAACCTTAACCAACCTCACACACCCTCACACAACCTCACATGACCTCACACACCCTCAC
Source organism: Borostomias antarcticus (assembly GCF_949987555.1). Classification (NCBI taxonomy): domain Eukaryota; kingdom Metazoa; phylum Chordata; class Actinopteri; order Stomiiformes; family Stomiidae; genus Borostomias; species Borostomias antarcticus. The sequence continues at coordinate 18,393,199 of NC_140246.1, read as the reverse complement.
ACAACCTCAAATGACCTTACACAACCTCACATGACCTTACACACCCTCAAACTCACACAACCTCAAACAACCTCACACACCCTCACACAACCTCAAACAACCTTACACAACCTCATATGACCTCACACACCCTCAAACTCACACAACCTCACACAACCTCAAACAACCTTAACCAACCTCACACACCCTCACACAACCTCACACAACCTCACATGACCTAACACACCCTCAAACTCACACAACCTCAAACAACCTCACACACCCTCAAACAACCTTAACCAACCTCACACACCCTCACACAACCTCAAACAACCTTACACAACCTCATATGACCTCACACACCCTCAAACTCACACAACCTCACACAACCTCACACAACCTCAAACAACCTTAACCAACCTCACACACCCTCACACAACCTCAAACAACCTTACACAACCTCATATGACCTCAAACACCCTCAAACTCACACAACCTCACACAACCTCACACAACCTCAAACAACCTTAACCAACCTCACACACCCTCACACAACCTCACATGACCTCACACACCCTCACACAACCTCAAATGACCTTACACAACCTCACATGACCTTACACACCCTCAAACTCACACAACCTCAAACAACCTCACACAACCTCAAACAACCTTACACAACCTCATATGACCTCACACACCCTCAAACTCACACAACCTCACACAACCTCACACAACCTCAAACAACCTTAACCAACCTCACACACCCTCACACAACCTCACATGACCTCACACACCCTCACACAACCTCAAATGACCTTACACAACCTCACATGACCTTACACACCCTCAAACTCACACAACCTCAAACAACCTCACACACCCTCACACAACCTCAAACAACCTTACACAACCTCATATGACCTCAAACACCCTCAAACTCACACAACCTCACACAACCTCACACAACCTCAAACAACCTTAACCAACCTCACACACCCTCACACAATCTCACATGACCTCACACACCCTCACACAACCTCAAATGACCTTACACAACCTCACATGACCTTACACACCCTCAAACTCACACAACCTCAAACAACCTCACACACCCTCACACAACCTCAAACAACCTTACACAACCTCATATGACCTCACACACCCTCAAACTCACACAACCTCACACAACCTCAAACAACCTTAACCAACCTCACACACCCTCACACACCCTCACACAACCTCACATGACCTCACACACCCTCACACAACCTCAAATGACCTTACACAACCTCACATGACCTAACACACCCTCAAACTCACACAACCTCAAACAACCTCACACACCCTCAAACAACCTTAACCAACCTCACACACCCTCACACAACCTCAAACAACCTTACACAACCTCATATGACCTCAAACACCCTCAAACTCACACAACCTCACACAACCTCACACAACCTCAAACAACCTTAACCAACCTCACACACCCTCACACAACCTCACATGACCTCACACACCCTCACACAACCTCAAATGACCTTACACAACCTCACATGACCTTACACACCCTCAAACTCACACAACCTCAAACAACCTCACACACCCTCAAACAACCTTAACCAACCTCACACACCCTCACACAACCTCAAACAACCTTACACAACCTCATATGACCTCAAACACCCTCAAACTCACACAACCTCACACAACCTCACACAACCTCAAACAACCTTAACCAACCTCACACACCCTCACACAACCTCACATGACCTCACACACCCTCACACAACCTCAAATGACCTTACACAACCTCACATGACCTAACACCCTCAAACTCACACAACCTCAAACAACCTCACACACCCTCACACAACCTCAAACAACCTTACACAACCTCATATGACCTCAAACACCCTCAAACTCACACAACCTCACACAACCTCACACAACCTCAAACAACCTTAACCAACCTCACACACCCTCACACACCCTCACATGACCTCACACACCCTCACACAACCTCAAATGACCTTACACAACCTCACATGACCTTACACACCCTCAAACTCACACAACCTCAAACAACCTCACACACCCTCACACAACCTCAAACAACCTTACACAACCTCATATGACCTCACACACCCTCAAACTCACACAACCTCACACAACCTCACACAACCTCAAACAACCTTAACCAACCTCACACACCCTCACACACCCTCACACAACCTCACATGATCTAACACACCCTCAAACTCACACAACCTCAAACAACCTCACACACCCTCAAACAACCTTAACCAACCTCACACACCCTCACACAACCTCACTTGACCTCACACACCCTCACACAACCTCAAATGACCTTACACAACCTCACATGACCTCAAACACCCTCAAACTCACACAACCTCACACAACCTCACACAACCTCAAACAACCTTAACCAACCTCACACACCCTCACACAACCTCACATGACCTCACACACCCTCACACAACCTCAAATGACCTTACACAACCTCACATGACCTAACACACCCTCAAACTCACACAACCTCACACAACCTCACACAACCTCAAACAACCTTAACCAACCTCACACACCCTCACACAACCTCACATGACCTCACACACCCTCACACAACCTCAAATGACCTTACACAACCTCACATGACCTTACACACCCTCAAACTCACACAACCTCAAACAACCTCACACACCCTCACACAACCTCAAACAACCTTACACAACCTCATATGACCTCACACACCCTCAAACTCACACAACCTCACACAACCTCACACACCCTCAAACAACCTTAACCAACCTCACACACCCTCACACAACCTCAAACAACCTTACAAAACCTCATATGACCTCAAACACCCTCAAACTCACACAACCTCAAATGACCTCACACAACCTCAAACAACCTTAACCAACCTCACACACCCTCACACAACCTCACATGACCTCACACACCCTCACACAACCTCAAATGACCTTACACAACCTCACATGACCTTACACACCCTCAAACTCACACAACCTCAAACAACCTCACACACCCTCACACAACCTCAAACAACCTTACACAACCTCATATGACCTCAAACACCCTCAAACTCACACAACCTCACACACCCTCACACAACCTCAAACAACCTTACACAACCTCATATGACCTCAAACACCCTCAAACTCACACAACCTCACACAACCTCACACAACCTCAAACAACCTTAACCAACCTCACACACCCTCACACAACCTCACATGACCTCACACACCCTCACACAACCTCAAATGACCTTACACAACCTCACATGACCTTACACACCCTCAAACTCACACAACCTCAAACAACCTCACACAACCTCAAACAACCTTACACAACCTCATATGACCTCACACACCCTCAAACTCACACAACCTCACACAACCTCACACAACCTCAAACAACCTTAACCAACCTCACACACCCTCACACAACCTCACATGACCTCACACACCCTCACACAACCTCAAATGACCTTACACAACCTCACATGACCTTACACACCCTCAAACTCACACAACCTCAAACAACCTCACACACCCTCACACAACCTCAAACAACCTTACACAACCTCATATGACCTCAAACACCCTCAAACTCACACAACCTCACACAACCTCACACAACCTCAAACAACCTTAACCAACCTCACACACCCTCACACAACCTCAAATGACCTTACACAACCTCACATGACCTTACACACCCTCAAACTCACACAACCTCAAACAACCTCACACACCCTCACACAACCTCAAACAACCTTACACAACCTCATATGACCTCACACACCCTCAAACTCACACAACCTCACACAACCTCAAACACCCTCACACACCCTCACACAACCTCAAATGACCTTACACAACCTCACATGACCTAACACACCCTCAAACTCACACAACCTCAAACAACCTCACACACCCTCAAACAACCTTAACCAACCTCACACACCCTCACACACCCTCACACAACCTCACATGACCTCACACACCCTCACACAACCTCAAATGACCTTACACAACCTCACATGACCTCAAACACCCTCAAACTCACACAACCTCACACAACCTCAAACAACCTTAACCAACCTCACACACCCTCACACAACCTCACATGACCTCACACACCCTCACACAACCTCAAATGACCTTACACAACCTCACATGACCTAACACACCCTCAAACTCACACAACCTCACACAACCGCACACAACCTCAAACAACCTTAACCAACCTCACACACCCTCACACAACCTCACATGACCTCACACACCCTCACACAACCTCAAATGACCTTACACAACCTCACATGACCTTACACACCCTCAAACTCACACAACCTCAAACAACCTCACACACCCTCACACAACCTCAAACAACCTTACACAACCTCATATGACCTCAAACACCCTCAAACTCACACAAGCTCACACAACCTCACACAACCTCAAACAACCTTAACCAACCTCACACACCCTCACACAACCTCACATGACCTCACACAACCTCACACAACCTCAAATGACCTTACACAACCTCACATGACCTTACACACCCTCAAACTCACACAACCTCAAACAACCTCACACACCCTCACACAACCTCAAACAACCTTACACAACCTCATATGACCTCAAACACCCTCAAACTCACACAACCTCACACAACCTCACACAACCTCAAACAACCTTAACCAACCTCACACACCCTCACACAACCTCACATGACCTCACACACCCTCACACAACCTCAAATGACCTTACACAACCTCACATGACCTTACACACCCTCAAACTCACACAACCTCAAACAACCTCACACACCCTCACACAACCTCAAACAACCTTACACAACCTCATATGACCTCACACACCCTCAAACTCACACAACCTAACACAACCTCAAACAACCTTAACCAACCTCACACACCCTCACACACCCTCACACAACCTCACATGACCTAACACACCCTCAAACTCACACAACCTCAAACAACCTCACACACCCTCAAACAACCTTAACCAACCTCACACACCCTCACACAACCTCAAACAACCTTACACAACCTCATATGACCTCAAACACCCTCAAACTCACACAACCTCACACAACCTCACACAACCTCAAACAACCTTAACCAACCTCACACACCCTCACACAACCTCACATGACCTCACACACCCTCACACAACCTCAAATGACCTTACACAACCTCACATGACCTTACACACCCTCAAACTCACACAACCTCAAACAACCTCACACACCCTCACACAACCTCAAACAACCTTACACAACCTCATATGACCTCAAACACCCTCAAACTCACACAACCTCACACAACCTCACACAACCTCAAACAACCTTAACCAACCTCACACACCCTCACACAACCTCACATGACCTCACACACCCTCACACAACCTCAAATGACCTTACACAACCTCACATGACCTTACACACCCTCAAACTCACACAACCTCAAACAACCTCACACACCCTCACACAACCTCAAACAACTTTACACAACCTCATATGACCTCACACACCCTCAAACTCACACAACCTCACACAACCTCAAACAACCTTAACCAACCTCACACACCCTCACACACCCTCACACAACCTCACATGACCTAACACACCCTCAAACTCACACAACCTCAAAAAACCTCACACACCCTCAAACAACCTTAACCAACCTCACACACCCTCACACAACCTCAAACAACCTTACACAACCTCATATGACCTCAAACACCCTCAAACTCACACAACCTCACACAACCTCACACAACCTCAAACAACCTTAACCAACCTCACACACCCTCACACAACCTCACATGACCTCACACACCCTCACACAACCTCAAATGACCTTACACAACCTCACATGACCTTACACACCCTCAAACTCACACAACCTCAAACAACCTCACACACCCTCACACAACCTCAAACAACCTTACACAACCTCATATGACCTCACACACCCTCAAACTCACACAACCTCACACAACCTCAAACAACCTTAACCAACCTCACACACCCTCACACAACCTCACACAACCTCACATGACCTAACACACCCTCAAACTCACACAACCTCAAACAACCTCACACACCCTCAAACAACCTTAACCAACCTCACACACCCTCACACAACCTCAAACAACCTTACACAACCTCATATGACCTCACACACCCTCAAACTCACACAACCTCACACAACCTCACACAACCTCAAACAACCTTAACCAACCTCACACACCCTCACACAACCTCAAACAACCTTACACAACCTCATATGACCTCAAACACCCTCAAACTCACACAACCTCACACAACCTCACACAACCTCAAACAACCTTAACCAACCTCACACACCCTCACACAACCTCACATGACCTCACACACCCTCACACAACCTCAAATGACCTTACACAACCTCACATGACCTTACACACCCTCAAACTCACACAACCTCAAACAACCTCACACAACCTCAAACAACCTTACACAACCTCATATGACCTCACACACCCTCAAACTCACACAACCTCACACAACCTCACACAACCTCAAACAACCTTAACCAACCTCACACACCCTCACACAACCTCACATGACCTCACACACCCTCACACAACCTCAAATGACCTTACACAACCTCACATGACCTTACACACCCTCAAACTCACACAACCTCAAACAACCTCACACAACCTCAAACAACCTTACACAACCTCATATGACCTCACACACCCTCAAACTCACACAAGCTCACACAACCTCACACAACCTCAAACAACCTTAACCAACCTCACACACCCTCACACAACCTCAAACAACCTTACACAACCTCATATGACCTCAAACACCCTCAAACTCACACAACCTCACACAACCTCACACAACCTCAAACAACCTTAACCAACCTCACACACCCTCACACAACCTCACATGACCTCACACACCCTCACACAACCTCAAATGACCTTACACAACCTCACATGACCTTACACACCCTCAAACTCACACAACCTCAAACAACCTCACACACCCTCACACAACCTCAAACAACCTTACACAACCTCATATGACCTCAAACACCCTCAAACTCACACAACCTCACACAACCTCACACAACCTCAAACAACCTTAACCAACCTCACACACCCTCACACAACCTCAAATGACCTTACACAACCTCACATGACCTTACACACCCTCAAACTCACACAACCTCAAACAACCTCACACACCCTCACACAACCTCAAACAACCTTAACCAACCTCACACACCCTCACACAACCTCACATGACCTCACACACCCTCACACAACCTCAAATGACCTTACACAACCTCACATGACCTTACACACCCTCAAACTCACACAACCTCAAACAACCTCACACACCCTCACACAACCTCAAACAACCTTACACAACCTCATATGACCTCAAACACCCTCAAACTCACACAACCTCACACAACCTCACACAACATTAAACAACCTTAACCAACCTCACACACCCTCACACAACCTCAAATGACCTTACACAACCTCACATGACCTTACACACCCTCAAACTCACACAACCTCAAACAACCTCACACACCCTCACACAACCTCAAACAACCTTACACAACCTCATATGACCTCACACACCCTCAAACTCACACAACCTCACACAACCTCAAACACCCTCACACACCCTCACACAACCTCAAATGACCTTACACAACCTCACATGACCTAACACACCCTCAAACTCACACAACCTCAAACAACCTCACACACCCTCAAACAACCTTAACCAACCTCACACACCCTCACACACCCTCACACAACCTCACATGACCTCACACACCCTCACACAACCTCAAATGACCTTACACAACCTCACATGACCTCAAACACCCTCAAACTCACACAACCTCACACAACCTCACACAACCTCAAACAACCTTAACCAACCTCACACACCCTCACACAACCTCACATGACCTCACACACCCTCACACAACCTCAAATGACCTTACACAACCTCACATGACCTAACACACCCTCAAACTCACACAACCTCACACAACCGCACACAACCTCAAACAACCTTAACCAACCTCACACACCCTCACACAACCTCACATGACCTCACACACCCTCACACAACCTCAAATGACCTTACACAACCTCACATGACCTTACACACCCTCAAACTCACACAACCTCAAACAACCTCACACACCCTCACACAACCTCAAACAACCTTACACAACCTCATATGACCTCAAACACCCTCAAACTCACACAAGCTCACACAACCTCACACAACCTCAAACAACCTTAACCAACCTCACACACCCTCACACAACCTCACATGACCTCACACAACCTCACACAACCTCAAATGACCTTACACAACCTCACATGACCTTACACACCCTCAAACTCACACAACCTCAAACAACCTCACACACCCTCACACAACCTCAAACAACCTTACACAACCTCATATGACCTCAAACACCCTCAAACTCACACAACCTCACACAACCTCACACAACCTCAAACAACCTTAACCAACCTCACACACCCTCACACAACCTCACATGACCTCACACACCCTCACACAACCTCAAATGACCTTACACAACCTCACATGACCTTACACACCCTCAAACTCACACAACCTCAAACAACCTCACACACCCTCACACAACCTCAAACAACCTTACACAACCTCATATGACCTCACACACCCTCAAACTCACACAACCTAACACAACCTCAAACAACCTTAACCAACCTCACACACCCTCACACACCCTCACACAACCTCACATGACCTAACACACCCTCAAACTCACACAACCTCAAACAACCTCACACACCCTCAAACAACCTTAACCAACCTCACACACCCTCACACAACCTCAAACAACCTTACACAACCTCATATGACCTCAAACACCCTCAAACTCACACAACCTCACACAACCTCACACAACCTCAAACAACCTTAACCAACCTCACACACCCTCACACAACCTCACATGACCTCACACACCCTCACACAACCTCAAATGACCTTACACAACCTCACATGACCTTACACACCCTCAAACTCACACAACCTCAAACAACCTCACACACCCTCACACAACCTCAAACAACCTTACACAACCTCATATGACCTCAAACACCCTCAAACTCACACAACCTCACACAACCTCACACAACCTCAAACAACCTTAACCAACCTCACACACCCTCACACAACCTCACATGACCTCACACACCCTCACACAACCTCAAATGACCTTACACAACCTCACATGACCTTACACACCCTCAAACTCACACAACCTCAAACAACCTCACACACCCTCACACAACCTCAAACAACCTTACACAACCTCATATGACCTCACACACCCTCAAACTCACACAACCTAACACAACCTCAAACAACCTTAACCAACCTCACACACCCTCACACACCCTCACACAACCTCACATGACCTAACACACCCTCAAACTCACACAACCTCAAACAACCTCACACACCCTCAAACAACCTTAACCAACCTCACACACCCTCACACAACCTCAAACAACCTTACACAACCTCATATGACCTCAAACACCCTCAAACTCACACAACCTCACACAACCTCACACAACCTCAAACAACCTTAACCAACCTCACACACCCTCACACAACCTCACATGACCTCACACACCCTCACACAACCTCAAATGACCTTACACAACCTCACATGACCTTACACACCCTCAAACTCACACAACCTCAAACAACCTCACACACCCTCACACAACCTCAAACAACCTTACACAACCTCATATGACCTCACACACCCTCAAACTCACACAACCTCACACAACCTCAAACAACCTTAACCAACCTCACACACCCTCACACACCCTCACACAACCTCACATGACCTCACACACCCTCACACAACCTCAAATGACCTTACACAACCTCACATGACCTAACACACCCTCAAACTCACACAACCTCAAACAACCTCATACACCCTCAAACAACCTTAACCAACCTCACACACCCTCACACAACCTCAAACAACCTTACACAACCTCATATGACCTCAAACACCCTCAAACTCACACAACCTCACACAACCTCACACAACCTCAAACAACCTTAACCAACCTCACACACCCTCACACAACCTCACATGACCTCACACACCCTCACACAACCTCAAATGACCTTACACAACCTCACATGACCTTACACACCCTCAAACTCACACAACCTCAAACAACCTCACACACCCTCACACAACCTCAAACAACCTTACACAACCTCATATGACCTCAAACACCCTCAAACTCACACAACCTCACACAACCTCACACAACCTCAAACAACCTTAACCAACCTCACACACCCTCACACAACCTCAAATGACCTTACACAACCTCACATGACCTTACACACCCTCAAACTCACACAACCTCAAACAACCTCACACACCCTCACACAACCTCAAACAACCTTACACAACCTCATATGACCTCACACACCCTCAAACTCACACAACCTCACACAACCTCAAACACCCTCACACACCCTCACACAACCTCAAATGACCTTACACAACCTCACATGACCTAACACACCCTCAAACTCACACAACCTCAAACAACCTCACACACCCTCAAACAACCTTAACCAACCTCACACACCCTCACACACCCTCACACAACCTCACATGACCTCACACACCCTCACACAACCTCAAATGACCTTACACAACCTCACATGACCTCAAACACCCTCAAACTCACACAACCTCACACAACCTCACACAACCTCAAACAACCTTAACCAACCTCACAAACCCTCACACAACCTCACATGACCTCACACACCCTCACACAACCTCAAATGACCTTACACAACCTCACATGACCTTACACACCCTCAAACTCACACAACCTCAAACAACCTCACACACCCTCACACAACCTCAAACAACCTTACACAACCTCATATGACCTCAAACACCCTCAAACTCACACAACCTCACACAACCTCACACAACCTCAAACAACCTTAACCAACCTCACACACCCTCACACAACCTCAAATGACCTTACACAACCTCACATGACCTTACACACCCTCAAACTCACACAACCTCAAACAACCTCACACACCCTCACACAACCTCAAACAACCTTACACAACCTCATATGACCTCACACACCCTCAAACTCACACAACCTCACACAACCTCAAACACCCTCACACACCCTCACACAACCTCAAATGACCTTACACAACCTCACATGACCTAACACACCCTCAAACTCACACAACCTCAAACAACCTCACACACCCTCAAACAACCTTAACCAACCTCACACACCCTCACACACCCTCACACAACCTCACATGACCTCACACACCCTCACACAACCTCAAATGACCTTACACAACCTCACATGACCTCAAACACCCTCAAACTCACACAACCTCACACAACCTCACACAACCTCAAACAACCTTAACCAACCTCACACACCCTCACACAACCTCACATGACCTCACACACCCTCACACAACCTCAAATGACCTTACACAACCTCACATGACCTAACACACCCTCAAACTCACACAACCTCACACAACCGCACACAACCTCAAACAACCTTAACCAACCTCACACACCCTCACACAACCTCACATGACCTCACACACCCTCACACAACCTCAAATGACCTTACACAACCTCACATGACCTTACACACCCTCAAACTCACACAACCTCAAACAACCTCACACACCCTCACACAACCTCAAACAACCTTACACAACCTCATATGACCTCAAACACCCTCAAACTCACACAAGCTCACACAACCTCACACAACCTCAAACAACCTTAACCAACCTCACACACCCTCACACAACCTCAAACAACCTTACACAACCTCATATGACCTCAAACACCCTCAAACTCACACAACCTCACACAACCTCACACAACCTCAAACAACCTTAACCAACCTCACACACCCTCACACAACCTCACATGACCTCACACACCCTCACACAACCTCAAATGACCTTACACAACCTCACATGACCTTACACACCCTCAAACTCACACAACCTCAAACAACCTCACACACCCTCACACAACCTCAAACAACCTTACACAACCTCATATGACCTCAAACACCCTCAAACTCACACAACCTCACACAACCTCACACAACCTCAAACAACCTTAACCAACCTCACACACCCTCACACAACCTCAAATGACCTTACACAACCTCACATGACCTTACACACCCTCAAACTCACACAACCTCAAACAACCTCACACACCCTCACACAACCTCAAACAACCTTAACCAACCTCACACACCCTCACACAACCTCACATGACCTCACACACCCTCACACAACCTCAAATGACCTTACACAACCTCACATGACCTTACACACCCTCAAACTCACACAACCTCAAACAACCTCACACACCCTCACACAACCTCAAACAACCTTACACAACCTCATATGACCTCAAACACCCTCAAACTCACACAACCTCACACAACCTCACACAACCTCAAACAACCTTAACCAACCTCACACACCCTCACACAACCTCAAATGACCTTACACAACCTCACATGACCTTACACACCCTCAAACTCACACAACCTCAAACAACCTCACACACCCTCACACAACCTCAAACAACCTTACACAACCTCATATGACCTCACACACCCTCAAACTCACACAACCTCACACAACCTCAAACACCCTCACACACCCTCACACAACCTCAAATGACCTTACACAACCTCACATGACCTAACACACCCTCAAACTCACACAACCTCAAACAACCTCACACACCCTCAAACAACCTTAACCAACCTCACACACCCTCACACACCCTCACACAACCTCACATGACCTCACACACCCTCACACAACCTCAAATGACCTTACACAACCTCACATGACCTCAAACACCCTCAAACTCACACAACCTCACACAACCTCACACAACCTCAAACAACCTTAACCAACCTCACACACCCTCACACAACCTCACATGACCTCACACACCCTCACACAACCTCAAATGACCTTACACAACCTCACATGACCTAACACACCCTCAAACTCACACAACCTCACACAACCGCACACAACCTCAAACAACCTTAACCAACCTCACACACCCTCACACAACCTCACATGACCTCACACACCCTCACACAACCTCAAATGACCTTACACAACCTCACATGACCTTACACACCCTCAAACTCACACAACCTCAAACAACCTCACACACCCTCACACAACCTCAAACAACCTTACACAACCTCATATGACCTCAAACACCCTCAAACTCACACAAGCTCACACAACCTCAAACAACCTTAACCAACCTCACACACCCTCACACAACCTCACATGACCTCACACAACCTCACACAACCTCAAATGACCTTACACAACCTCACATGACCTTACACACCCTCAAACTCACACAACCTCAAACAACCTCACACACCCTCACACAACCTCAAACAACCTTACACAACCTCATATGACCTCAAACACCCTCAAACTCACACAACCTCACACAACCTCAAACAACCTTAACCAACCTCACACACCCTTACACAACCTCACATGACCTCACACACCCTCACACAACCTCAAATGACCTTACACAACCTCACATGACCTTACACACCCTCAAACTCACACAACCTCAAACAACCTCACACACCCTCACACAACCTCAAACAACCTTACACAACCTCATATGACCTCAAACACCCTCAAACTCACACAACCTCACACAACCTCACACAACCTCAAACAACCTTAACCAACCTCACACACCCTCACACAACCTCAAATGACCTTACACAACCTCACATGACCTTACACACCCTCAAACTCACACAACCTCAAACAACCTCACACACCCTCACACAACCTCAAACAACCTTACACAACCTCATATGACCTCACACACCCTCAAACTCACACAACCTCACACAACCTCAAACACCCTCACACACCCTCACACAACCTCAAATGACCTTACACAACCTCACATGACCTAACACACCCTCAAACTCACACAACCTCAAACAACCTCACACACCCTCAAACAACCTTAACCAACCTCACACACCCTCACACACCCTCACACAACCTCACATGACCTCACACACCCTCACACAACCTCAAATGACCTTACACAACCTCACATGACCTCAAACACCCTCAAACTCACACAACCTCACACAACCTCACACAACCTCAAACAACCTTAACCAACCTCACAAACCCTCACACAACCTCACATGACCTCACACACCCTCACACAACCTCAAATGACCTTACACAACCTCACATGACCTTACACACCCTCAAACTCACACAACCTCAAACAACCTCACACACCCTCACACAACCTCAAACAACCTTACACAACCTCATATGACCTCAAACACCCTCAAACTCACACAACCTCACACAACCTCACACAACCTCAAACAACCTTAACCAACCTCACACACCCTCACACAACCTCAAATGACCTTACACAACCTCACATGACCTTACACACCCTCAAACTCACACAACCTCAAACAACCTCACACACCCTCACACAACCTCAAACAACCTTACACAACCTCATATGACCTCACACACCCTCAAACTCACACAACCTCACACAACCTCAAACACCCTCACACACCCTCACACAACCTCAAATGACCTTACACAACCTCACATGACCTAACACACCCTCAAACTCACACAACCTCAAACAACCTCACACACCCTCAAACAACCTTAACCAACCTCACACACCCTCACACACCCTCACACAACCTCACATGACCTCACACACCCTCACACAACCTCAAATGACCTTACACAACCTCACATGACCTCAAACACCCTCAAACTCACACAACCTCACACAACCTCACACAACCTCAAACAACCTTAACCAACCTCACACACCCTCACACAACCTCACATGACCTCACACACCCTCACACAACCTCAAATGACCTTACACAACCTCACATGACCTAACACACCCTCAAACTCACACAACCTCACACAACCGCACACAACCTCAAACAACCTTAACCAACCTCACACACCCTCACACAACCTCACATGACCTCACACACCCTCACACAACCTCAAATGACCTTACACAACCTCACATGACCTTACACACCCTCAAACTCACACAACCTCAAACAACCTCACACACCCTCACACAACCTCAAACAACCTTACACAACCTCATATGACCTCAAACACCCTCAAACTCACACAAGCTCACACAACCTCACACAACCTCAAACAACCTTAACCAACCTCACACACCCTCACACAACCTCAAACAACCTTACACAACCTCATATGACCTCAAACACCCTCAAACTCACACAACCTCACACAACCTCACACAACCTCAAACAACCTTAACCAACCTCACACACCCTCACACAACCTCACATGACCTCACACACCCTCACACAACCTCAAATGACCTTACACAACCTCACATGACCTTACACACCCTCAAACTCACACAACCTCAAACAACCTCACACACCCTCACACAACCTCAAACAACCTTACACAACCTCATATGACCTCAAACACCCTCAAACTCACACAACCTCACACAACCTCACACAACCTCAAACAACCTTAACCAACCTCACACACCCTCACACAACCTCAAATGACCTTACACAACCTCACATGACCTTACACACCCTCAAACTCACACAACCTCAAACAACCTCACACACCCTCACACAACCTCAAACAACCTTAACCAACCTCACACACCCTCACACAACCTCACATGACCTCACACACCCTCACACAACCTCAAATGACCTTACACAACCTCACATGACCTTACACACCCTCAAACTCACACAACCTCAAACAACCTCACACACCCTCACACAACCTCAAACAACCTTACACAACCTCATATGACCTCAAACACCCTCAAACTCACACAACCTCACACAACCTCACACAACCTCAAACAACCTTAACCAACCTCACACACCCTCACACAACCTCAAATGACCTTACACAACCTCACATGACCTTACACACCCTCAAACTCACACAACCTCAAACAACCTCACACACCCTCACACAACCTCAAACAACCTTACACAACCTCATATGACCTCACACACCCTCAAACTCACACAACCTCACACAACCTCAAACACCCTCACACACCCTCACACAACCTCAAATGACCTTACACAACCTCACATGACCTAACACACCCTCAAACTCACACAACCTCAAACAACCTCACACACCCTCAAACAACCTTAACCAACCTCACACACCCTCACACACCCTCACACAACCTCACATGACCTCACACACCCTCACACAACCTCAAATGACCTTACACAACCTCACATGACCTCAAACACCCTCAAACTCACACAACCTCACACAACCTCACACAACCTCAAACAACCTTAACCAACCTCACACACCCTCACACAACCTCACATGACCTCACACACCCTCACACAACCTCAAATGACCTTACACAACCTCACATGACCTAACACACCCTCAAACTCACACAACCTCACACAACCGCACACAACCTCAAACAACCTTAACCAACCTCACACACCCTCACACAACCTCACATGACCTCACACACCCTCACACAACCTCAAATGACCTTACACAACCTCACATGACCTTACACACCCTCAAACTCACACAACCTCAAACAACCTCACACACCCTCACACAACCTCAAACAACCTTACACAACCTCATATGACCTCAAACACCCTCAAACTCACACAAGCTCACACAACCTCAAACAACCTTAACCAACCTCACACACCCTCACACAACCTCACATGACCTCACACAACCTCACACAACCTCAAATGACCTTACACAACCTCACATGACCTTACACACCCTCAAACTCACACAACCTCAAACAACCTCACACACCCTCACACAACCTCAAACAACCTTACACAACCTCATATGACCTCAAACACCCTCAAACTCACACAACCTCACACAACCTCAAACAACCTTAACCAACCTCACACACCCTTACACAACCTCACATGACCTCACACACCCTCACACAACCTCAAATGACCTTACACAACCTCACATGACCTTACACACCCTCAAACTCACACAACCTCAAACAACCTCACACACCCTCACACAACCTCAAACAACCTTACACAACCTCATATGACCTCACACACCCTCAAACTCACACAACCTAACACAACCTCAAACAACCTTAACCAACCTCACACACCCTCACACACCCTCACACAACCTCACATGACCTAACACACCCTCAAACTCACACAACCTCAAACAACCTCACACACCCTCAAACAACCTTAACCAACCTCACACACCCTCACACAACCTCAAACAACCTTACACAACCTCATATGACCTCAAACACCCTCAAACTCACACAACCTCACACAACCTCACACAACCTCAAACAACCTTAACCAACCTCACACACCCTCACACAACCTCACATGACCTCACACACCCTCACACAACCTCAAATGACCTTACACAACCTCACATGACCTTACACACCCTCAAACTCACACAACCTCAAACAACCTCACACACCCTCACACAACCTCAAACAACCTTACACAACCTCATATGACCTCAAACACCCTCAAACTCACACAACCTCACACAACCTCACACAACCTCAAACAACCTTAACCAACCTCACACACCCTCACACAACCTCACATGACCTCACACACCCTCACACAACCTCAAATGACCTTACACAACCTCACATGACCTTACACACCCTCAAACTCACACAACCTCAAACAACCTCACACACCCTCACACAACCTCAAACAACTTTACACAACCTCATATGACCTCACACACCCTCAAACTCACACAACCTCACACAACCTCAAACAACCTTAACCAACCTCACACACCCTCACACACCCTCACACAACCTCACATGACCTAACACACCCTCAAACTCACACAACCTCAAAAAACCTCACACACCCTCAAACAACCTTAACCAACCTCACACACCCTCACACAACCTCAAACAACCTTACACAACCTCATATGACCTCAAACACCCTCAAACTCACACAACCTCACACAACCTCACACAACCTCAAACAACCTTAACCAACCTCACACACCCTCACACAACCTCACATGACCTCACACACCCTCACACAACCTCAAATGACCTTACACAACCTCACATGACCTTACACACCCTCAAACTCACACAACCTCAAACAACCTCACACACCCTCACACAACCTCAAACAACCTTACACAACCTCATATGACCTCACACACCCTCAAACTCACACAACCTCACACAACCTAAAACAACCTTAACCAACCTCACACACCCTCACACAACCTCACACAACCTCACATGACCTAACACACCCTCAAACTCACACAACCTCAAACAACCTCACACACCCTCAAACAACCTTAACCAACCTCACACACCCTCACACAACCTCAAACAACCTTACACAACCTCATATGACCTCACACACCCTCAAACTCACACAACCTCACACAACCTCACACAACCTCAAACAACCTTAACCAACCTCACACACCCTCACACAACCTCAAACAACCTTACACAACCTCATATGACCTCAAACACCCTCAAACTCACACAACCTCACACAACCTCACACAACCTCAAACAACCTTAACCAACCTCACACACCCTCACACAACCTCACATGACCTCACACACCCTCACACAACCTCAAATGACCTTACACAACCTCACATGACCTTACACACCCTCAAACTCACACAACCTCAAACAACCTCACACAACCTCAAACAACCTTACACAACCTCATATGACCTCACACACCCTCAAACTCACACAACCTCACACAACCTCACACAACCTCAAACAACCTTAACCAACCTCACACACCCTCACACAACCTCACATGACCTCACACACCCTCACACAACCTCAAATGACCTTACACAACCTCACATGACCTTACACACCCTCAAACTCACACAACCTCAAACAACCTCACACACCCTCACACAACCTCAAACAACCTTACACAACCTCATATGACCTCACACACCCTAAAACTCACACAACCTCACACAACCTAAAACAACCTTAACCAACCTCACACACCCTCACACAACCTCACACAACCTCACATGACCTAACACACCCTCAAACTCACACAACCTCAAACAACCTCACACACCCTCAAACAACCTTAACCAACCTCACACACCCTCACACAACCTCAAACAACCTTACACAACCTCATATGACCTCACACACCCTCAAACTCACACAACCTCACACAACCTCACACAACCTCAAACAACCTTAACCAACCTCACACACCCTCACACAACCTCAAACAACCTTACACAACCTCATATGACCTCAAACACCCTCAAACTCACACAACCTCACACAACCTCACACAACCTCAAACAACCTTAACCAACCTCACACACCCTCACACAACCTCACATGACCTCACACACCCTCACACAACCTCAAATGACCTTACACAACCTCACATGACCTTACACACCCTCAAACTCACACAACCTCAAACAACCTCACACAACCTCAAACAACCTTACACAACCTCATATGACCTCACACACCCTCAAACTCACACAACCTCACACAACCTCACACAACCTCAAACAACCTTAACCAACCTCACACACCCTCACACAACCTCACATGACCTCACACACCCTCACACAACCTCAAATGACCTTACACAACGTCACATGACCTTACACACCCTCAAACTCACACAACCTCAAACAACCTCACACACCCTCACACAACCTCAAACAACCTTACACAACCTCATATGACCTCACACACCCTCAAACTCACACAACCTCACACAACCTCACACACCCTCAAACAACCTTAACCAACCTCACACACCCTCACACAACCTCAAACAACCTTACACAACCTCATATGACCTCAAACACCCTCAAACTCACACAACCTCAAATGACCTTACACAACCTCACATGACCTAACACACCCTCAAACTCACACAACCTCACACAACCTCACACAACCTCAAACAACCTTAACCAACCTCACACACCCTCACACACCCTCACACAACCTCACATGACCTAACACACCCTCAAACTCACACAACCTCAAACAACCTCACACACCCTCAAACAACCTTAACCAACCTCACACACCCTCACACAACCTCAAACAACCTTACACAACCTCATATGACCTCACACACCCTCAAACTCACACAACCTCACACAACATCAAACAACCTTAACCAACCTCACACACCCTCACACAACCTCAAACAACCTTACACAACCTCATATGACCTCAAACACCCCCAAACTCACACAACCTCACACAACCTCACACAACCTCAAACAACCTTAACCAACCTCACACACCCTCACACAACCTCACATGACCTCACACACCCTCACACAACCTCAAATGACCTTACACAACCTCACATGACCTTACACACCCTCAAACTCACACAACCTCAAACAACCTCACACACCCTCAAACAACCTTAACCAACCTCACACACCCTCACACAACCTCAAACAACCTTACACAACCTCATATGACCTCAAACACCCTCAAACTCACACAACCTCACACACCCTCACACAACCTCACATGACCTCACACACCCTCACACAACCTCAAATGACCTTACACAACCTCACATGACCTAACACACCCTCAAACTCACACAACCTCAAACAACCTCACACACCCTCAAACAACCTTAACCAACCTCACACACCCTCACACAACCTCAAACAACCTTACACAACCTCATATGACCTCAAACACCCTCAAACTCACACAACCTCACACAACCTCACAAAACCTCAAACAACCTTAACCAACCTCACACACCCTCACACAACCTCACATGACCTCACACACCCTCACACAACCTCAAATGACCTTACACAACCTCACATGACCTTACACACCCTCAAACTCACACAACCTCAAACAACCTCACACACCCTCACACAACCTCAAACAACCTTACACAACCTCATATGACCTCACACACCCTCAAACTCACACAACCTCACACAACCTCAAACAACCTTAACCAACCTCACACACCCTCACACACCCTCACACAACCTCACATGACCTAACACACCCTCAAACTCACACAACCTCAAACAACCTCACACACCCTCACACACCCTCACACAACCTCACATGACCTCACACACCCTCACACAACCTCAAATGACCTTACACAACCTCACATGACCTAACACACCCTCAAACTCACACAACCTCAAACAACCTCACACACCCTCAAACAACCTTAACCAACCTCACACACCCTCACACACCCTCACACAACCTCACATGACCTCACACACCCTCACACAACCTCAAATGACCTTACACAACCTCACATGACCTCAAACACCCTCAAACTCACACAACCTCACACAACCTCACACAACCTCAAACAACCTTAACCAACCTCACACACCCTCACACAACCTCACATGACCTCACACACCCTCACACAACCTCAAATGACCTTACACAACCTCACATGACCTAACACACCCTCAAACTCACACAACCTCACACAACCTCACACAACCTCAAACAACCTTAACCAACCTCACACACCCTCACACAACCTCACATGACCTCACACACCCTCACACAACCTCAAATGACCTTACACAACCTCACATGACCTTACACACCCTCAAACTCACACAACCTCAAACAACCTCACACACCCTCACACAACCTCAAACAACCTTACACAACCTCATATGACCTCAAACACCCTCAAACTCACACAAGCTCACACAACCTCACAAAACCTCAAACAACCTTAACCAACCTCACACACCCTCACACAACCTCACATGACCTCACACAACCTCACACAACCTCAAATGACCTTACACAACCTCACATGACCTTACACACCCTCAAACTCACACAACCTCAAACAACCTCACACACCCTCACACAACCTCAAACAACCTTACACAACCTCATATGACCTCAAACACCCTCAAACTCACACAACCTCACACAACCTCACACAACCTCAAACAACCTTAACCAACCTCACACACCCTCACACAACCTCACATGACCTCACACACCCTCACACAACCTCAAATGACCTTACACAACCTCACATTACCTTACACACCCTCAAACTCACACAACCTCAAACAACCTCACACACCCTCACACAACCTCAAACAACCTTACACAACCTCATATGACCTCACACACCCTCAAACTCACACAACCTAACACAACCTCAAACAACCTTAACCAACCTCACACACCCTCACACACCCTCACACAACCTCACATGACCTAACACACCCTCAAACTCACACAACCTCAAACAACCTCACACACCCTCAAACAACCTTAACCAACCTCACACACCCTCACACAACCTCAAACAACCTTACACAACCTCATATGACCTCAAACACCCTCAAACTCACACAACCTCACACAACCTCACACAACCTCAAACAACCTTAACCAACCTCACACACCCTCACACAACCTCACATGACCTCACACACCCTCACACAACCTCAAATGACCTTACACAACCTCACATGACCTTACACACCCTCAAACTCACACAACCTCAAACAACCTCACACACCCTCACACAACCTCAAACAACCTTACACAACCTCATATGACCTCACACACCCTCAAACTCACACAACCTCACACAACCTCAAACAACCTTAACCAACCTCACACACCCTCACACACCCTCACACAACCTCACATGACCTCACACACCCTCACACAACCTCAAATGACCTTACACAACCTCACATGACCTAACACACCCTCAAACTCACACAACCTCAAACAACCTCATACACCCTCAAACAACCTTAACCAACCTCACACACCCTCACACAACCTCAAACAACCTTACACAACCTCATATGACCTCAAACACCCTCAAACTCACACAACCTCACACAACCTCACACAACCTCAAACAACCTTAACCAACCTCACACACCCTCACACAACCTCACATGACCTCACACACCCTCACACAACCTCAAATGACCTTACACAACCTCACATGACCTTACACACCCTCAAACTCACACAACCTCAAACAACCTCACACACCCTCACACAACCTCAAACAACCTTACACAACCTCATATGACCTCAAACACCCTCAAACTCACACAACCTCACACAACCTCACACAACCTCAAACAACCTTAACCAACCTCACACACCCTCACACAACCTCAAATGACCTTACACAACCTCACATGACCTTACACACCCTCAAACTCACACAACCTCAAACAACCTCACACACCCTCACACAACCTCAAACAACCTTACACAACCTCATATGACCTCACACACCCTCAAACTCACACAACCTCACACAACCTCAAACACCCTCACACACCCTCACACAACCTCAAATGACCTTACACAACCTCACATGACCTAACACACCCTCAAACTCACACAACCTCAAACAACCTCACACACCCTCAAACAACCTTAACCAACCTCACACACCCTCACACACCCTCACACAACCTCACATGACCTCACACACCCTCACACAACCTCAAATGACCTTACACAACCTCACATGACCTCAAACACCCTCAAACTCACACAACCTCACACAACCTCACACAACCTCAAACAACCTTAACCAACCTCACACACCCTCACACAACCTCACATGACCTCACACACCCTCACACAACCTCAAATGACCTTACACAACCTCACATGACCTAACACACCCTCAAACTCACACAACCTCACACAACCGCACACAACCTCAAACAACCTTAACCAACCTCACACACCCTCACACAACCTCACATGACCTCACACACCCTCACACAACCTCAAATGACCTTACACAACCTCACATGACCTTACACACCCTCAAACTCACACAACCTCAAACAACCTCACACACCCTCACACAACCTCAAACAACCTTACACAACCTCATATGACCTCAAACACCCTCAAACTCACACAAGCTCACACAACCTCACACAACCTCAAACAACCTTAACCAACCTCACACACCCTCACACAACCTCACATGACCTCACACAACCTCACACAACCTCAAATGACCTTACACAACCTCACATGACCTTACACACCCTCAAACTCACACAACCTCAAACAACCTCACACACCCTCACACAACCTCAAACAACCTTACACAACCTCATATGACCTCAAACACCCTCAAACTCACACAACCTCACACAACCTCACACAACCTCAAACAACCTTAACCAACCTCACACACCCTCACACAACCTCACATGACCTCACACACCCTCACACAACCTCAAATGACCTTACACAACCTCACATGACCTTACACACCCTCAAACTCACACAACCTCAAACAACCTCACACACCCTCACACAACCTCAAACAACCTTACACAACCTCATATGACCTCACACACCCTCAAACTCACACAACCTAACACAACCTCAAACAACCTTAACCAACCTCACACACCCTCACACACCCTCACACAACCTCACATGACCTAACACACCCTCAAACTCACACAACCTCAAACAACCTCACACACCCTCAAACAACCTTAACCAACCTCACACACCCTCACACAACCTCAAACAACCTTACACAACCTCATATGACCTCAAACACCCTCAAACTCACACAACCTCACACAACCTCACACAACCTCAAACAACCTTAACCAACCTCACACACCCTCACACAACCTCACATGACCTCACACACCCTCACACAACCTCAAATGACCTTACACAACCTCACATGACCTTACACACCCTCAAACTCACACAACCTCAAACAACCTCACACACCCTCACACAACCTCAAACAACCTTACACAACCTCATATGACCTCAAACACCCTCAAACTCACACAACCTCACACAACCTCACACAACCTCAAACAACCTTAACCAACCTCACACACCCTCACACAACCTCACATGACCTCACACACCCTCACACAACCTCAAATGACCTTACACAACCTCACATGACCTTACACACCCTCAAACTCACACAACCTCAAACAACCTCACACACCCTCACACAACCTCAAACAACTTTACACAACCTCATATGACCTCACACACCCTCAAACTCACACAACCTCACACAACCTCAAACAACCTTAACCAACCTCACACACCCTCACACACCCTCACACAACCTCACATGACCTAACACACCCTCAAACTCACACAACCTCAAAAAACCTCACACACCCTCAAACAACCTTAACCAACCTCACACACCCTCACACAACCTCAAACAACCTTACACAACCTCATATGACCTCAAACACCCTCAAACTCACACAACCTCACACAACCTCACACAACCTCAAACAACCTTAACCAACCTCACACACCCTCACACAACCTCACATGACCTCACACACCCTCACACAACCTCAAATGACCTTACACAACCTCACATGACCTTACACACCCTCAAACTCACACAACCTCAAACAACCTCACACACCCTCACACAACCTCAAACAACCTTACACAACCTCATATGACCTCACACACCCTCAAACTCACACAACCTCACACAACCTAAAACAACCTTAACCAACCTCACACACCCTCACACAACCTCACACAACCTCACATGACCTAACACACCCTCAAACTCACACAACCTCAAACAACCTCACACACCCTCAAACAACCTTAACCAACCTCACACACCCTCACACAACCTCAAACAACCTTACACAACCTCATATGACCTCACACACCCTCAAACTCACACAACCTCACACAACCTCACACAACCTCAAACAACCTTAACCAACCTCACACACCCTCACACAACCTCAAACAACCTTACACAACCTCATATGACCTCAAACACCCTCAAACTCACACAACCTCACACAATCTCACACAACCTCAAACAACCTTAACCAACCTCACACACCCTCACACAACCTCACATGACCTCACACACCCTCACACAACCTCAAATGACCTTACACAACCTCACATGACCTTACACACCCTCAAACTCACACAACCTCAAACAACCTTACACAACCTCAAACAACCTTACACAACCTCATATGACCTCACACACCCTCAAACTCACACAACCTCACACAACCTCACACAACCTCAAACAACCTTAACCAACCTCACACACCCTCACACAACCTCACATGACCTCACACACCCTCACACAACCTCAAATGACCTTACACAACGTCACATGACCTTACACACCCTCAAACTCACACAACCTCAAACAACCTCACACACCCTCACACAACCTCAAACAACCTTACACAACCTCATATGACCTCACACACCCTCAAACTCACACAACCTCACACAACCTCACACACCCTCAAACAACCTTAACCAACCTCACACACCCTCACACAACCTCAAACAACCTTACACAACCTCATATGACCTCAAACACCCTCAAACTCACACAACCTCAAATGACCTTACACAACCTCACATGACCTAACACACCCTCAAACTCACACAACCTCACACAACCTCACACAACCTCAAACAACCTTAACCAACCTCACACACCCTCACACACCCTCACACAACCTCACATGACCTAACACACCCTCAAACTCACACAACCTCAAACAACCTCACACACCCTCAAACAACCTTAACCAACCTCACACACCCTCACACAACCTCAAACAACCTTACACAACCTCATATGACCTCACACACCCTCAAACTCACACAACCTCACACAACCTCACACAACATCAAACAACCTTAACCAACCTCACACACCCTCACACAACCTCAAACAATCTTACACAACCTCATATGACCTCAAACACCCCCAAACTCACACAACCTCACACAACCTCACACAACCTCAAACAACCTTAACCAACCTCACACACCCTCACACAACCTCACATGACCTCACACACCCTCACACAACCTCAAATGACCTTACACAACCTCACATGACCTTACACACCCTCAAACTCACACAACCTCAAACAACCTCACACACCCTCAAACAACCTTAACCAACCTCACACACCCTCACACAACCTCAAACAACCTTACACAACCTCATATGACCTCAAACACCCTCAAACTCACACAACCTCACACACCCTCACACAACCTCACATGACCTCACACACCCTCACACAACCTCAAATGACCTTACACAACCTCACATGACCTAACACACCCTCAAACTCACACAACCTCAAACAACCTCACACACCCTCAAACAACCTTAACCAACCTCACACACCCTCACACAACCTCAAACAACCTTACACAACCTCATATGACCTCAAACACCCTCAAACTCACACAACCTCACACAACCTCACACAACCTCAAACAACCTTAACCAACCTCACACACCCTCACACAACCTCACATGACCTCACACACCCTCACACAACCTCAAATGACCTTACACAACCTCACATGACCTTACACACCCTCAAACTCACACAACCTCAAACAACCTCACACACCCTCACACAACCTCAAACAACCTTACACAACCTCATATGACCTCGCACACCCTCAAACTCACACAACCTCACACAACCTCAAACAACCTTAACCAACCTCACACACCCTCACACACCCTCACACAACCTCACATGACCTAACACACCCTCAAACTCACACAACCTCAAACAACCTCACACACCCTCACACACCCTCACACAACCTCACATGACCTCACACACCCTCACACAACCTCAAATGACCTTACACAACCTCACATGACCTAACACACCCTCAAACTCACACAACCTCAAACAACCTCACACACCCTCAAACAACCTTAACCAACCTCACACACCCTCACACACCCTCACACAACCTCACATGACCTCACACACCCTCACACAACCTCAAATGACCTTACACAACCTCACATGACCTCAAACACCCTCAAACTCACACAACCTCACACAACCTCACACAACCTCAAACAACCTTAACCAACCTCACACACCCTCACACAACCTCACATGACCTCACACACCCTCACACAACCTCAAATGACCTTACACAACCTCACATGACCTAACACACCCTCAAACTCACACAACCTCACACAACCTCACACAACCTCACACAACCTTAACCAACCTCACACACCCTCACACAACCTCACATGACCTCACACACCCTCACACAACCTCAAATGACCTTACACAACCTCACATGACCTTACACACCCTCAAACTCACACAACCTCAAACAACCTCACACACCCTCAAACAACCTTAACCAACCTCACACACCCTCACACAACCTCAAACAACCTTACACAACCTCATATGACCTCAAACACCCTCAAACTCACACAACCTCACACAACCTCACACAACCTCAAACAACCTTAACCAACCTCACACACCCTCACACAACCTCACATGACCTCACACACCCTCACACAACCTCAAATGACCTTACACAACCTCACATGACCTTACACACCCTCAAACTCACACAACCTCAAACAACCTCACACACCCTCACACAACCTCAAACAACCTTACACAACCTCATATGACCTCGCACACCCTCAAACTCACACAACCTCACACAACCTCAAACAACCTTAACCAACCTCACACACCCTCACACACCCTCACACAACCTCACATGACCTAACACACCCTCAAACTCACACAACCTCAAACAACCTCACACACCCTCACACACCCTCACACAACCTCACATGACCTCACACACCCTCACACAACCTCAAATGACCTTACACAACCTCACATGACCTAACACACCCTCAAACTCACACAACCTCAAACAACCTCACACACCCTCAAACAACCTTAACCAACCTCACACACCCTCACACACCCTCACACAACCTCACATGACCTCACACACCCTCACACAACCTCAAATGACCTTACACAACCTCACATGACCTCAAACACCCTCAAACTCACACAACCTCACACAACCTCACACAACCTCAAACAACCTTAACCAACCTCACACACCCTCACACAACCTCACATGACCTCACACACCCTCACACAACCTCAAATGACCTTACACAACCTCACATGACCTAACACACCCTCAAACTCACACAACCTCACACAACCTCACACAACCTCACACAACCTTAACCAACCTCACACACCCTCACACAACCTCACATGACCTCACACACCCTCACACAACCTCAAATGACCTTACACAACCTCACATGACCTTACACACCCTCAAACTCACACAACCTCAAACAACCTCACACACCCTCACACAACCTCAAACAACCTTACACAACCTCATATGACCTCAAACACCCTCAAACTCACACAAGCTCACACAACCTCACAAAACCTCAAACAACCTTAACCAACCTCACACACCCTCACACAACCTCACATGACCTCACACAACCTCACACAACCTCAAATGACCTTACACAACCTCACATGACCTTACACACCCTCAAACTCACACAACCTCAAACAACCTCACACACCCTCACACAACCTCAAACAACCTTACACAACCTCATATGACCTCAAACACCCTCAAACTCACACAACCTCACACAACCTCACACAACCTCAAACAACCTTAACCAACCTCACACACCCTCACACAACCTCACATGACCTCACACACCCTCACACAACCTCAAATGACCTTACACAACCTCACATGACCTTACACACCCTCAAACTCACACAACCTCAAACAACCTCACACACCCTCACACAACCTCAAACAACCTTACACAACCTCATATGACCTCACACACCCTCAAACTCACACAACCTAACACAACCTCAAACAACCTTAACCAACCTCACACACCCTCACACACCCTCACACAACCTCACATGACCTAACACACCCTCAAACTCACACAACCTCAAACAACCTCACACACCCTCAAACAACCTTAACCAACCTCACACACCCTCACACAACCTCAAACAACCTTACACAACCTCATATGACCTCAAACACCCTCAAACTCACACAACCTCACACAACCTCACACAACCTCAAACAACCTTAACCAACCTCACACACCCTCACACAACCTCACATGACCTCACACACCCTCACACAACCTCAAATGACCTTACACAACCTCACATGACCTTACACACCCTCAAACTCACACAACCTCAAACAACCTCACACACCCTCACACAACCTCAAACAACCTTACACAACCTCATATGACCTCACACACCCTCAAACTCACACAACCTCACACAACCTCAAACAACCTTAACCAACCTCACACACCCTCACACACCCTCACACAACCTCACATGACCTAACACACCCACAAACTCACACAACCTCAAACAACCTCACACACCCTCAAACAACCTTAACCAACCTCACACACCCTCACACAACCTCAAACAACCTTACACAACCTCATATGACCTCAAACACCCTCAAACTCACACAACCTCACACAACCTCACACAACCTCAAACAACCTTAACCAACCTCACACACCCTCACACAACCTCACATGACCTCACACACCCTCACACAACCTCAAATGACCTTACACAACCTCACATGACCTTACACACCCTCAAACTCACACAACCTCAAACAACCTCACACACCCTCACACAACCTCAAACAACCTTACACAACCTCATATGACCTCACACACCCTCAAACTCACACAACCTCACACAACCTCACACACCCTCAAACAACCTTAACCAACCTCACACACCCTCACACAACCTCAAACAACCTTACACAACCTCATATGACCTCAAACACCCTCAAACTCACACAACCTCACACAACCTCACACAACCTCAAACAACCTTAACCAACCTCACACACCCTCACACAACCTCACATGACCTCACACACCCTCACACAACCTCAAATGACCTTACACAACCTCACATGACCTTACACACCCTCAAACTCACACAACCTCAAACAACCTCACACACCTTCACACAACCTCAAACAACCTTACACAACCTCATATGACCTCACACACCCTCAAACTCACACAACCTCACACAACCTCAAACAACCTTAACCAACCTCACACACCCTCACACACCCTCACACAACCTCACATGACCTAACACACCCACAAACTCACACAACCTCAAACAACCTCACACACCCTCAAACAACCTTAACCAACCTCACACACCCTCACACAACCTCAAACAACCTTACACAACCTCATATGACCTCAAACACCCTCAAACTCACACAACCTCACACAACCTCACACAACCTCAAACAACCTTAACCAACCTCACACACCCTCACACAACCTCACATGACCTCACACACCCTCACACAACCTCAAATGACCTTACACAACCTCACATGACCTTACACACCCTCAAACTCACACAACCTCAAACAACCTCACACACCCTCACACAACCTCAAACAACCTTACACAACCTCATATGACCTCACACACCCTCAAACTCACACAACCTCACACAACCTCACACACCCTCAAACAACCTTAACCAACCTCACACACCCTCACACAACCTCAAACAACCTTACAAAACCTCATATGACCTCAAACACCCTCAAACTCACACAACCTCACACAACCTCACACAACCTCAAACAACCTTAACCAACCTCACACACCCTCACACAACCTCACATGACCTCACACACCCTCACACAACCTCAAATGACCTTACACAACCTCACATGACCTTACACACCCTCAAACTCACACAACCTCAAACAACCTCACACACCCTCACACAACCTCAAACAACCTTACACAACCTCATATGACCTCACACACCCTCAAACTCACACAACCTCACACAACCTCAAACAACCTTAACCAACCTCACACACCCTCACACACCCTCACACAACCTCACATGACCTAACACACCCTCAAACTCACACAACCTCAAACAACCTCACACACCCTCACACACCCTCACACAACCTCACATGACCTCACACACCCTCACACAACCTCAAATGACCTTACACAACCTCACATGACCTAACACACCCTCAAACTCACACAACCTCAAACAACCTCACACACCCTCAAACAACCTTAACCAACCTCACACACCCTCACACACCCTCACACAACCTCACATGACCTCACACACCCTCACACAACCTCAAATGACCTTACACAACCTCACATGACCTCAAACACCCTCAAACTCACACAACCTCACACAACCTCACACAACCTCAAACAACCTTAACCAACCTCACACACCCTCACACAACCTCACATGACCTCACACACCCTCACACAACCTCAAATGACCTTACACAACCTCACATGACCTAACACACCCTCAAACTCACACAACCTCACACAACCTCACACAACCTCAAACAACCTTAACCAACCTCACACACCCTCACACAACCTCACATGACCTCACACACCCTCACACAACCTCAAATGACCTTACACAACCTCACATGACCTTACACACCCTCAAACTCACACAACCTCAAACAACCTCACACACCCTCACACAACCTCAAACAACCTTACACAACCTCATATGACCTCAAACACCCTCAAACTCACACAAGCTCACACAACCTCACAAAACCTCAAACAACCTTAACCAACCTCACACACCCTCACACAACCTCACATGACCTCACACAACCTCACACAACCTCAAATGACCTTACACAACCTCACATGACCTTACACACCCTCAAACTCACACAACCTCAAACAACCTCACACACCCTCACACAACCTCAAACAACCTTACACAACCTCATATGACCTCAAACACCCTCAAACTCACACAACCTCACACAACCTCACACAACCTCAAACAACCTTAACCAACCTCACACACCCTCACACAACCTCACATGACCTCACACACCCTCACACAACCTCAAATGACCTTACACAACCTCACATGACCTTACACACCCTCAAACTCACACAACCTCAAACAACCTCACACACCCTCACACAACCTCAAACAACCTTACACAACCTCATATGACCTCACACACCCTCAAACTCACACAACCTAACACAACCTCAAACAACCTTAACCAACCTCACACACCCTCACACACCCTCACACAACCTCACATGACCTAACACACCCTCAAACTCACACAACCTCAAACAACCTCACACACCCTCAAACAACCTTA
The DNA here is from genome assembly GCF_949987555.1 of Borostomias antarcticus. NCBI lineage: Eukaryota > Metazoa > Chordata > Actinopteri > Stomiiformes > Stomiidae > Borostomias > Borostomias antarcticus. The sequence continues at coordinate 18,359,652 of NC_140246.1, read as the reverse complement.
ACCACCCTCACACAACCTCAAACAACCTTACACAACCTCATATGACCTCAAACACCCTCAAACTCACACAACCTCACACAACCTCACACAACCTCAAACAACCTTAACCAACCTCACACACCCTCACACAACCTCACATGACCTCACACACCCTCACACAACCTCAAATGACCTTACACAACCTCACATGACCTTACACACCCTCAAACTCACACAACCTCAAACAACCTCACACACCCTCACACAACCTCAAACAACCTTACACAACCTCATATGACCTCACACACCCTCAAACTCACACAACCTCACACAACCTCAAACAACCTTAACCAACCTCACACACCCTCACACACCCTCACACAACCTCACATGACCTAACACACCCACAAACTCACACAACCTCAAACAACCTCACACACCCTCAAACAACCTTAACCAACCTCACACACCCTCACACAACCTCAAACAACCTTACACAACCTCATATGACCTCAAACATCCTCAAACTCACACAACCTCACACAACCTCACACAACCTCAAACAACCTTAACCAACCTCACACACCCTCACACAACCTCACATGACCTCACACACCCTCACACAACCTCAAATGACCTTACACAACCTCACATGACCTTACACACCCTCAAACTCACACAACCTCAAACAACCTCACACACCCTCACACAACCTCAAACAACCTTACACAACCTCATATGACCTCACACACCCTCAAACTCACACAACCTCACACAACCTCACACACCCTCAAACAACCTTAACCAACCTCACACACCCTCACACAACCTCACATGACCTCACACACCCTCACACAACCTCAAATGACCTTACACAACCTCACATGACCTAACACACCCTCAAACTCACACAACCTCAAACAACCTCACACACCCTCAAACAACCTTAACCAACCTCACACACCCTCACACACCCTCACACAACCTCACATGACCTCACACACCCTCACACAACCTCAAATGACCTTACACAACCTCACATGACCTCAAACACCCTCAAACTCACACAACCTCACACAACCTCACACAACCTCAAACAACCTTAACCAACCTCACACACCCTCACACAACCTCACATGACCTCACACACCCTCACACAACCTCAAATGACCTTACACAACCTCACATGACCTAACACACCCTCAAACTCACACAACCTCACACAACCTCACACAACCTCACACAACCTTAACCAACCTCACACACCCTCACACAACCTCACATGACCTCACACACCCTCACACAACCTCAAATGACCTTACACAACCTCACATGACCTTACACACCCTCAAACTCACACAACCTCAAACAACCTCACACACCCTCACACAACCTCAAACAACCTTACACAACCTCATATGACCTCAAACACCCTCAAACTCACACAAGCTCACACAACCTCACAAAACCTCAAACAACCTTAACCAACCTCACACACCCTCACACAACCTCACATGACCTCACACAACCTCACACAACCTCAAATGACCTTACACAACCTCACATGACCTTACACACCCTCAAACTCACACAACCTCAAACAACCTCACACACCCTCACACAACCTCAAACAACCTTACACAACCTCATATGACCTCAAACACCCTCAAACTCACACAACCTCACACAACCTCACACAACCTCAAACAACCTTAACCAACCTCACACACCCTCACACAACCTCACATGACCTCACACACCCTCACACAACCTCAAATGACCTTACACAACCTCACATGACCTTACACACCCTCAAACTCACACAACCTCAAACAACCTCACACACCCTCACACAACCTCAAACAACCTTACACAACCTCATATGACCTCACACACCCTCAAACTCACACAACCTCACACAACCTCACACACCCTCAAACAACCTTAACCAACCTCACACACCCTCACACAACCTCAAACAACCTTACAAAACCTCATATGACCTCAAACACCCTCAAACTCACACAACCTCACACAACCTCACACAACCTCAAACAACCTTAACCAACCTCACACACCCTCACACAACCTCACATGACCTCACACACCCTCACACAACCTCAAATGACCTTACACAACCTCACATGACCTTACACACCCTCAAACTCACACAACCTCAAACAACCTCACACACCCTCACACAACCTCAAACAACCTTACACAACCTCATATGACCTCACACACCCTCAAACTCACACAACCTCACACAACCTCAAACAACCTTAACCAACCTCACACACCCTCACACACCCTCACACAACCTCACATGACCTAACACACCCTCAAACTCACACAACCTCAAACAACCTCACACACCCTCACACACCCTCACACAACCTCACATGACCTCACACACCCTCACACAACCTCAAATGACCTTACACAACCTCACATGACCTAACACACCCTCAAACTCACACAACCTCAAACAACCTCACACACCCTCAAACAACCTTAACCAACCTCACACACCCTCACACACCCTCACACAACCTCACATGACCTCACACACCCTCACACAACCTCAAATGACCTTACACAACCTCACATGACCTCAAACACCCTCAAACTCACACAACCTCACACAACCTCACACAACCTCAAACAACCTTAACCAACCTCACACACCCTCACACAACCTCACATGACCTCACACACCCTCACACAACCTCAAATGACCTTACACAACCTCACATGACCTAACACACCCTCAAACTCACACAACCTCACACAACCTCACACAACCTCAAACAACCTTAACCAACCTCACACACCCTCACACAACCTCACATGACCTCACACACCCTCACACAACCTCAAATGACCTTACACAACCTCACATGACCTTACACACCCTCAAACTCACACAACCTCAAACAACCTCACACACCCTCACACAACCTCAAACAACCTTACACAACCTCATATGACCTCAAACACCCTCAAACTCACACAAGCTCACACAACCTCACAAAACCTCAAACAACCTTAACCAACCTCACACACCCTCACACAACCTCACATGACCTCACACAACCTCACACAACCTCAAATGACCTTACACAACCTCACATGACCTTACACACCCTCAAACTCACACAACCTCAAACAACCTCACACACCCTCACACAACCTCAAACAACCTTACACAACCTCATATGACCTCAAACACCCTCAAACTCACACAACCTCACACAACCTCACACAACCTCAAACAACCTTAACCAACCTCACACACCCTCACACAACCTCACATGACCTCACACACCCTCACACAACCTCAAATGACCTTACACAACCTCACATGACCTTACACACCCTCAAACTCACACAACCTCAAACAACCTCACACACCCTCACACAACCTCAAACAACCTTACACAACCTCATATGACCTCACACACCCTCAAACTCACACAACCTAACACAACCTCAAACAACCTTAACCAACCTCACACACCCTCACACACCCTCACACAACCTCACATGACCTAACACACCCTCAAACTCACACAACCTCAAACAACCTCACACACCCTCAAACAACCTTAACCAACCTCACACACCCTCACACAACCTCAAACAACCTTACACAACCTCATATGACCTCAAACACCCTCAAACTCACACAACCTCACACAACCTCACACAACCTCAAACAACCTTAACCAACCTCACACACCCTCACACAACCTCACATGACCTCACACACCCTCACACAACCTCAAATGACCTTACACAACCTCACATGACCTTACACACCCTCAAACTCACACAACCTCAAACAACCTCACACACCCTCACACAACCTCAAACAACCTTACACAACCTCATATGACCTCACACACCCTCAAACTCACACAACCTCACACAACCTCAAACAACCTTAACCAACCTCACACACCCTCACACACCCTCACACAACCTCACATGACCTAACACACCCACAAACTCACACAACCTCAAACAACCTCACACACCCTCAAACAACCTTAACCAACCTCACACACCCTCACACAACCTCAAACAACCTTACACAACCTTAACCAACCTCACACACCCTCACACAACCTCACATGACCTCACACACCCTCACACAACCTCAAATGACCTTACACAACCTCACATGACCTTACACACCCTCAAACTCACACAACCTCAAACAACCTCACACACCCTCACACAACCTCAAACAACCTTACACAACCTCATATGACCTCACACACCCTCAAACTCACACAACCTAACACAACCTCAAACAACCTTAACCAACCTCACACACCCTCACACACCCTCACACAACCTCACATGACCTAACACACCCTCAAACTCACACAACCTCAAACAACCTCACACACCCTCAAACAACCTTAACCAACCTCACACACCCTCACACAACCTCAAACAACCTTACACAACCTCATATGACCTCAAACACCCTCAAACTCACACAACCTCACACAACCTCACACAACCTCAAACAACCTTAACCAACCTCACACACCCTCACACAACCTCACATGACCTCACACACCCTCACACAACCTCAAATGACCTTACACAACCTCACATGACCTTACACACCCTCAAACTCACACAACCTCAAACAACCTCACACACCCTCACACAACCTCAAACAACCTTACACAACCTCATATGACCTCACACACCCTCAAACTCACACAACCTCACACAACCTCAAACAACCTTAACCAACCTCACACACCCTCACACACCCTCACACAACCTCACATGACCTAACACACCCACAAACTCACACAACCTCAAACAACCTCACACACCCTCAAACAACCTTAACCAACCTCACACACCCTCACACAACCTCAAACAACCTTACACAACCTTAACCAACCTCACACACCCTCACACAACCTCACATGACCTCACACACCCTCACACAACCTCAAATGACCTTACACAACCTCACATGACCTTACACACCCTCAAACTCACACAACCTCAAACAACCTCACACACCCTCACACAACCTCAAACAACCTTACACAACCTCATATGACCTCACACACCCTCAAACTCACACAACCTCACACAACCTCAAACAACCTTAACCAACCTCACACACCCTCACACACCCTCACACAATCTCACATGACCTAACACACCCACAAACTCACACAACCTCAAACAACCTCACACACCCTCAAACAACCTTAACCAACCTCACACACCCTCACACAACCTCAAACAACCTTACACAACCTCATATGACCTCAAACACCCTCAAACTCACACAACCTCACACAACCTCACACAACCTCAAACAACCTTAACCAACCTCACACACCCTCACACAACCTCACATGACCTCACACACCCTCACACAACCTCAAATGACCTTACAAAACCTCACATGACCTTACACACCCTCAAACTCACACAACCTCAAACAACCTCACACACCCTCACACAACCTCAAACAACCTTACACAACCTCATATGACCTCACACACCCTCAAACTCACACAACCTCACACAACCTCACACACCCTCAAACAACCTTAACCAACCTCACACACCCTCACACTACCTCAAACAACCTTACACAACCTCATATGACCTCAAACACCCTCAAACTCACACAACCTCACACAACCTCACACAACCTCAAACAACCTTAACCAACCTCACACACCCTCACACAACCTCACATGACCTCACACACCCTCACACAACCTCAAATGACCTTACACAACCTCACATGACCTTACACACCCTCAAACTCACACAACCTCAAACAACCTCACACACCCTCACACAACCTCAAACAACCTTACACAACCTCATATGACCTCACACACCCTCAAACTCACACAACCTCACACAACCTCAAACAACCTTAACCAACCTCACACACCCTCACACACCCTCACACAACCTCACATGACCTAACACACCCACAAACTCACACAACCTCAAACAACCTCACACACCCTCAAACAACCTTAACCAACCTCACACACCCTCACACAACCTCAAACAACCTTACACAACCTCATATGACCTCAAACACCCTCAAACTCACACAACCTCACACAACCTCACACAACCTCAAACAACCTTAACCAACCTCACACACCCTCACACAACCTCACATGACCTCACACACCCTCACACAACCTCAAATGACCTTACACAACCTCACATGACCTTACACACCCTCAAACTCACACAACCTCAAACAACCTCACACACCCTCACACAACCTCAAACAACCTTACACAACCTCATATGACCTCACACACCCTCAAACTCACACAACCTCACACAACCTCACACACCCTCAAACAACCTTAACCAACCTCACACACCCTCACACAACCTCAAACAACCTTACACAACCTCATATGACCTCAAACACCCTCAAACTCACACAACCTCACACAACCTCACACAACCTCAAACAACCTTAACCAACCTCACACACCCTCACACAACCTCACATGACCTCACACACCCTCACACAACCTCAAATGACCTTACACAACCTCACATGACCTTACACACCCTCAAACTCACACAACCTCAAACAACCTCACACACCTTCACACAACCTCAAACAACCTTACACAACCTCATATGACCTCACACACCCTCAAACTCACACAACCTCACACAACCTCAAACAACCTTAACCAACCTCACACACCCTCACACACCCTCACACAACCTCACATGACCTAACACACCCACAAACTCACACAACCTCAAACAACCTCACACACCCTCAAACAACCTTAACCAACCTCACACACCCTCACACAACCTCAAACAACCTTACACAACCTCATATGACCTCAAACACCCTCAAACTCACACAACCTCACACAACCTCACACAACCTCAAACAACCTTAACCAACCTCACACACCCTCACACAACCTCACATGACCTCACACACCCTCACACAACCTCAAATGACCTTACACAACCTCACATGACCTTACACACCCTCAAACTCACACAACCTCAAACAACCTCACACACCCTCACACAACCTCAAACAACCTTACACAACCTCATATGACCTCACACACCCTCAAACTCACACAACCTCACACAACCTCACACACCCTCAAACAACCTTAACCAACCTCACACACCCTCACACAACCTCAAACAACCTTACAAAACCTCATATGACCTCAAACACCCTCAAACTCACACAACCTCACACAACCTCACACACCCTCAAACAACCTTAACCAACCTCACACACCCTCACACAACCTCAAACAACCTTACAAAACCTCATATGACCTCAAACACCCTCAAACTCACACAACCTCACACAACCTCACACAACCTCAAACAACCTTAACCAACCTCACACACCCTCACACAACCTCACATGACCTCACACACCCTCACACAACCTCAAATGACCTTACACAACCTCACATGACCTTACACACCCTCAAACTCACACAACCTCAAACAACCTCACACACCCTCACACAACCTCAAACAACCTTACACAACCTCATATGACCTCACACACCCTCAAACTCACACAACCTCACACAACCTCAAACAACCTTAACCACCCTCACACACCCTCACACAACCTCACATGACCTAACACACCCTCAAACTCACACAACCTCAAACAACCTCACACACCCTCACACACCCTCACACAACCTCACATGACCTCACACACCCTCACACAACCTCAAATGACCTTACACAACCTCACATGACCTAACACACCCTCAAACTCACACAACCTCAAACAACCTCACACACCCTCAAACAACCTTAACCAACCTCACACACCCTCACACACCCTCACACAACCTCACATGACCTCACACACCCTCACACAACCTCAAATGACCTTACACAACCTCACATGACCTCAAACACCCTCAAACTCACACAACCTCACACAACCTCACACAACCTCAAACAACCTTAACCAACCTCACACACCCTCACACAACCTCACATGACCTCACACACCCTCACACAACCTCAAATGACCTTACACAACCTCACATGACCTAACACACCCTCAAACTCACACAACCTCACACAACCTCACACAACCTCAAACAACCTTAACCAACCTCACACACCCTCACACAACCTCACATGACCTCACACACCCTCACACAACCTCAAATGACCTTACACAACCTCACATGACCTTACACACCCTCAAACTCACACAACCTCAAACAACCTCACACACCCTCACACAACCTCAAACAACCTTACACAACCTCATATGACCTCAAACACCCTCAAACTCACACAAGCTCACACAACCTCACAAAACCTCAAACAACCTTAACCAACCTCACACACCCTCACACAACCTCACATGACCTCACACAACCTCACACAACCTCAAATGACCTTACACAACCTCACATGACCTTACACACCCTCAAACTCACACAACCTCAAACAACCTCACACACCCTCACACAACCTCAAACAACCTTACACAACCTCATATGACCTCAAACACCCTCAAACTCACACAACCTCACACAACCTCACACAACCTCAAACAACCTTAACCAACCTCACACACCCTCACACAACCTCACATGACCTCACACACCCTCACACAACCTCAAATGACCTTACACAACCTCACATGACCTTACACACCCTCAAACTCACACAACCTCAAACAACCTCACACACCCTCACACAACCTCAAACAACCTTACACAACCTCATATGACCTCACACACCCTCAAACTCACACAACCTAACACAACCTCAAACAACCTTAACCAACCTCACACACCCTCACACACCCTCACACAACCTCACATGACCTAACACACCCTCAAACTCACACAACCTCAAACAACCTCACACACCCTCAAACAACCTTAACCAACCTCACACACCCTCACACAACCTCAAACAACCTTACACAACCTCATATGACCTCAAACACCCTCAAACTCACACAACCTCACACAACCTCACACAACCTCAAACAACCTTAACCAACCTCACACACCCTCACACAACCTCACATGACCTCACACACCCTCACACAACCTCAAATGACCTTACACAACCTCACATGACCTTACACACCCTCAAACTCACACAACCTCAAACAACCTCACACACCCTCACACAACCTCAAACAACCTTACACAACCTCATATGACCTCACACACCCTCAAACTCACACAACCTCACACAACCTCACACACCCTCAAACAACCTTAACCAACCTCACACACCCTCACACAACCTCAAACAACCTTACACAACCTCATATGACCTCAAACACCCTCAAACTCACACAACCTCACACAACCTCACACAACCTCAAACAACCTTAACCAACCTCACACACCCTCACACAACCTCACATGACCTCACACACCCTCACACAACCTCAAATGACCTTACACAACCTCACATGACCTTACACACCCTCAAACTCACACAACCTCAAACAACCTCACACACCTTCACACAACCTCAAACAACCTTACACAACCTCATATGACCTCACACACCCTCAAACTCACACAACCTCACACAACCTCAAACAACCTTAACCAACCTCACACACCCTCACACACCCTCACACAACCTCACATGACCTAACACACCCACAGACTCACACAACCTCAAACAACCTCACACACCCTCAAACAACCTTAACCAACCTCACACACCCTCACACAACCTCAAACAACCTTACACAACCTCATATGACCTCAAACACCCTCAAACTCACACAACCTCACACAACCTCACACAACCTCAAACAACCTTAACCAACCTCACACACCCTCACACAACCTCACATGACCTCACACACCCTCACACAACCTCAAATGACCTTACACAACCTCACATGACCTTACACACCCTCAAACTCACACAACCTCAAACAACCTCACACACCCTCACACAACCTCAAACAACCTTACACAACCTCATATGACCTCACACACCCTCAAACTCACACAACCTCACACAACCTCACACACCCTCAAACAACCTTAACCAACCTCACACACCCTCACACAACCTCAAACAACCTTACAAAACCTCATATGACCTCAAACACCCTCAAACTCACACAACCTCACACAACCTCACACACCCTCAAACAACCTTAACCAACCTCACACACCCTCACACAACCTCAAACAACCTTACAAAACCTCATATGACCTCAAACACCCTCAAACTCACACAACCTCACACAACCTCACACAACCTCAAACAACCTTAACCAACCTCACACACCCTCACACAACCTCACATGACCTCACACACCCTCACACAACCTCAAATGACCTTACACAACCTCACATGACCTTACACACCCTCAAACTCACACAACCTCAAACAACCTCACACACCCTCACACAACCTCAAACAACCTTACACAACCTCATATGACCTCACACACCCTCAAACTCACACAACCTCACACAACCTCAAACAACCTTAACCACCCTCACACACCCTCACACAACCTCACATGACCTAACACACCCTCAAACTCACACAACCTCAAACAACCTCACACACCCTCACACACCCTCACACAACCTCACATGACCTCACACACCCTCACACAACCTCAAATGACCTTACACAACCTCACATGACCTAACACACCCTCAAACTCACACAACCTCAAACAACCTCACACACCCTCAAACAACCTTAACCAACCTCACACACCCTCACACACCCTCACACAACCTCACATGACCTCACACACCCTCACACAACCTCAAATGACCTTACACAACCTCACATGACCTCAAACACCCTCAAACTCACACAACCTCACACAACCTCACACAACCTCAAACAACCTTAACCAACCTCACACACCCTCACACAACCTCACATGACCTCACACACCCTCACACAACCTCAAATGACCTTACACAACCTCACATGACCTAACACACCCTCAAACTCACACAACCTCACACAACCTCACACAACCTCAAACAACCTTAACCAACCTCACACACCCTCACACAACCTCACATGACCTCACACACCCTCACACAACCTCAAATGACCTTACACAACCTCACATGACCTTACACACCCTCAAACTCACACAACCTCAAACAACCTCACACCCCCTCACACAACCTCAAACAACCTTACACAACCTCATATGACCTCAAACACCCTCAAACTCACACAAGCTCACACAACCTCACAAAACCTCAAACAACCTTAACCAACCTCACACACCCTCACACAACCTCACATGACCTCACACAACCTCACACAACCTCAAATGACCTTACACAACCTCACATGACCTTACACACCCTCAAACTCACACAACCTCAAACAACCTCACACACCCTCACACAACCTCAAACAACCTTACACAACCTCATATGACCTCAAACACCCTCAAACTCACACAACCTCACACAACCTCACACAACCTCAAACAACCTTAACCAACCTCACACACCCTCACACAACCTCACATGACCTCACACACCCTCACACAACCTCAAATGACCTTACACAACCTCACATGACCTTACACACCCTCAAACTCACACAACCTCAAACAACCTCACACACCCTCACACAACCTCAAACAACCTTACACAACCTCATATGACCTCACACACCCTCAAACTCACACAACCTAACACAACCTCAAACAACCTTAACCAACCTCACACACCCTCACACACCCTCACACAACCTCACATGACCTAACACACCCTCAAACTCACACAACCTCAAACAACCTCACACACCCTCAAACAACCTTAACCAACCTCACACACCCTCACACAACCTCAAACAACCTTACACAACCTCATATGACCTCAAACACCCTCAAACTCACACAACCTCACACAACCTCACACAACCTCAAACAACCTTAACCAACCTCACACACCCTCACACAACCTCACATGACCTCACACACCCTCACACAACCTCAAATGACCTTACACAACCTCACATGACCTTACACACCCTCAAACTCACACAACCTCAAACAACCTCACACACCCTAACACAACCTCAAACAACCTTACACAACCTCATATGACCTCACACACCCTCAAACTCACACAACCTCACACAACCTCAAACAACCTTAACCAACCTCACACACCCTCACACACCCTCACACAACCTCACATGACCTAACACACCCTCAAACTCACACAACCTCAAACAACCTCACACACCCTCACACAACCTCAAACAACCTTACACAACCTCATATGACCTCACACACCCTCAAACTCACACAACCTCACACAACCTCACACACCCTCAAACAACCTTAACCAACCTCACACACCCTCACACTACCTCAAACAACCTTACACAACCTCATATGACCTCAAACACCCTCAAACTCACACAACCTCACACAACCTCACACAACCTCAAACAACCTTAACCAACCTCACACACCCTCACACAACCTCACATGACCTCACACACCCTCACACAACCTCAAATGACCTTACACAACCTCACATGACCTTACACACCCTCAAACTCACACAACCTCAAACAACCTCACACACCCTCACACAACCTCAAACAACCTTACACAACCTCATATGACCTCACACACCCTCAAACTCACACAACCTCACACAACCTCAAACAACCTTAACCAACCTCACACACCCTCACACACCCTCACACAACCTCACATGACCTAACACACCCACAAACTCACACAACCTCAAACAACCTCACACACCCTCAAACAACCTTAACCAACCTCACACACCCTCACACAACCTCAAACAACCTTACACAACCTCATATGACCTCAAACACCCTCAAACTCACACAACCTCACACAACCTCACACAACCTCAAACAACCTTAACCAACCTCACACACCCTCACACAACCTCACATGACCTCACACACCCTCACACAACCTCAAATGACCTTACACAACCTCACATGACCTTACACACCCTCAAACTCACACAACCTCAAACAACCTCACACACCCTCACACAACCTCAAACAACCTTACACAACCTCATATGACCTCACACACCCTCAAACTCACACAACCTCACACAACCTCACACACCCTCAAACAACCTTAACCAACCTCACACACCCTCACACAACCTCAAACAACCTTACAAAACCTCATATGACCTCAAACACCCTCAAACTCACACAACCTCACACAACCTCACACAACCTCAAACAACCTTAACCAACCTCACACACCCTCACACAACCTCACATGACCTCACACACCCTCACACAACCTCAAATGACCTTACACAACCTCACATGACCTTACACACCCTCAAAATCACACAACCTCAAACAACCTCACACACCCTCACACAACCTCAAACAACCTTACACAACCTCATATGACCTCACACACCCTCAAACTCACACAACCTCACACAACCTCAAACAACCTTAACCAACCTCACACACCCTCACACACCCTCACACAACCTCACATGACCTAACACACCCTCAAACTCACACAACCTCAAACAACCTCACACACCCTCACACACCCTCACACAACCTCACATGACCTCACACACCCTCACACAACCTCAAATGACCTTACACAACCTCACATGACCTAACACACCCTCAAACTCACACAACCTCAAACAACCTCACACACCCTCAAACAACCTTAACCAACCTCACACACCCTCACACACCCTCACACAACCTCACATGACCTCACACACCCTCACACAACCTCAAATGACCTTACACAACCTCACATGACCTCAAACACCCTCAAACTCACACAACCTCACACAACCTCACACAACCTCAAACAACCTTAACCAACCTCACACACCCTCACACAACCTCACATGACCTCACACACCCTCACACAACCTCAAATGACCTTACACAACCTCACATGACCTAACACACCCTCAAACTCACACAACCTCACACAACCTCACACAACCTCAAACAACCTTAACCAACCTCACACACCCTCACACAACCTCACATGACCTCACACACCCTCACACAACCTCAAATGACCTTACACAACCTCACATGACCTTACACACCCTCAAACTCACACAACCTCAAACAACCTCACACACCCTCACACAACCTCAAACAACCTTACACAACCTCATATGACCTCAAACACCCTCAAACTCACACAAGCTCACACAACCTCACAAAACCTCAAACAACCTTAACCAACCTCACACACCCTCACACAACCTCACATGACCTCACACAACCTCACACAACCTCAAATGACCTTACACAACCTCACATGACCTTACACACCCTCAAACTCACACAACCTCAAACAACCTCACACACCCTCACACAACCTCAAACAACCTTACACAACCTCATATGACCTCAAACACCCTCAAACTCACACAACCTCACACAACCTCACACAACCTCAAACAACCTTAACCAACCTCACACACCCTCACACACCCTCACACAACCTCACATGACCTAACACACCCTCAAACTCACACAACCTCAAACAACCTCACACACCCTCACACACCCTCACACAACCTCACATGACCTCACACACCCTCACACAACCTCAAATGACCTTACACAACCTCACATGACCTAACACACCCTCAAACTCACACAACCTCAAACAACCTCACACACCCTCAAACAACCTTAACCAACCTCACACACCCTCACACACCCTCACACAACCTCACATGACCTCACACACCCTCACACAACCTCAAATGACCTTACACAACCTCACATGACCTCAAACACCCTCAAACTCACACAACCTCACACAACCTCACACAACCTCAAACAACCTTAACCAACCTCACACACCCTCACACAACCTCACATGACCTCACACACCCTCACACAACCTCAAATGACCTTACACAACCTCACATGACCTAACACACCCTCAAACTCACACAACCTCACACAACCTCACACAACCTCAAACAACCTTAACCAACCTCACACACCCTCACACAACCTCACATGACCTCACACACCCTCACACAACCTCAAATGACCTTACACAACCTCACATGACCTTACACACCCTCAAACTCACACAACCTCAAACAACCTCACACACCCTCACACAACCTCAAACAACCTTACACAACCTCATATGACCTCAAACACCCTCAAACTCACACAAGCTCACACAACCTCACAAAACCTCAAACAACCTTAACCAACCTCACACACCCTCACACAACCTCACATGACCTCACACAACCTCACACAACCTCAAATGACCTTACACAACCTCACATGACCTTACACACCCTCAAACTCACACAACCTCAAACAACCTCACACACCCTCACACAACCTCAAACAACCTTACACAACCTCATATGACCTCAAACACCCTCAAACTCACACAACCTCACACAACCTCACACAACCTCAAACAACCTTAACCAACCTCACACACCCTCACACAACCTCACATGACCTCACACACCCTCACACAACCTCAAATGACCTTACACAACCTCACATGACCTTACACACCCTCAAACTCACACAACCTCAAACAACCTCACACACCCTCACACAACCTCAAACAACCTTACACAACCTCATATGACCTCACACACCCTCAAACTCACACAACCTAACACAACCTCAAACAACCTTAACCAACCTCACACACCCTCACACACCCTCACACAACCTCACATGACCTAACACACCCTCAAACTCACACAACCTCAAACAACCTCACACACCCTCAAACAACCTTAACCAACCTCACACACCCTCACACAACCTCAAACAACCTTACACAACCTCATATGACCTCAAACACCCTCAAACTCACACAACCTCACACACCCTCACACAACCTCACATGACCTCACACACCCTCACACAACCTCAAATGACCTTACACAACCTCACATGACCTTACACACCCTCAAAATCACACAACCTCAAACAACCTCACACACCCTCACACAACCTCAAACAACCTTACACAACCTCATATGACCTCACACACCCTCAAACTCACACAACCTCACACAACCTCAAACAACCTTAACCAACCTCACACACCCTCACACACCCTCACACAACCTCACATGACCTAACACACCCTCAAACTCACACAACCTCAAACAACCTCACACACCCTCACACACCCTCACACAACCTCACATGACCTCACACACCCTCACACAACCTCAAATGACCTTACACAACCTCACATGACCTAACACACCCTCAAACTCACACAACCTCAAACAACCTCACACACCCTCAAACAACCTTAACCAACCTCACACACCCTCACACACCCTCACACAACCTCACATGACCTCACACACCCTCACACAACCTCAAATGACCTTACACAACCTCACATGACCTCAAACACCCTCAAACTCACACAACCTCACACAACCTCACACAACCTCAAACAACCTTAACCAACCTCACACACCCTCACACAACCTCACATGACCTCACACACCCTCACACAACCTCAAATGACCTTACACAACCTCACATGACCTAACACACCCTCAAACTCACACAACCTCACACAACCTCACACAACCTCAAACAACCTTAACCAACCTCACACACCCTCACACAACCTCACATGACCTCACACACCCTCACACAACCTCAAATGACCTTACACAACCTCACATGACCTTACACACCCTCAAACTCACACAACCTCAAACAACCTCACACACCCTCACACAACCTCAAACAACCTTACACAACCTCATATGACCTCAAACACCCTCAAACTCACACAAGCTCACACAACCTCACAAAACCTCAAACAACCTTAACCAACCTCACACACCCTCACACAACCTCACATGACCTCACACAACCTCACACAACCTCAAATGACCTTACACAACCTCACATGACCTTACACACCCTCAAACTCACACAACCTCAAACAACCTCACACACCCTCACACAACCTCAAACAACCTTACACAACCTCATATGACCTCAAACACCCTCAAACTCACACAACCTCACACAACCTCACACAACCTCAAACAACCTTAACCAACCTCACACACCCTCACACACCCTCACACAACCTCACATGACCTAACACACCCTCAAACTCACACAACCTCAAACAACCTCACACACCCTCACACACCCTCACACAACCTCACATGACCTCACACACCCTCACACAACCTCAAATGACCTTACACAACCTCACATGACCTAACACACCCTCAAACTCACACAACCTCAAACAACCTCACACACCCTCAAACAACCTTAACCAACCTCACACACCCTCACACACCCTCACACAACCTCACATGACCTCACACACCCTCACACAACCTCAAATGACCTTACACAACCTCACATGACCTCAAACACCCTCAAACTCACACAACCTCACACAACCTCACACAACCTCAAACAACCTTAACCAACCTCACACACCCTCACACAACCTCACATGACCTCACACACCCTCACACAACCTCAAATGACCTTACACAACCTCACATGACCTAACACACCCTCAAACTCACACAACCTCACACAACCTCACACAACCTCAAACAACCTTAACCAACCTCACACACCCTCACACAACCTCACATGACCTCACACACCCTCACACAACCTCAAATGACCTTACACAACCTCACATGACCTTACACACCCTCAAAATCACACAACCTCAAACAACCTCACACACCCTCACACAACCTCAAACAACCTTACACAACCTCATATGACCTCACACACCCTCAAACTCACACAACCTCACACAACCTCAAACAACCTTAACCAACCTCACACACCCTCACACACCCTCACACAACCTCACATGACCTAACACACCCTCAAACTCACACAACCTCAAACAACCTCACACACCCTCACACACCCTCACACAACCTCACATGACCTCACACACCCTCACACAACCTCAAATGACCTTACACAACCTCACATGACCTAACACACCCTCAAACTCACACAACCTCAAACAACCTCACACACCCTCAAACAACCTTAACCAACCTCACACACCCTCACACACCCTCACACAACCTCACATGACCTCACACACCCTCACACAACCTCAAATGACCTTACACAACCTCACATGACCTCAAACACCCTCAAACTCACACAACCTCACACAACCTCACACAACCTCAAACAACCTTAACCAACCTCACACACCCTCACACAACCTCACATGACCTCACACACCCTCACACAACCTCAAATGACCTTACACAACCTCACATGACCTAACACACCCTCAAACTCACACAACCTCACACAACCTCACACAACCTCAAACAACCTTAACCAACCTCACACACCCTCACACAACCTCACATGACCTCACACACCCTCACACAACCTCAAATGACCTTACACAACCTCACATGACCTTACACACCCTCAAACTCACACAACCTCAAACAACCTCACACACCCTCACACAACCTCAAACAACCTTACACAACCTCATATGACCTCAAACACCCTCAAACTCACACAAGCTCACACAACCTCACAAAACCTCAAACAACCTTAACCAACCTCACACACCCTCACACAACCTCACATGACCTCACACAACCTCACACAACCTCAAATGACCTTACACAACCTCACATGACCTTACACACCCTCAAACTCACACAACCTCAAACAACCTCACACACCCTCACACAACCTCAAACAACCTTACACAACCTCATATGACCTCAAACACCCTCAAACTCACACAACCTCACACAACCTCACACAACCTCAAACAACCTTAACCAACCTCACACACCCTCACACACCCTCACACAACCTCACATGACCTAACACACCCTCAAACTCACACAACCTCAAACAACCTCACACACCCTCACACACCCTCACACAACCTCACATGACCTCACACACCCTCACACAACCTCAAATGACCTTACACAACCTCACATGACCTAACACACCCTCAAACTCACACAACCTCAAACAACCTCACACACCCTCAAACAACCTTAACCAACCTCACACACCCTCACACACCCTCACACAACCTCACATGACCTCACACACCCTCACACAACCTCAAATGACCTTACACAACCTCACATGACCTCAAACACCCTCAAACTCACACAACCTCACACAACCTCACACAACCTCAAACAACCTTAACCAACCTCACACACCCTCACACAACCTCACATGACCTCACACACCCTCACACAACCTCAAATGACCTTACACAACCTCACATGACCTAACACACCCTCAAACTCACACAACCTCACACAACCTCACACAACCTCAAACAACCTTAACCAACCTCACACACCCTCACACAACCTCACATGACCTCACACACCCTCACACAACCTCAAATGACCTTACACAACCTCACATGACCTTACACACCCTCAAACTCACACAACCTCAAACAACCTCACACACCCTCACACAACCTCAAACAACCTTACACAACCTCATATGACCTCAAACACCCTCAAACTCACACAAGCTCACACAACCTCACAAAACCTCAAACAACCTTAACCAACCTCACACACCCTCACACAACCTCACATGACCTCACACAACCTCACACAACCTCAAATGACCTTACACAACCTCACATGACCTTACACACCCTCAAACTCACACAACCTCAAACAACCTCACACACCCTCACACAACCTCAAACAACCTTACACAACCTCATATGACCTCAAACACCCTCAAACTCACACAACCTCACACAACCTCACACAACCTCAAACAACCTTAACCAACCTCACACACCCTCACACACCCTCACACAACCTCACATGACCTAACACACCCTCAAACTCACACAACCTCAAACAACCTCACACACCCTCACACACCCTCACACAACCTCACATGACCTCACACACCCTCACACAACCTCAAATGACCTTACACAACCTCACATGACCTAACACACCCTCAAACTCACACAACCTCAAACAACCTCACACACCCTCAAACAACCTTAACCAACCTCACACACCCTCACACACCCTCACACAACCTCACATGACCTCACACACCCTCACACAACCTCAAATGACCTTACACAACCTCACATGACCTCAAACACCCTCAAACTCACACAACCTCACACAACCTCACACAACCTCAAACAACCTTAACCAACCTCACACACCCTCACACAACCTCACATGACCTCACACACCCTCACACAACCTCAAATGACCTTACACAACCTCACATGACCTAACACACCCTCAAACTCACACAACCTCACACAACCTCACACAACCTCAAACAACCTTAACCAACCTCACACACCCTCACACAACCTCACATGACCTCACACACCCTCACACAACCTCAAATGACCTTACACAACCTCACATGACCTTACACACCCTCAAAATCACACAACCTCAAACAACCTCACACACCCTCACACAACCTCAAACAACCTTACACAACCTCATATGACCTCACACACCCTCAAACTCACACAACCTCACACAACCTCAAACAACCTTAACCAACCTCACACACCCTCACACACCCTCACACAACCTCACATGACCTAACACACCCTCAAACTCACACAACCTCAAACAACCTCACACACCCTCACACACCCTCACACAACCTCACATGACCTCACACACCCTCACACAACCTCAAATGACCTTACACAACCTCACATGACCTAACACACCCTCAAACTCACACAACCTCAAACAACCTCACACACCCTCAAACAACCTTAACCAACCTCACACACCCTCACACACCCTCACACAACCTCACATGACCTCACACACCCTCACACAACCTCAAATGACCTTACACAACCTCACATGACCTCAAACACCCTCAAACTCACACAACCTCACACAACCTCACACAACCTCAAACAACCTTAACCAACCTCACACACCCTCACACAACCTCACATGACCTCACACACCCTCACACAACCTCAAATGACCTTACACAACCTCACATGACCTAACACACCCTCAAACTCACACAACCTCACACAACCTCACACAACCTCAAACAACCTTAACCAACCTCACACACCCTCACACAACCTCACATGACCTCACACACCCTCACACAACCTCAAATGACCTTACACAACCTCACATGACCTTACACACCCTCAAACTCACACAACCTCAAACAACCTCACACACCCTCACACAACCTCAAACAACCTTACACAACCTCATATGACCTCAAACACCCTCAAACTCACACAAGCTCACACAACCTCACAAAACCTCAAACAACCTTAACCAACCTCACACACCCTCACACAACCTCACATGACCTCACACAACCTCACACAACCTCAAATGACCTTACACAACCTCACATGACCTTACACACCCTCAAACTCACACAACCTCAAACAACCTCACACACCCTCACACAACCTCAAACAACCTTACACAACCTCATATGACCTCAAACACCCTCAAACTCACACAACCTCACACAACCTCACACAACCTCAAACAACCTTAACCAACCTCACACACCCTCACACAACCTCACATGACCTCACACACCCTCACACAACCTCAAATGACCTTACACAACCTCACATGACCTTACACACCCTCAAACTCACACAACCTCAAACAACCTCACACACCCTCACACAACCTCAAACAACCTTACACAACCTCATATGACCTCACACACCCTCAAACTCACACAACCTAACACAACCTCAAACAACCTTAACCAACCTCACACACCCTCACACACCCTCACACAACCTCACATGACCTAACACACCCTCAAACTCACACAACCTCAAACAACCTCACACACCCTCAAACAACCTTAACCAACCTCACACACCCTCACACAACCTCAAACAACCTTACACAACCTCATATGACCTCAAACACCCTCAAACTCACACAACCTCACACAACCTCACACAACCTCAAACAACCTTAACCAACCTCACACACCCTCACACAACCTCACATGACCTCACACACCCTCACACAACCTCAAATGACCTTACACAACCTCACATGACCTTACACACCCTCAAACTCACACAACCTCAAACAACCTCACACACCCTCACACAACCTCAAACAACCTTACACAACCTCATATGACCTCACACACCCTCAAACTCACACAACCTCACACAACCTCAAACAACCTTAACCAACCTCACACACCCTCACACACCCTCACACAACCTCACATGACCTAACACACCCACAAACTCACACAACCTCAAACAACCTCACACACCCTCAAACAACCTTAACCAACCTCACACACCCTCACACAACCTCAAACAACCTTACACAACCTCATATGACCTCAAACACCCTCAAACTCACACAACCTCACACAACCTCACACAACCTCAAACAACCTTAACCAACCTCACACACCCTCACACAACCTCACATGACCTCACACACCCTCACACAACCTCAAATGACCTTACACAACCTCACATGACCTTACACACCCTCAAACTCACACAACCTCAAACAACCTCACACACCCTCACACAACCTCAAACAACCTTACACAACCTCATATGACCTCACACACCCTCAAACTCACACAACCTCACACAACCTCACACACCCTCAAACAACCTTAACCAACCTCACACACCCTCACACAACCTCAAACAACCTTACAAAACCTCATATGACCTCAAACACCCTCAAACTCACACAACCTCACACAACCTCACACAACCTCAAACAACCTTAACCAACCTCACACACCCTCACACAACCTCACATGACCTCACACACCCTCACACAACCTCAAATGACCTTACACAACCTCACATGACCTTACACACCCTCAAACTCACACAACCTCAAACAACCTCACACAACCTCAAACAACCTTACACAACCTCATATGACCTCACACACCCTCAAACTCACACAACCTCACACAACCTCACACAACCTCAAACAACCTTAACCAACCTCACACACCCTCACACAACCTCACATGACCTCACACACCCTCACACAACCTCAAATGACCTTACACAACCTCACATGACCTTACACACCCTCAAACTCACACAACCTCAAACAACCTCACACACCCTCACACAACCTCAAACAACCTTACACAACCTCATATGACCTCACACACCCTCAAACTCACACAACCTCACACAACCTCACACACCCTCAAACAACCTTAACCAACCTCACACACCCTCACACAACCTCAAACAACCTTACACAACCTCATATGACCTCAAACACCCTCAAACTCACACAACCTCAAATGACCTTACACAACCTCACATGACCTAACACACCCTCAAACTCACACAACCTCACACAACCTCACACAACCTCAAACAACCTTAACCAACCTCACACACCCTCACACACCCTCACACAACCTCACATGACCTAACACACCCTCAAACTCACACAACCTCAAACAACCTCACACACCCTCAAACAACCTTAACCAACCTCACACACCCTCACACAACCTCAAACAACCTTACACAACCTCATATGACCTCACACACCCTCAAACTCACACAACCTCACACAACCTCACACAACATCAAACAACCTTAACCAACCTCACACACCCTCACACAACCTCAAACAACCTTACAAAACCTCATATGACCTCAAACACCCTCAAACTCACACAACCTCACACAACCTCACACAACCTCAAACAACCTTAACCAACCTCACACACCCTCACACAACCTCACATGACCTCACACACCCTCACACAACCTCAAATGACCTTACACAACCTCACATGACCTTACACACCCTCAAACTCACACAACCTCAAACAACCTCACACAACCTCAAACAACCTTACACAACCTCATATGACCTCACACACCCTCAAACTCACACAACCTCACACAACCTCACACAACCTCAAACAACCTTAACCAACCTCACACACCCTCACACAACCTCACATGACCTCACACACCCTCACACAACCTCAAATGACCTTACACAACCTCACATGACCTTACACACCCTCAAACTCACACAACCTCAAACAACCTCACACACCCTCACACAACCTCAAACAACCTTACACAACCTCATATGACCTCACACACCCTCAAACTCACACAACCTCACACAACCTCACACACCCTCAAACAACCTTAACCAACCTCACACACCCTCACACAACCTCAAACAACCTTACACAACCTCATATGACCTCAAACACCCTCAAACTCACACAACCTCAAATGACCTTACACAACCTCACATGACCTAACACACCCTCAAACTCACACAACCTCACACAACCTCACACAACCTCAAACAACCTTAACCAACCTCACACACCCTCACACACCCTCACACAACCTCACATGACCTAACACACCCTCAAACTCACACAACCTCAAACAACCTCACACACCCTCAAACAACCTTAACCAACCTCACACACCCTCACACAACCTCAAACAACCTTACACAACCTCATATGACCTCACACACCCTCAAACTCACACAACCTCACACAACCTCAAACAACATCAAACAACCTTAACCAACCTCACACACCCTCACACAACCTCAAACAACCTTACACAACCTCATATGACCTCAAACACCCCCAAACTCACACAACCTCACACAACCTCACACAACCTCAAACAACCTTAACCAACCTCACACACCCTCACACAACCTCACATGACCTCACACACCCTCACACAACCTCAAATGACCTTACACAACCTCACATGACCTTACACACCCTCAAACTCACACAACCTCAAACAACCTCACACACCCTCACACAACCTCAAACAACCTTACACAACCTCATATGACCTCACACACCCTCAAACTCACACAACCTCACACAACCTCAAACAACCTTAACCAACCTCACACACCCTCACACACCCTCACACAACCTCACATGACCTAACACACCCACAAACTCACACAACCTCAAACAACCTCACACACCCTCAAACAACCTTAACCAACCTCACACACCCTCACACAACCTCAAACAACCTTACACAACCTCATATGACCTCAAACACCCTCAAACTCACACAACCTCACACAACCTCACACAACCTCAAACAACCTTAACCAACCTCACACACCCTCACACAACCTCACATGACCTCACACACCCTCACACAACCTCAAATGACCTTACACAACCTCACATGACCTTACACACCCTCAAACTCACACAACCTCAAACAACCTCACACACCCTCACACAACCTCAAACAACCTTACACAACCTCATATGACCTCACACACCCTCAAACTCACACAACCTCACACAACCTCACACACCCTCAAACAACCTTAACCAACCTCACACACCCTCACACAACCTCAAACAACCTTACAAAACCTCATATGACCTCAAACACCCTCAAACTCACACAACCTTACACAACCTCACACAACCTCAAACAACCTTAACCAACCTCACACACCCTCACACAACCTCACATGACCTCACACACCCTCACACAACCTCAAATGACCTTACACAACCTCACATGACCTTACACACCCTCAAACTCACACAACCTCAAACAACCTCACACACCCTCACACAACCTCAAACAACCTTACACAACCTCATATGACCTCACACACCCTCAAACTCACACAACCTCACACAACCTCAAACAACCTTAACCAACCTCACACACCCTCACACACCCTCACACAACCTCACATGACCTAACACACCCTCAAACTCACACAACCTCAAACAACCTCACACACCCTCACACACCCTCACACAACCTCACATGACCTCACACACCCTCACACAACCTCAAATGACCTTACACAACCTCACATGACCTAACACACCCTCAAACTCACACAACCTCAAACAACCTCACACACCCTCAAACAACCTTAACCAACCTCACACACCCTCACACACCCTCACACAACCTCACATGACCTCACACACCCTCACACAACCTCAAATGACCTTACACAACCTCACATGACCTCAAACACCCTCAAACTCACACAACCTCACACAACCTCACACAACCTCAAACAACCTTAACCAACCTCACACACCCTCACACAACCTCACATGACCTCACACACCCTCACACAACCTCAAATGACCTTACACAACCTCACATGATCTAACACACCCTCAAACTCACACAACCTCACACAACCTCACACAACCTCAAACAACCTTAACCAACCTCACACACCCTCACACAACCTCACATGACCTCACACACCCTCACACAACCTCAAATGACCTTACACAACCTCACATGACCTTACACACCCTCAAACTCACACAACCTCAAACAACCTCACACACCCTCACACAACCTCAAACAACCTTACACAACCTCATATGACCTCAAACACCCTCAAACTCACACAAGCTCACACAACCTCACAAAACCTCAAACAACCTTAACCAACCTCACACACCCTCACACAACCTCACATGACCTCACACAACCTCACACAACCTCAAATGACCTTACACAACCTCACATGACCTTACACACCCTCAAACTCACACAACCTCAAACAACCTCACACACCCTCACACAACCTCAAACAACCTTACACAACCTCATATGACCTCAAACACCCTCAAACTCACACAACCTCACACAACCTCACACAACCTCAAACAACCTTAACCAACCTCACACACCCTCACACAACCTCACATGACCTCACACACCCTCACACAACCTCAAATGACCTTACACAACCTCACATGACCTTACACACCCTCAAACTCACACAACCTCAAACAACCTCACACACCCTCACACAACCTCAAACAACCTTACACAACCTCATATGACCTCACACACCCTCAAACTCACACAACCTAACACAACCTCAAACAACCTTAACCAACCTCACACACCCTCACACACCCTCACACAACCTCACATGACCTAACACACCCTCAAACTCACACAACCTCAAACAACCTCACACACCCTCAAACAACCTTAACCAACCTCACACACCCTCACACAACCTCAAACAACCTTACACAACCTCATATGACCTCAAACACCCTCAAACTCACACAACCTCACACAACCTCACACAACCTCAAACAACCTTAACCAACCTCACACACCCTCACACAACCTCACATGACCTCACACACCCTCACACAACCTCAAATGACCTTACACAACCTCACATGACCTTACACACCCTCAAACTCACACAACCTCAAACAACCTCACACACCCTCACACAACCTCAAACAACCTTACACAACCTCATATGACCTCACACACCCTCAAACTCACACAACCTCACACAACCTCAAACAACCTTAACCAACCTCACACACCCTCACACACCCTCACACAACCTCACATGACCTAACACACCCACAAACTCACACAACCTCAAACAACCTCACACACCCTCAAACAACCTTAACCAACCTCACACACCCTCACACAACCTCAAACAACCTTACACAACCTCATATGACCTCAAACACCCTCAAACTCACACAACCTCACACAACCTCACACAACCTCAAACAACCTTAACCAACCTCACACACCCTCACACAACCTCACATGACCTCACACACCCTCACACAACCTCAAATGACCTTACACAACCTCACATGACCTTACACACCCTCAAACTCACACAACCTCAAACAACCTCACACACCCTCACACAACCTCAAACAACCTTACACAACCTCATATGACCTCACACACCCTCAAACTCACACAACCTCACACAACCTCACACACCCTCAAACAACCTTAACCAACCTCACACACCCTCACACAACCTCAAACAACCTTACAAAACCTCATATGACCTCAAACACCCTCAAACTCACACAACCTCACACAACCTCACACAACCTCAAACAACCTTAACCAACCTCACACACCCTCACACAACCTCACATGACCTCACACACCCTCACACAACCTCAAATGACCTTACACAACCTCACATGACCTTACACACCCTCAAACTCACACAACCTCAAACAACCTCACACACCCTCACACAACCTCAAACAACCTTACACAACCTCATATGACCTCACACACCCTCAAACTCACACAACCTAACACAACCTCAAACAACCTTAACCAACCTCACACACCCTCACACACCCTCACACAACCTCACATGACCTAACACACCCTCAAACTCACACAACCTCAAACAACCTCACACACCCTCAAACAACCTTAACCAACCTCACACACCCTCACACAACCTCAAACAACCTTACACAACCTCATATGACCTCAAACACCCTCAAACTCACACAACCTCACACAACCTCACACAACCTCAAACAACCTTAACCAACCTCACACACCCTCACACAACCTCACATGACCTCACACACCCTCACACAACCTCAAATGACCTTACACAACCTCACATGACCTTACACACCCTCAAACTCACACAACCTCAAACAACCTCACACACCCTCACACAACCTCAAACAACCTTACACAACCTCATATGACCTCACACACCCTCAAACTCACACAACCTCACACAACCTCAAACAACCTTAACCAACCTCACACACCCTCACACACCCTCACACAACCTCACATGACCTAACACACCCACAAACTCACACAACCTCAAACAACCTCACACACCCTCAAACAACCTTAACCAACCTCACACACCCTCACACAACCTCAAACAACCTTACACAACCTCATATGACCTCAAACACCCTCAAACTCACACAACCTCACACAACCTCACACAACCTCAAACAACCTTAACCAACCTCACACACCCTCACACAACCTCACATGACCTCACACACCCTCACACAACCTCAAATGACCTTACACAACCTCACATGACCTTACACACCCTCAAACTCACACAACCTCAAACAACCTCACACACCCTCACACAACCTCAAACAACCTCACACACCCTCACACAACCTCAAACAACCTTACACAACCTCATATGACCTCACACACCCTCAAACTCACACAACCTCACACAACCTCACACACCCTCAAACAACCTTAACCAACCTCACACACCCTCACACAACCTCAAACAACCTTACAAAACCTCATATGACCTCAAACACCCTCAAACTCACACAACCTCACACAACCTCACACAACCTCAAACAACCTTAACCAACCTCACACACCCTCACACAACCTCAAATGACCTTACACAACCTCACATGACCTTACACACCCTCAAACTCACACAACCTCAAACAACCTCACACACCCTCACACAACCTCAAACAACCTTACACAACCTCATATGACCTCACACACCCTCAAACTCACACAACCTCACACAACCTCAAACAACCTTAACCAACCTCACACACCCTCACACACCCTCACACAACCTCACATGACCTAACACACCCACAAACTCACACAACCTCAAACAACCTCACACACCCTCAAACAACCTTAACCAACCTCACACACCCTCACACAACCTCAAACAACCTTACACAACCTCATATGACCTCAAACACCCTCAAACTCACACAACCTCACACAACCTCACACAACCTCAAACAACCTTAACCAACCTCACACACCCTCACACAACCTCACATGACCTCACACACCCTCACACAACCTCAAATGACCTTACACAACCTCACATGACCTTACACACCCTCAAACTCACACAACCTCAAACAACCTCACACACCCTCACACAACCTCAAACAACCTCACACACCCTCACACAACCTCAAACAACCTTACACAACCTCATATGACCTCACACACCCTCAAACTCACACAACCTCACACAACCTCACACACCCTCAAACAACCTTAACCAACCTCACACACCCTCACACAACCTCAAACAACCTTACAAAACCTCATATGACCTCAAACACCCTCAAACTCACACAACCTCACACAACCTCACACAACCTCAAACAACCTTAACCAACCTCACACACCCTCACACAACCTCAAACAACCTTACACAACCTCATATGACCTCAAACACCCTCAAACTCACACAACCTCACACAACCTCACACAACCTCAAACAACCTTAACCAACCTCACACACCCTCACACAACCTCACATGACCTCACACACCCTCACACAACCTCAAATGACCTTACACAACCTCACATGACCTTACACACCCTCAAACTCACACAACCTCAAACAACCTCACACACCCTCACACAACCTCAAACAACCTCACACACCCTCACACAACCTCAAACAACCTTACACAACCTCATATGACCTCACACACCCTCAAACTCACACAACCTCACACAACCTCACACACCCTCAAACAACCTTAACCAACCTCACACACCCTCACACAACCTCAAACAACCTTACAAAACCTCATATGACCTCAAACACCCTCAAACTCACACAACCTCACACAACCTCACACACCCTCAAACAACCTTAACCAACCTCACACACCCTCACACACCCTCACACAACCTCACATGACCTAACACACCCTCAAACTCACACAACCTCAAACAACCTCACACACCCTCAAACAACCTTAACCAACCTCACACACCCTCACACAACCTCAAACAACCTTACACAACCTCATATGACCTCAAACACCCTCAAACTCACACAACCTCACACAACCTCACACAACCTCAAACAACCTTAACCAACCTCACACACCCTCACACAACCTCACATGACCTCACACACCCTCACACAACCTCAAATGACCTTACACAACCTCACATGACCTTACACACCCTCAAACTCACACAACCTCAAACAACCTCACACACCCTCACACAACCTCAAACAACCTTACACAACCTCATATGACCTCACACACCCTCAAACTCACACAACCTCACACAACCTCAAACAACCTTAACCAACCTCACACACCCTCACACACCCTCACACAACCTCACATGACCTAACACACCCACAAACTCACACAACCTCAAACAACCTCACACACCCTCAAACAACCTTAACCAACCTCACACACCCTCACACAACCTCAAACAACCTTACACAACCTCATATGACCTCAAACACCCTCAAACTCACACAACCTCACACAACCTCACACAACCTCAAACAACCTTAACCAACCTCACACACCCTCACACAACCTCACATGACCTCACACACCCTCACACAACCTCAAATGACCTTACACAACCTCACATGACCTTACACACCCTCAAACTCACACAACCTCAAACAACCTCACACACCCTCACACAACCTCAAACAACCTCACACACCCTCACACAACCTCAAACAACCTTACACAACCTCATATGACCTCACACACCCTCAAACTCACACAACCTCACACAACCTCACACACCCTCAAACAACCTTAACCAACCTCACACACCCTCACACAACCTCAAACAACCTTACAAAACCTCATATGACCTCAAACACCCTCAAACTCACACAACCTCACACAACCTCACACAACCTCAAACAACCTTAACCAACCTCACACACCCTCACACAACCTCAAATGACCTTACACAACCTCACATGACCTTACACACCCTCAAACTCACACAACCTCAAACAACCTCACACACCCTCACACAACCTCAAACAACCTTACACAACCTCATATGACCTCACACACCCTCAAACTCACACAACCTCACACAACCTCAAACAACCTTAACCAACCTCACACACCCTCACACACCCTCACACAACCTCACATGACCTAACACACCCTCACACAACCTCAAATGACCTTACACAACCTCACATGACCTTACACACCCTCAAACTCACACAACCTCAAACAACCTCACACACCCTCACACAACCTCAAACAACCTCACACACCCTCACACAACCTCACATGACCTCACACACCCTCACACAACCTCAAATGACCTTACACAACCTCACATGACCTTACACACCCTCAAACTCACACAACCTCAAACAACCTCACACACCCTCACACAACCTCAAACAACCTTACACAACCTCATATGACCTCACACACCCTCAAACTCACACAACCTAACACAACCTCAAACAACCTTAACCAACCTCACACACCCTCACACACCCTCACACAACCTCACATGACCTAACACACCCTCAAACTCACACAACCTCAAACAACCTCACACACCCTCAAACAACCTTAACCAACCTCACACACCCTCACACAACCTCAAACAACCTTACACAACCTCATATGACCTCAAACACCCTCAAACTCACACAACCTCACACAACCTCACACAACCTCAAACAACCTTAACCAACCTCACACACCCTCACACAACCTCACATGACCTCACACACCCTCACACAACCTCAAATGACCTTACACAACCTCACATGACCTTACACACCCTCAAACTCACACAACCTCAAACAACCTCACACACCCTCACACAACCTCAAACAACCTTACACAACCTCATATGACCTCACACACCCTCAAACTCACACAACCTCACACAACCTCAAACAACCTTAACCAACCTCACACACCCTCACACACCCTCACACAACCTCACATGACCTAACACACCCACAAACTCACACAACCTCAAACAACCTCACACACCCTCAAACAACCTTAACCAACCTCACACACCCTCACACAACCTCAAACAACCTTACACAACCTCATATGACCTCAAACACCCTCAAACTCACACAACCTCACACAACCTCACACAACCTCAAACAACCTTAACCAACCTCACACACCCTCACACAACCTCACATGACCTCACACACCCTCACACAACCTCAAATGACCTTACACAACCTCACATGACCTTACACACCCTCAAACTCACACAACCTCAAACAACCTCACACACCCTCACACAACCTCAAACAACCTTACACAACCTCATATGACCTCACACACCCTCAAACTCACACAACCTCACACAACCTCACACACCCTCAAACAACCTTAACCAACCTCACACACCCTCACACAACCTCAAACAACCTTACAAAACCTCATATGACCTCAAACACCCTCAAACTCACACAACCTCACACAACCTCACACAACCTCAAACAACCTTAACCAACCTCACACACCCTCACACAACCTCACATGACCTCACACACCCTCACACAACCTCAAATGACCTTACACAACCTCACATGACCTTACACACCCTCAAACTCACACAACCTCAAACAACCTCACACAACCTCAAACAACCTTACACAACCTCATATGACCTCACACACCCTCAAACTCACACAACCTCACACAACCTCACACAACCTCAAACAACCTTAACCAACCTCACACACCCTCACACAACCTCACATGACCTCACACACCCTCACACAACCTCAAATGACCTTACACAACCTCACATGACCTTACACACCCTCAAACTCACACAACCTCAAACAACCTCACACACCCTCACACAACCTCAAACAACCTTACACAACCTCATATGACCTCACACACCCTCAAACTCACACAACCTCACACAACCTCACACACCCTCAAACAACCTTAACCAACCTCACACACCCTCACACAACCTCAAACAACCTTACACAACCTCATATGACCTCAAACACCCTCAAACTCACACAACCTCAAATGACCTTACACAACCTCACATGACCTAACACACCCTCAAACTCACACAACCTCACACAACCTCACACAACCTCAAACAACCTTAACCAACCTCACACACCCTCACACACCCTCACACAACCTCACATGACCTAACACACCCTCAAACTCACACAACCTCAAACAACCTCACACACCCTCAAACAACCTTAACCAACCTCACACACCCTCACACAACCTCAAACAACCTTACACAACCTCATATGACCTCACACACCCTCAAACTCACACAACCTCACACAACCTCACACAACATCAAACAACCTTAACCAACCTCACACACCCTCACACAACCTCAAACAACCTTACACAACCTCATATGACCTCAAACACCCCCAAACTCACACAACCTCACACAACCTCACACAACCTCAAACAACCTTAACCAACCTCACACACCCTCACACAACCTCACATGACCTCACACACCCTCACACAACCTCAAATGACCTTACACAACCTCACATGACCTTACACACCCTCAAACTCACACAACCTCAAACAACCTCACACACCCTCAAACAACCTTAACCAACCTCACACACCCTCACACAACCTCAAACAACCTTACACAACCTCATATGACCTCAAACACCCTCAAACTCACACAACCTCACACACCCTCACACAACCTCACATGACCTCACACACCCTCACACAACCTCAAATGACCTTACACAACCTCACATGACCTAACACACCCTCAAACTCACACAACCTCAAACAACCTCACACACCCTCAAACAACCTTAACCAACCTCACACACCCTCACACAACCTCAAACAACCTTACACAACCTCATATGACCTCAAACACCCTCAAACTCACACAACCTCACACAACCTCACACAACCTCAAACAACCTTAACCAACCTCACACACCCTCACACAACCTCACATGACCTCACACACCCTCACACAACCTCAAATGACCTTACACAACCTCACATGACCTTACACACCCTCAAACTCACACAACCTCAAACAACCTCACACACCCTCACACAACCTCAAACAACCTTACACAACCTCATATGACCTCACACACCCTCAAACTCACACAACCTCACACAACCTCAAACAACCTTAACCAACCTCACACACCCTCACACACCCTCACACAACCTCACATGACCTAACACACCCTCAAACTCACACAACCTCAAACAACCTCACACACCCTCACACACCCTCACACAACCTCACATGACCTCACACACCCTCACACAACCTCAAATGACCTTACACAACCTCACATGACCTAACACACCCTCAAACTCACACAACCTCAAACAACCTCACACACCCTCAAACAACCTTAACCAACCTCACACACCCTCACACACCCTCACACAACCTCACATGACCTCACACACCCTCACACAACCTCAAATGACCTTACACAACCTCACATGACCTCAAACACCCTCAAACTCACACAACCTCACACAACCTCACACAACCTCAAACAACCTTAACCAACCTCACACACCCTCACACAACCTCACATGACCTCACACACCCTCACACAACCTCAAATGACCTTACACAACCTCACATGACCTAACACACCCTCAAACTCACACAACCTCACACAACCTCACACAACCTCAAACAACCTTAACCAACCTCACACACCCTCACACAACCTCACATGACCTCACACACCCTCACACAACCTCAAATGACCTTACACAACCTCACATGACCTTACACACCCTCAAACTCACACAACCTCAAACAACCTCACACACCCTCACACAACCTCAAACAACCTTACACAACCTCATATGACCTCAAACACCCTCAAACTCACACAAGCTCACACAACCTCACACAACCTCAAACAACCTTAACCAACCTCACACACCCTCACACAACCTCACATGACCTCACACAACCTCACACAACCTCAAATGACCTTACACAACCTCACATGACCTTACACACCCTCAAACTCACACAACCTCAAACAACCTCACACACCCTCACACAACCTCAAACAACCTTACACAACCTCATATGACCTCAAACACCCTCAAACTCACACAACCTCACACAACCTCACACAACCTCAAACAACCTTAACCAACCTCACACACCCTCACACAACCTCACATGACCTCACACACCCTCACACAACCTCAAATGACCTTACACAACCTCACATGACCTTACACACCCTCAAACTCACACAACCTCAAACAACCTCACACACCCTCACACAACCTCAAACAACCTTACACAACCTCATATGACCTCACACACCCTCAAACTCACACAACCTAACACAACCTCAAACAACCTTAACCAACCTCACACACCCTCACACACCCTCACACAACCTCACATGACCTAACACACCCTCAAACTCACACAACCTCAAACAACCTCACACACCCTCAAACAACCTTAACCAACCTCACACACCCTCACACAACCTCAAACAACCTTACACAACCTCATATGACCTCAAACACCCTCAAACTCACACAACCTCACACAACCTCAAACAACCTTAACCAACCTCACACACCCTCACACAACCTCACATGACCTCACACACCCTCACACAACCTCAAATGACCTTACACAACCTCACATGACCTTACACACCCTCAAACTCACACAACCTCAAACAACCTCACACACCCTCACACAACCTCAAACAACCTTACACAACCTCATATGACCTCACACACCCTCAAACTCACACAACCTCACACAACCTCAAACAACCTTAACCAACCTCACACACCCTCACACACCCTCACACAACCTCACATGACCTAACACACCCACAAACTCACACAACCTCAAACAACCTCACACACCCTCAAACAACCTTAACCAACCTCACACACCCTCACACAACCTCAAACAACCTTACACAACCTCATATGACCTCAAACACCCTCAAACTCACACAACCTCACACAACCTCACACAACCTCAAACAACCTTAACCAACCTCACACACCCTCACACAACCTCACATGACCTCACACACCCTCACACAACCTCAAATGACCTTACACAACCTCACATGACCTTACACACCCTCAAACTCACACAACCTCAAACAACCTCACACACCCTCACACAACCTCAAACAACCTTACACAACCTCATATGACCTCACACACCCTCAAACTCACACAACCTCACACAACCTCAAACAACCTTAACCAACCTCACACACCCTCACACAACCTCACATGACCTCACACACCCTCACACAACCTCAAATGACCTTACACAACCTCACATGACCTTACACACCCTCAAACTCACACAACCTCAAACAACCTCACACACCCTCACACAACCTCAAACAACCTTACACAACCTCATATGACCTCAAACACCCTCAAACTCACACAACCTCACACAACCTCACACAACCTCAAACAACCTTAACCAACCTCACACACCCTCACACAACCTCACATGACCTCACACACCCTCACACAACCTCAAATGACCTTACACAACCTCACATGACCTTACACACCCTCAAACTCACACAACCTCAAACAACCTCACACACCCTCACACAACCTCAAACAACCTTACACAACCTCATATGACCTCAAACACCCTCAAACTCACACAACCTCACACAACCTCACACAACCTCAAACAACCTTAACCAACCTCACACACCCTCACACAACCTCACATGACCTCACACACCCTCACACAACCTCAAATGACCTTACACAACCTCACATGACCTTACACACCCTCAAACTCACACAACCTCAAACAACCTCACACACCCTCACACAACCTCAAACAACCTTACACAACCTCATATGACCTCACACACCCTCAAACTCACACAACCTCACACAACCTCAAACAACCTTAACCAACCTCACACACCCTCACACACCCTCACACAACCTCACATGACCTAACACACCCACAAACTCACACAACCTCAAACAACCTCACACACCCTCAAACAACCTTAACCAACCTCACACACCCTCACACAACCTCAAACAACCTTACACAACCTCATATGACCTCAAACACCCTCAAACTCACACAACCTCACACAACCTCACACAACCTCAAACAACCTTAACCAACCTCACACACCCTCACACAACCTCACATGACCTCACACACCCTCACACAACCTCAAATGACCTTACACAACCTCACATGACCTTACACACCCTCAAACTCACACAACCTCAAACAACCTCACACACCCTCACACAACCTCAAACAACCTTACACAACCTCATATGACCTCACACACCCTCAAACTCACACAACCTCACACAACCTCAAACAACCTTAACCAACCTCACACACCCTCACACAACCTCACATGACCTCACACACCCTCACACAACCTCAAATGACCTTACACAACCTCACATGACCTTACACACCCTCAAACTCACACAACCTCAAACAACCTCACACACCCTCACACAACCTCAAACAACCTTACACAACCTCATATGACCTCAAACACCCTCAAACTCACACAACCTCACACAACCTCACACAACCTCAAACAACCTTAACCAACCTCACACACCCTCACACACCCTCACATGACCTCACACACCCTCACACAACCTCAAATGACCTTACACAACCTCACATGACCTTACACACCCTCAAACTCACACAACCTCAAACAACCTCACACACCCTCACACAACCTCAAACAACCTTACACAACCTCATATGACCTCACACACCCTCAAACTCACACAACCTCACACAACCTCAAACAACCTTAACCAACCTCACACACCCTCACACACCCTCACACAACCTCACATGACCTCACACACCCTCACACAACCTCAAATGACCTTACACAACCTCACATGACCTAACACACCCTCAAACTCACACAACCTCAAACAACCTCACACACCCTCAAACAACCTTAACCAACCTCACACACCCTCACACAACCTCAAACAACCTTACACAACCTCATATGACCTCAAACACCCTCAAACTCACACAACCTCACACAACCTCACACAACCTCAAACAACCTTAACCAACCTCACACACCCTCACACAACCTCACATGACCTCACACACCCTCACACAACCTCAAATGACCTTACACAACCTCACATGACCTTACACACCCTCAAACTCACACAACCTCAAACAACCTCACACACCCTCACACAACCTCAAACAACCTTACACAACCTCATATGACCTCAAACACCCTCAAACTCACACAACCTCACACAACCTCACACAACCTCAAACAACCTTAACCAACCTCACACACCCTCACACAACCTCAAATGACCTTACACAACCTCACATGACCTTACACACCCTCAAACTCACACAACCTCAAACAACCTCACACACCCTCACACAACCTCAAACAACCTTAACCAACCTCACACACCCTCACACAACCTCACATGACCTCACACACCCTCACACAACCTCAAATGACCTTACACAACCTCACATGACCTTACACACCCTCAAACTCACACAACCTCAAACAACCTCACACACCCTCACACAACCTCAAACAACCTTACACAACCTCATATGACCTCAAACACCCTCAAACTCACACAACCTCACACAACCTCACACAACCTCAAACAACCTTAACCAACCTCACACACCCTCACACAACCTCAAATGACCTTACACAACCTCACATGACCTTACACACCCTCAAACTCACACAACCTCAAACAAACTCACACACCCTCACACAACCTCAAACAACCTTACACAACCTCATATGACCTCACACACCCTCAAACTCACACAACCTCACACAACCTCAAACAACCTTAACCAACCTCACACACCCTCACACACCCTCACACAACCTCACATGACCTAACACACCCTCAAACTCACACAACCTCAAACAACCTCACACACCCTCAAACAACCTTAACCAACCTCACACACCCTCACACAACCTCAAACAACCTTACACAACCTCATATGACCTCAAACACCCTCAAACTCACACAACCTCACACAACCTCACACAACCTCAAACAACCTTAACCAACCTCACACACCCTCACACAACCTCACATGACCTCACACACCCTCACACAACCTCAAATGACCTTACACAACCTCACATGACCTTACACACCCTCAAACTCACACAACCTCAAACAACCTCACACACCCTCACACAACCTCAAACAACCTTACACAACCTCATATGACCTCACACACCCTCAAACTCACACAACCTCACACAACCTCAAACAACCTTAACCAACCTCACACACCCTCACACAACCTCACACAACCTCACATGACCTAACACACCCTCAAACTCACACAACCTCAAACAACCTCACACACCCTCAAACAACCTTAACCAACCTCACACACCCTCACACAACCTCAAACAACCTTACACAACCTCATATGACCTCACACACCCTCAAACTCACACAACCTCACACAACCTCACACAACCTCAAACAACCTTAACCAACCTCACACACCCTCACACAACCTCAAACAACCTTACACAACCTCATATGACCTCAAACACCCTCAAACTCACACAACCTCACACAACCTCACACAACCTCAAACAACCTTAACCAACCTCACACACCCTCACACAACCTCACATGACCTCACACACCCTCACACAACCTCAAATGACCTTACACAACCTCACATGACCTTACACACCCTCAAACTCACACAACCTCAAACAACCTCACACAACCTCAAACAACCTTACACAACCTCATATGACCTCACACACCCTCAAACTCACACAACCTCACACAACCTCACACAACCTCAAACAACCTTAACCAACCTCACACACCCTCACACAACCTCACATGACCTCACACACCCTCACACAACCTCAAATGACCTTACACAACCTCACATGACCTTACACACCCTCAAACTCACACAACCTCAAACAACCTCACACACCCTCACACACCCTCAAACAACCTTACACAACCTCATATGACCTCAAACACCCTCAAACTCACACAACCTCACACAACCTCACACAACCTCAAACAACCTTAACCAACCTCACACACCCTCACACAACCTCACATGACCTCACACACCCTCACACAACCTCAAATGACCTTACACAACCTCACATGACCTTACACACCCTCAAACTCACACAACCTCAAACAACCTCACACACCCTCACACAACCTCAAACAACCTTACACAACCTCATATGACCTCACACACCCTCAAACTCACACAACCTCACACAACCTCAAACAACCTTAACCAACCTCACACACCCTCACACACCCTCACACAACCTCACATGACCTCACACACCCTCACACAACCTCAAATGACCTTACACAACCTCACATGACCTAACACACCCTCAAACTCACACAACCTCAAACAACCTCACACACCCTCAAACAACCTTAACCAACCTCACACACCCTCACACAACCTCAAACAACCTTACACAACCTCATATGACCTCAAACACCCTCAAACTCACACAACCTCACACAACCTCACACAACCTCAAACAACCTTAACCAACCTCACACACCCTCACACAACCTCACATGACCTCACACACCCTCACACAACCTCAAATGACCTTACACAACCTCACATGACCTTACACACCCTCAAACTCACACAACCTCAAACAACCTCACACCCTCAAACAACCTTAACCAACCTCACACACCCTCACACAACCTCAAACAACCTTACACAACCTCATATGACCTCAAACACCCTCAAACTCACACAACCTCACACAACCTCACACAACCTCAAACAACCTTAACCAACCTCACACACCCTCACACAACCTCACATGACCTCACACACCCTCACACAACCTCAAATGACCTTACACAACCTCACATGACCTTACACACCCTCAAACTCACACAACCTCAAACAACCTCACACACCCTCACACAACCTCAAACAACCTTACACAACCTCATATGACCTCAAACACCCTCAAACTCACACAACCTCACACAACCTCACACAACCTCAAACAACCTTAACCAACCTCACACACCCTCACACAACCTCACATGACCTCACACACCCTCACACAACCTCAAATGACCTTACACAACCTCACATGACCTTACACACCCTCAAACTCACACAACCTCAAACAACCTCACACAACCTCAAACAACCTTACACAACCTCATATGACCTCACACACCCTCAAACTCACACAACCTCACACAACCTCA
This sequence comes from Borostomias antarcticus, assembly GCF_949987555.1. NCBI lineage: Eukaryota > Metazoa > Chordata > Actinopteri > Stomiiformes > Stomiidae > Borostomias > Borostomias antarcticus. The sequence goes on along the minus strand of NC_140246.1, from coordinate 18,317,598 downwards.
CACAACCTCAAACAACCTTAACCAACCTCACACACCCTCACACAACCTCACATGACCTCACACACCCTCACACAACCTCAAATGACCTTACACAACCTCACATGACCTTACACACCCTCAAACTCACACAACCTCAAACAACCTCACACACCCTCACACACCCTCAAACAACCTTACACAACCTCATATGACCTCAAACACCCTCAAACTCACACAACCTCACACAACCTCACACAACCTCAAACAACCTTAACCAACCTCACACACCCTCACACAACCTCACATGACCTCACACACCCTCACACAACCTCAAATGACCTTACACAACCTCACATGACCTTACACACCCTCAAACTCACACAACCTCAAACAACCTCACACACCCTCACACAACCTCAAACAACCTTACACAACCTCATATGACCTCACACACCCTCAAACTCACACAACCTCACACAACCTCAAACAACCTTAACCAACCTCACACACCCTCACACACCCTCACACAACCTCACATGACCTCACACACCCTCACACAACCTCAAATGACCTTACACAACCTCACATGACCTAACACACCCTCAAACTCACACAACCTCAAACAACCTCACACACCCTCAAACAACCTTAACCAACCTCACACACCCTCACACAACCTCAAACAACCTTACACAACCTCATATGACCTCAAACACCCTCAAACTCACACAACCTCACACAACCTCACACAACCTCAAACAACCTTAACCAACCTCACACACCCTCACACAACCTCACATGACCTCACACACCCTCACACAACCTCAAATGACCTTACACAACCTCACATGACCTTACACACCCTCAAACTCACACAACCTCAAACAACCTCACACCCTCAAACAACCTTAACCAACCTCACACACCCTCACACAACCTCAAACAACCTTACACAACCTCATATGACCTCAAACACCCTCAAACTCACACAACCTCACACAACCTCACACAACCTCAAACAACCTTAACCAACCTCACACACCCTCACACAACCTCACATGACCTCACACACCCTCACACAACCTCAAATGACCTTACACAACCTCACATGACCTTACACACCCTCAAACTCACACAACCTCAAACAACCTCACACACCCTCACACAACCTCAAACAACCTTACACAACCTCATATGACCTCAAACACCCTCAAACTCACACAACCTCACACAACCTCACACAACCTCAAACAACCTTAACCAACCTCACACACCCTCACACAACCTCACATGACCTCACACACCCTCACACAACCTCAAATGACCTTACACAACCTCACATGACCTTACACACCCTCAAACTCACACAACCTCAAACAACCTCACACACCCTCAAACAACCTTAACCAACCTCACACACCCTCACACAACCTCAAACAACCTTACACAACCTCATATGACCTCAAACACCCTCAAACTCACACAACCTCACACACCCTCACACAACCTCACATGACCTCACACACCCTCACACAACCTCAAATGACCTTACACAACCTCACATGACCTAACACACCCTCAAACTCACACAACCTCAAACAACCTCACACACCCTCAAACAACCTTAACCAACCTCACACACCCTCACACAACCTCAAACAACCTTACACAACCTCATATGACCTCAAACACCCTCAAACTCACACAACCTCACACAACCTCACACAACCTCAAACAACCTTAACCAACCTCACACACCCTCACACAACCTCACATGACCTCACACACCCTCACACAACCTCAAATGACCTTACACAACCTCACATGACCTTACACACCCTCAAACTCACACAACCTCAAACAACCTCACACACCCTCACACAACCTCAAACAACCTTACACAACCTCATATGACCTCACACACCCTCAAACTCACACAACCTCACACAACCTCAAACAACCTTAACCAACCTCACACACCCTCACACACCCTCACACAACCTCACATGACCTAACACACCCTCAAACTCACACAACCTCAAACAACCTCACACACCCTCACACACCCTCACACAACCTCACATGACCTCACACACCCTCACACAACCTCAAATGACCTTACACAACCTCACATGACCTAACACACCCTCAAACTCACACAACCTCAAACAACCTCACACACCCTCAAACAACCTTAACCAACCTCACACACCCTCACACACCCTCACACAACCTCACATGACCTCACACACCCTCACACAACCTCAAATGACCTTACACAACCTCACATGACCTCAAACACCCTCAAACTCACACAACCTCACACAACCTCACACAACCTCAAACAACCTTAACCAACCTCACACACCCTCACACAACCTCACATGACCTCACACACCCTCACACAACCTCAAATGACCTTACACAACCTCACATGACCTAACACACCCTCAAACTCACACAACCTCACACAACCTCACACAACCTCAAACAACCTTAACCAACCTCACACACCCTCACACAACCTCACATGACCTCACACACCCTCACAGAACCTCAAATGACCTTACACAACCTCACATGACCTTACACACCCTCAAACTCACACAACCTCAAACAACCTCACACACCCTCACACAACCTCAAACAACCTTACACAACCTCATATGACCTCAAACACCCTCAAACTCACACAAGCTCACACAACCTCACACAACCTCAAACAACCTTAACCAACCTCACACACCCTCACACAACCTCACATGACCTCACACAACCTCACACAACCTCAAATGACCTTACACAACCTCACATGACCTTACACACCCTCAAACTCACACAACCTCAAACAACCTCACACACCCTCACACAACCTCAAACAACCTTACACAACCTCATATGACCTCAAACACCCTCAAACTCACACAACCTCACACAACCTCACACAACCTCAAACAACCTTAACCAACCTCACACACCCTCACACAACCTCACATGACCTCACACACCCTCACACAACCTCAAATGACCTTACACAACCTCACATGACCTTACACACCCTCAAACTCACACAACCTCAAACAACCTCACACACCCTCACACAACCTCAAACAACCTTACACAACCTCATATGACCTCACACACCCTCAAACTCACACAACCTAACACAACCTCAAACAACCTTAACCAACCTCACACACCCTCACACACCCTCACACAACCTCACATGACCTAACACACCCTCAAACTCACACAACCTCAAACAACCTCACACACCCTCAAACAACCTTAACCAACCTCACACACCCTCACACAACCTCAAACAACCTTACACAACCTCATATGACCTCAAACACCCTCAAACTCACACAACCTCACACAACCTCACACAACCTCAAACAACCTTAACCAACCTCACACACCCTCACACAACCTCACATGACCTCACACACCCTCACACAACCTCAAATGACCTTACACAACCTCACATGACCTTACACACCCTCAAACTCACACAACCTCAAACAACCTCACACACCCTCACACAACCTCAAACAACCTTACACAACCTCATATGACCTCACACACCCTCAAACTCACACAACCTCACACAACCTCAAACAACCTTAACCAACCTCACACACCCTCACACACCCTCACACAACCTCACATGACCTAACACACCCACAAACTCACACAACCTCAAACAACCTCACACACCCTCAAACAACCTTAACCAACCTCACACACCCTCACACAACCTCAAACAACCTTACACAACCTCATATGACCTCAAACACCCTCAAACTCACACAACCTCACACAACCTCACACAACCTCAAACAACCTTAACCAACCTCACACACCCTCACACAACCTCACATGACCTCACACACCCTCACACAACCTCAAATGACCTTACACAACCTCACATGACCTTACACACCCTCAAACTCACACAACCTCAAACAACCTCACACACCCTCACACAACCTCAAACAACCTTACACAACCTCATATGACCTCACACACCCTCAAACTCACACAACCTCACACAACCTCAAACAACCTTAACCAACCTCACACACCCTCACACACCCTCACACAACCTCACATGACCTCACACACCCTCACACAACCTCAAATGACCTTACACAACCTCACATGACCTTACACACCCTCAAACTCACACAACCTCAAACAACCTCACACACCCTCACACAACCTCAAACAACCTTACACAACCTCATATGACCTCACATGACCTAACACACCCTCAAACTCACACAACCTCAAACAACCTCACACACCCTCAAACAACCTTAACCAACCTCACACACCCTCACACAACCTCAAACAACCTTACACAACCTCATATGACCTCACACACCCTCAAACTCACACAACCTCACACAACCTCACACAACCTCAAACAACCTTAACCAACCTCACACACCCTCACACAACCTCAAACAACCTTACACAACCTCATATGACCTCAAACACCCTCAAACTCACACAACCTCACACAACCTCACACAACCTCAAACAACCTTAACCAACCTCACACACCCTCACACAACCTCACATGACCTCACACACCCTCACACAACCTCAAATGACCTTACACAACCTCACATGACCTTACACACCCTCAAACTCACACAACCTCAAACAACCTCACACAACCTCAAACAACCTTACACAACCTCATATGACCTCACACACCCTCAAACTCACACAACCTCACACAACCTCACACAACCTCAAACAACCTTAACCAACCTCACACACCCTCACACAACCTCACATGACCTCACACACCCTCACACAACCTCACACAACCTCAAACAACCTTAACCAACCTCACACACCCTCACACACCCTCACACAACCTCACATGACCTCACACACCCTCACACAACCTCAAATGACCTTACACAACCTCACATGACCTAACACACCCTCAAACTCACACAACCTCAAACAACCTCACACACCCTCAAACAACCTTAACCAACCTCACACACCCTCACACAACCTCAAACAACCTTACACAACCTCATATGACCTCAAACACCCTCAAACTCACACAACCTCACACAACCTCAAACAACCTTAACCAACCTCACACACCCTCACACAACCTCACATGACCTCACACACCCTCACACAACCTCAAATGACCTTACACAACCTCACATGACCTTACACACCCTCAAACTCACACAACCTCAAACAACCTCACACACCCTCACACAACCTCAAACAACCTTACACAACCTCATATGACCTCACACACCCTCAAACTCACACAACCTCACACAACCTCAAACAACCTTAACCAACCTCACACACCCTCACACACCCTCACACAACCTCACATGACCTAACACACCCTCAAACTCACACAACCTCAAACAACCTCACACACCCTCACACACCCTCACACAACCTCACATGACCTCACACACCCTCACACAACCTCAAATGACCTTACACAACCTCACATGACCTAACACACCCTCAAACTCACACAACCTCAAACAACCTCACACACCCTCAAACAACCTTAACCAACCTCACACACCCTCACACACCCTCACACAACCTCACATGACCTCACACACCCTCACACAACCTCAAATGACCTTACACAACCTCACATGACCTCAAACACCCTCAAACTCACACAACCTCAAACAACCTCACACACCCTCACACAACCTCAAACAACCTTACACAACCTCATATGACCTCAAACACCCTCAAACTCACACAAGCTCACACAACCTCACACAACCTCAAACAACCTTAACCAACCTCACACACCCTCACACAACCTCACATGACCTCACACAACCTCACACAACCTCAAATGACCTTACACAACCTCACATGACCTTACACACCCTCAAACTCACACAACCTCAAACAACCTCACACACCCTCACACAACCTCAAACAACCTTACACAACCTCATATGACCTCAAACACCCTCAAACTCACACAACCTCACACAACCTCACACAACCTCAAACAACCTTAACCAACCTCACACACCCTCACACAACCTCACATGACCTCACACACCCTCACACAACCTCAAATGACCTTACACAACCTCACATGACCTTACACACCCTCAAACTCACACAACCTCAAACAACCTCACACACCCTCACACAACCTCAAACAACCTTACACAACCTCATATGACCTCACACACCCTCAAACTCACACAACCTAACACAACCTCAAACAACCTTAACCAACCTCACACACCCTCACACACCCTCACACAACCTCACATGACCTAACACACCCTCAAACTCACACAACCTCAAACAACCTCACACACCCTCAAACAACCTTAACCAACCTCACACACCCTCACACAACCTCAAACAACCTTACACAACCTCATATGACCTCAAACACCCTCAAACTCACACAACCTCACACAACCTCACACAACCTCAAACAACCTTAACCAACCTCACACACCCTCACACAACCTCACATGACCTCACACACCCTCACACAACCTCAAATGACCTTACACAACCTCACATGACCTTACACACCCTCAAACTCACACAACCTCAAACAACCTCACACACCCTCACACAACCTCACACAACCTCACACAACCTCACATGACCTCACACACCCTCAAACTCACACAACCTCACACAACCTCAAACAACCTTAACCAACCTCACACACCCTCACACAACCTCACACAACCTCACATGACCTAACACACCCTCAAACTCACACAACCTCAAACAACCTCACACACCCTCAAACAACCTTAACCAACCTCACACACCCTCACACAACCTCAAACAACCTTACACAACCTCATATGACCTCACACACCCTCAAACTCACACAACCTCACACAACCTCACACAACCTCAAACAACCTTAACCAACCTCACACACCCTCACACAACCTCAAACAACCTTACACAACCTCATATGACCTCAAACACCCTCAAACTCACACAACCTCACACAACCTCACACAACCTCAAACAACCTTAACCAACCTCACACACCCTCACACAACCTCACATGACCTCACACACCCTCACACAACCTCAAATGACCTTACACAACCTCACATGACCTTACACACCCTCAAACTCACACAACCTCAAACAACCTCACACAACCTCAAACAACCTTACACAACCTCATATGACCTCACACACCCTCAAACTCACACAACCTCACACAACCTCACACAACCTCAAACAACCTTAACCAACCTCACACACCCTCACACAACCTCACATGACCTCACACACCCTCACACAACCTCACACAACCTCAAACAACCTTAACCAACCTCACACACCCTCACACACCCTCACACAACCTCACATGACCTCACACACCCTCACACAACCTCAAATGACCTTACACAACCTCACATGACCTAACACACCCTCAAACTCACACAACCTCAAACAACCTCACACACCCTCAAACAACCTTAACCAACCTCACACACCCTCACACAACCTCAAACAACCTTACACAACCTCATATGACCTCAAACACCCTCAAACTCACACAACCTCACACAACCTCAAACAACCTTAACCAACCTCACACACCCTCACACAACCTCACATGACCTCACACACCCTCACACAACCTCAAATGACCTTACACAACCTCACATGACCTTACACACCCTCAAACTCACACAACCTCAAACAACCTCACACACCCTCACACAACCTCAAACAACCTTACACAACCTCATATGACCTCACACACCCTCAAACTCACACAACCTCACACAACCTCAAACAACCTTAACCAACCTCACACACCCTCACACACCCTCACACAACCTCACATGACCTAACACACCCTCAAACTCACACAACCTCAAACAACCTCACACACCCTCACACACCCTCACACAACCTCACATGACCTCACACACCCTCACACAACCTCAAATGACCTTACACAACCTCACATGACCTAACACACCCTCAAACTCACACAACCTCAAACAACCTCACACACCCTCAAACAACCTTAACCAACCTCACACACCCTCACACACCCTCACACAACCTCACATGACCTCACACACCCTCACACAACCTCAAATGACCTTACACAACCTCACATGACCTCAAACACCCTCAAACTCACACAACCTCACACAACCTCACACAACCTCAAACAACCTTAACCAACCTCACACACCCTCACACAACCTCACATGACCTCACACACCCTCACACAACCTCAAATGACCTTACACAACCTCACATGACCTAACACACCCTCAAACTCACACAACCTCACACAATCTCACACAACCTCAAACAACCTTAACCAACCTCACACACCCTCACACAACCTCACATGACCTCACACACCCTCACAGAACCTTAAATGACCTTACACAACCTCACATGACCTTACACACCCTCAAACTCACACAACCTCAAACAACCTCACACACCCTCACACAACCTCAAACAACCTTACACAACCTCATATGACCTCAAACACCCTCAAACTCACACAAGCTCACACAACCTCACACAACCTCAAACAACCTTAACCAACCTCACACACCCTCACACAACCTCACATGACCTCACACAACCTCACACAACCTCAAATGACCTTACACAACCTCACATGACCTTACACACCCTCAAACTCACACAACCTCAAACAACCTCACACACCCTCACACAACCTCAAACAACCTTACACAACCTCATATGACCTCAAACACCCTCAAACTCACACAACCTCACACAACCTCACACAACCTCAAACAACCTTAACCAACCTCACACACCCTCACACAACCTCACATGACCTCACACACCCTCACACAACCTCAAATGACCTTACACAACCTCACATGACCTTACACACCCTCAAACTCACACAACCTCAAACAACCTCACACACCCTCACACAACCTCAAACAACCTTACACAACCTCATATGACCTCACACACCCTCAAACTCACACAACCTAACACAACCTCAAACAACCTTAACCAACCTCACACACCCTCACACACCCTCACACAACCTCACATGACCTAACACACCCTCAAACTCACACAACCTCAAACAACCTCACACACCCTCAAACAACCTTAACCAACCTCACACACCCTCACACAACCTCAAACAACCTTACACAACCTCATATGACCTCAAACACCCTCAAACTCACACAACCTCACACAACCTCACACAACCTCAAACAACCTTAACCAACCTCACACACCCTCACACAACCTCACATGACCTCACACACCCTCACACAACCTCAAATGACCTTACACAACCTCACATGACCTTACACACCCTCAAACTCACACAACCTCAAACAACCTCACACACCCTCACACAACCTCAAACAACCTTACACAACCTCATATGACCTCACACACCCTCAAACTCACACAACCTCACACAACCTCAAACAACCTTAACCAACCTCACACACCCTCACACAACCTCACACAACCTCACATGACCTCACACACCCTCAAACTCACACAACCTCACACAACCTCACACAACCTCAAACAACCTTAACCAACCTCACACACCCTCACACAACCTCACATGACCTCACACACCCTCACACAACCTCAAATGACCTTACACAACCTCACATGACCTTACACACCCTCAAACTCACACAACCTCAAACAACCTCACACACCCTCACACAACCTCAAACAACCTTACACAACCTCATATGACCTCAAACACCCTCAAACTCACACAACCTCACACAACCTCACACAACCTCAAACAACCTTAACCAACCTCACACACCCTCACACAACCTCACATGACCTCACACACCCTCACACAACCTCAAATGACCTTACACAACCTCACATGACCTTACACACCCTCAAACTCACACAACCTCAAACAACCTCACACACCCTCACACAACCTCAAACAACCTTACACAACCTCATATGACCTCACACACCCTCAAACTCACACAACCTCACACAACCTCAAACAACCTTAACCAACCTCACACACCCTCACACACCCTCACACAACCTCACATGACCTCACACACCCTCACACAACCTCAAATGACCTTACACAACCTCACATGACCTAACACACCCTCAAACTCACACAACCTCAAACAACCTCACACACCCTCAAACAACCTTAACCAACCTCACACACCCTCACACAACCTCACATGACCTCACACACCCTCACACAACCTCAAATGACCTTACACAACCTCACATGACCTTACACACCCTCAAACTCACACAACCTCAAACAACCTCACACACCCTCACACAACCTCAAACAACCTTACACAACCTCATATGACCTCACACACCCTCAAACTCACACAACCTCACACAACCTCAAACAACCTTAACCAACCTCACACACCCTCACACACCCTCACACAACCTCACATGACCTAACACACCCACAAACTCACACAACCTCAAACAACCTCACACACCCTCAAACAACCTTAACCAACCTCACACACCCTCACACAACCTCAAACAACCTTACACAACCTCATATGACCTCAAACACCCTCAAACTCACACAACCTCACACAACCTCACACAACCTCAAACAACCTTAACCAACCTCACACACCCTCACACAACCTCACATGACCTCACACACCCTCACACAACCTCAAATGACCTTACACAACCTCACATGACCTTACACACCCTCAAACTCACACAACCTCAAACAACCTCACACACCCTCACACAACCTCAAACAACCTTACACAACCTCATATGACCTCACACACCCTCAAACTCACACAACCTCACACAACCTCAAACAACCTTAACCAACCTCACACACCCTCACACACCCTCACACAACCTCACATGACCTCACACACCCTCACACAACCTCAAATGACCTTACACAACCTCACATGACCTTACACACCCTCAAACTCACACAACCTCAAACAACCTCACACACCCTCACACAACCTCAAACAACCTTACACAACCTCATATGACCTCACATGACCTAACACACCCTCAAACTCACACAACCTCAAACAACCTCACACACCCTCAAACAACCTTAACCAACCTCACACACCCTCACACAACCTCAAACAACCTTACACAACCTCATATGACCTCACACACCCTCAAACTCACACAACCTCACACAACCTCACACAACCTCAAACAACCTTAACCAACCTCACACACCCTCACACAACCTCAAACAACCTTACACAACCTCATATGACCTCAAACACCCTCAAACTCACACAACCTCACACAACCTCACACAACCTCAAACAACCTTAACCAACCTCACACACCCTCACACAACCTCACATGACCTCACACACCCTCACACAACCTCAAATGACCTTACACAACCTCACATGACCTTACACACCCTCAAACTCACACAACCTCAAACAACCTCACACAACCTCAAACAACCTTACACAACCTCATATGACCTCACACACCCTCAAACTCACACAACCTCACACAACCTCACACAACCTCAAACAACCTTAACCAACCTCACACACCCTCACACAACCTCACATGACCTCACACACCCTCACACAACCTCACACAACCTCAAACAACCTTAACCAACCTCACACACCCTCACACACCCTCACACAACCTCACATGACCTCACACACCCTCACACAACCTCAAATGACCTTACACAACCTCACATGACCTAACACACCCTCAAACTCACACAACCTCAAACAACCTCACACACCCTCAAACAACCTTAACCAACCTCACACACCCTCACACAACCTCAAACAACCTTACACAACCTCATATGACCTCAAACACCCTCAAACTCACACAACCTCACACAACCTCAAACAACCTTAACCAACCTCACACACCCTCACACAACCTCACATGACCTCACACACCCTCACACAACCTCAAATGACCTTACACAACCTCACATGACCTTACACACCCTCAAACTCACACAACCTCAAACAACCTCACACACCCTCACACAACCTCAAACAACCTTACACAACCTCATATGACCTCACACACCCTCAAACTCACACAACCTCACACAACCTCAAACAACCTTAACCAACCTCACACACCCTCACACACCCTCACACAACCTCACATGACCTAACACACCCTCAAACTCACACAACCTCAAACAACCTCACACACCCTCACACACCCTCACACAACCTCACATGACCTCACACACCCTCACACAACCTCAAATGACCTTACACAACCTCACATGACCTAACACACCCTCAAACTCACACAACCTCAAACAACCTCACACACCCTCAAACAACCTTAACCAACCTCACACACCCTCACACACCCTCACACAACCTCACATGACCTCACACACCCTCACACAACCTCAAATGACCTTACACAACCTCACATGACCTCAAACACCCTCAAACTCACACAACCTCAAACAACCTCACACACCCTCACACAACCTCAAACAACCTTACACAACCTCATATGACCTCAAACACCCTCAAACTCACACAAGCTCACACAACCTCACACAACCTCAAACAACCTTAACCAACCTCACACACCCTCACACAACCTCACATGACCTCACACAACCTCACACAACCTCAAATGACCTTACACAACCTCACATGACCTTACACACCCTCAAACTCACACAACCTCAAACAACCTCACACACCCTCACACAACCTCAAACAACCTTACACAACCTCATATGACCTCAAACACCCTCAAACTCACACAACCTCACACAACCTCACACAACCTCAAACAACCTTAACCAACCTCACACACCCTCACACAACCTCACATGACCTCACACACCCTCACACAACCTCAAATGACCTTACACAACCTCACATGACCTTACACACCCTCAAACTCACACAACCTCAAACAACCTCACACACCCTCACACAACCTCAAACAACCTTACACAACCTCATATGACCTCACACACCCTCAAACTCACACAACCTAACACAACCTCAAACAACCTTAACCAACCTCACACACCCTCACACACCCTCACACAACCTCACATGACCTAACACACCCTCAAACTCACACAACCTCAAACAACCTCACACACCCTCAAACAACCTTAACCAACCTCACACACCCTCACACAACCTCAAACAACCTTACACAACCTCATATGACCTCAAACACCCTCAAACTCACACAACCTCACACAACCTCACACAACCTCAAACAACCTTAACCAACCTCACACACCCTCACACAACCTCACATGACCTCACACACCCTCACACAACCTCAAATGACCTTACACAACCTCACATGACCTTACACACCCTCAAACTCACACAACCTCAAACAACCTCACACACCCTCACACAACCTCACACAACCTCACACAACCTCACATGACCTCACACACCCTCAAACTCACACAACCTCACACAACCTCAAACAACCTTAACCAACCTCACACACCCTCACACAACCTCACACAACCTCACATGACCTAACACACCCTCAAACTCACACAACCTCAAACAACCTCACACACCCTCAAACAACCTTAACCAACCTCACACACCCTCACACAACCTCAAACAACCTTACACAACCTCATATGACCTCACACACCCTCAAACTCACACAACCTCACACAACCTCACACAACCTCAAACAACCTTAACCAACCTCACACACCCTCACACAACCTCAAACAACCTTACACAACCTCATATGACCTCAAACACCCTCAAACTCACACAACCTCACACAACCTCACACAACCTCAAACAACCTTAACCAACCTCACACACCCTCACACAACCTCACATGACCTCACACACCCTCACACAACCTCAAATGACCTTACACAACCTCACATGACCTTACACACCCTCAAACTCACACAACCTCAAACAACCTCACACAACCTCAAACAACCTTACACAACCTCATATGACCTCACACACCCTCAAACTCACACAACCTCACACAACCTCACACAACCTCAAACAACCTTAACCAACCTCACACACCCTCACACAACCTCACATGACCTCACACACCCTCACACAACCTCACACAACCTCAAACAACCTTAACCAACCTCACACACCCTCACACACCCTCACACAACCTCACATGACCTCACACACCCTCACACAACCTCAAATGACCTTACACAACCTCACATGACCTAACACACCCTCAAACTCACACAACCTCAAACAACCTCACACACCCTCAAACAACCTTAACCAACCTCACACACCCTCACACAACCTCAAACAACCTTACACAACCTCATATGACCTCAAACACCCTCAAACTCACACAACCTCACACAACCTCAAACAACCTTAACCAACCTCACACACCCTCACACAACCTCACATGACCTCACACACCCTCACACAACCTCAAATGACCTTACACAACCTCACATGACCTTACACACCCTCAAACTCACACAACCTCAAACAACCTCACACACCCTCACACAACCTCAAACAACCTTACACAACCTCATATGACCTCACACACCCTCAAACTCACACAACCTCACACAACCTCAAACAACCTTAACCAACCTCACACACCCTCACACACCCTCACACAACCTCACATGACCTAACACACCCTCAAACTCACACAACCTCAAACAACCTCACACACCCTCACACACCCTCACACAACCTCACATGACCTCACACACCCTCACACAACCTCAAATGACCTTACACAACCTCACATGACCTAACACACCCTCAAACTCACACAACCTCAAACAACCTCACACACCCTCAAACAACCTTAACCAACCTCACACACCCTCACACACCCTCACACAACCTCACATGACCTCACACACCCTCACACAACCTCAAATGACCTTACACAACCTCACATGACCTCAAACACCCTCAAACTCACACAACCTCACACAACCTCACACAACCTCAAACAACCTTAACCAACCTCACACACCCTCACACAACCTCACATGACCTCACACACCCTCACACAACCTCAAATGACCTTACACAACCTCACATGACCTAACACACCCTCAAACTCACACAACCTCACACAATCTCACACAACCTCAAACAACCTTAACCAACCTCACACACCCTCACACAACCTCACATGACCTCACACACCCTCACAGAACCTTAAATGACCTTACACAACCTCACATGACCTTACACACCCTCAAACTCACACAACCTCAAACAACCTCACACACCCTCACACAACCTCAAACAACCTTACACAACCTCATATGACCTCAAACACCCTCAAACTCACACAAGCTCACACAACCTCACACAACCTCAAACAACCTTAACCAACCTCACACACCCTCACACAACCTCACATGACCTCACACAACCTCACACAACCTCAAATGACCTTACACAACCTCACATGACCTTACACACCCTCAAACTCACACAACCTCAAACAACCTCACACACCCTCACACAACCTCAAACAACCTTACACAACCTCATATGACCTCAAACACCCTCAAACTCACACAACCTCACACAACCTCACACAACCTCAAACAACCTTAACCAACCTCACACACCCTCACACAACCTCACATGACCTCACACACCCTCACACAACCTCAAATGACCTTACACAACCTCACATGACCTTACACACCCTCAAACTCACACAACCTCAAACAACCTCACACACCCTCACACAACCTCAAACAACCTTACACAACCTCATATGACCTCACACACCCTCAAACTCACACAACCTCACACAACCTCAAACAACCTTAACCAACCTCACACACCCTCACACAACCTCACACAACCTCACATGACCTCACACACCCTCAAACTCACACAACCTCACACAACCTCACACAACCTCAAACAACCTTAACCAACCTCACACACCCTCACACAACCTCACATGACCTCACACACCCTCACACAACCTCAAATGACCTTACACAACCTCACATGACCTTACACACCCTCAAACTCACACAACCTCAAACAACCTCACACACCCTCACACAACCTCAAACAACCTTACACAACCTCATATGACCTCAAACACCCTCAAACTCACACAACCTCACACAACCTCACACAACCTCAAACAACCTTAACCAACCTCACACACCCTCACACAACCTCACATGACCTCACACACCCTCACACAACCTCAAATGACCTTACACAACCTCACATGACCTTACACACCCTCAAACTCACACAACCTCAAACAACCTCACACACCCTCACACAACCTCAAACAACCTTACACAACCTCATATGACCTCACACACCCTCAAACTCACACAACCTCACACAACCTCAAACAACCTTAACCAACCTCACACACCCTCACACACCCTCACACAACCTCACATGACCTCACACACCCTCACACAACCTCAAATGACCTTACACAACCTCACATGACCTAACACACCCTCAAACTCACACAACCTCAAACAACCTCACACACCCTCAAACAACCTTAACCAACCTCACACACCCTCACACAACCTCACATGACCTCACACACCCTCACACAACCTCAAATGACCTTACACAACCTCACATGACCTTACACACCCTCAAACTCACACAACCTCAAACAACCTCACACACCCTCACACAACCTCAAACAACCTTACACAACCTCATATGACCTCACACACCCTCAAACTCACACAACCTCACACAACCTCAAACAACCTTAACCAACCTCACACACCCTCACACAACCTCACACAACCTCACATGACCTAACACACCCTCAAACTCACACAACCTCAAACAACCTCACACACCCTCAAATAACCTTAACCAACCTCACACACCCTCACACAACCTCAAACAACCTTACACAACCTCATATGACCTCACACACCCTCAAACTCACACAACCTCACACAACCTCACACAACCTCAAACAACCTTAACCAACCTCACACACCCTCACACAACCTCAAACAACCTTACACAACCTCATATGACCTCAAACACCCTCAAACTCACACAACCTCACACAACCTCACACAACCTCAAACAACCTTAACCAACCTCACACACCCTCACACAACCTCACATGACCTCACACACCCTCACACAACCTCAAATGACCTTACACAACCTCACATGACCTTACACACCCTCAAACTCACACAACCTCAAACAACCTCACACAACCTCAAACAACCTTACACAACCTCATATGACCTCACACACCCTCAAACTCACACAACCTCACACAACCTCACACAACCTCAAACAACCTTAACCAACCTCACACACCCTCACACAACCTCACATGACCTCACACACCCTCACACAACCTCACACAACCTCAAACAACCTTAACCAACCTCACACACCCTCACACACCCTCACACAACCTCACATGACCTCACACACCCTCACACAACCTCAAATGACCTTACACAACCTCACATGACCTAACACACCCTCAAACTCACACAACCTCAAACAACCTCACACACCCTCAAACAACCTTAACCAACCTCACACACCCTCACACAACCTCAAACAACCTTACACAACCTCATATGACCTCAAACACCCTCAAACTCACACAACCTCACACAACCTCAAACAACCTTAACCAACCTCACACACCCTCACACAACCTCACATGACCTCACACACCCTCACACAACCTCAAATGACCTTACACAACCTCACATGACCTTACACACCCTCAAACTCACACAACCTCAAACAACCTCACACACCCTCACACAACCTCAAACAACCTTACACAACCTCATATGACCTCACACACCCTCAAACTCACACAACCTCACACAACCTCAAACAACCTTAACCAACCTCACACACCCTCACACACCCTCACACAACCTCACATGACCTCACACACCCTCACACAACCTCAAATGACCTTACACAACCTCACATGACCTTACACACCCTCAAACTCACACAACCTCAAACAACCTCACACACCCTCACACAACCTCAAACAACCTTACACAACCTCATATGACCTCACACACCCTCAAACTCACACAACCTCACACAACCTCAAACAACCTTAACCAACCTCACACACCCTCACACAACCTCACACAACCTCACATGACCTAACACACCCTCAAACTCACACAACCTCAAACAACCTCACACACCCTCAAACAACCTTAACCAACCTCACACACCCTCACACAACCTCAAACAACCTTACACAACCTCATATGACCTCACACACCCTCAAACTCACACAACCTCACACAACCTCACACAACCTCAAACAACCTTAACCAACCTCACACACCCTCACACAACCTCAAACAACCTTACACAACCTCATATGACCTCAAACACCCTCAAACTCACACAACCTCACACAACCTCACACAACCTCAAACAACCTTAACCAACCTCACACACCCTCACACAACCTCACATGACCTCACACACCCTCACACAACCTCAAATGACCTTACACAACCTCACATGACCTTACACACCCTCAAACTCACACAACCTCAAACAACCTCACACAACCTCAAACAACCTTACACAACCTCATATGACCTCACACACCCTCAACCTCACACAACCTCACACAACCTCACACAACCTCAAACAACCTTAACCAACCTCACACACCCTCACACAACCTCACATGACCTCACACACCCTCACACAACCTCAAATGACCTTACACAACCTCACATGACCTTACACACCCTCAAACTCACACAACCTCAAACAACCTCACACACCCTCACACAACCTCAAACAACCTTACACAACCTCATATGACCTCACACACCCTCAAACTCACACAACCTCACACAACCTCAAACAACCTTAACCAACCTCACACACCCTCACACAACCTCACACAACCTCACATGACCTCACACACCCTCAAACTCACACAACCTCACACAACCTCACACAACCTCAAACAACCTTAACCAACCTCACACACCCTCACACAACCTCACATGACCTCACACACCCTCACACAACCTCAAATGACCTTACACAACCTCACATGACCTTACACACCCTCAAACTCACACAACCTCAAACAACCTCACACACCCTCACACAACCTCAAACAACCTTACACAACCTCATATGACCTCAAACACCCTCAAACTCACACAACCTCACACAACCTCACACAACCTCAAACAACCTTAACCAACCTCACACACCCTCACACAACCTCACATGACCTCACACACCCTCACACAACCTCAAATGACCTTACACAACCTCACATGACCTTACACACCCTCAAACTCACACAACCTCAAACAACCTCACACACCCTCACACAACCTCAAACAACCTTACACAACCTCATATGACCTCACACACCCTCAAACTCACACAACCTCACACAACCTCAAACAACCTTAACCAACCTCACACACCCTCACACACCCTCACACAACCTCACATGACCTCACACACCCTCACACAACCTCAAATGACCTTACACAACCTCACATGACCTAACACACCCTCAAACTCACACAACCTCAAACAACCTCACACACCCTCAAACAACCTTAACCAACCTCACACACCCTCACACAACCTCACATGACCTCACACACCCTCACACAACCTCAAATGACCTTACACAACCTCACATGACCTTACACACCCTCAAACTCACACAACCTCAAACAACCTCACACACCCTCACACAACCTCAAACAACCTTACACAACCTCATATGACCTCACACACCCTCAAACTCACACAACCTCACACAACCTCAAACAACCTTAACCAACCTCACACACCCTCACACAACCTCACACAACCTCACATGACCTAACACACCCTCAAACTCACACAACCTCAAACAACCTCACACACCCTCAAATAACCTTAACCAACCTCACACACCCTCACACAACCTCAAACAACCTTACACAACCTCATATGACCTCACACACCCTCAAACTCACACAACCTCACACAACCTCACACAACCTCAAACAACCTTAACCAACCTCACACACCCTCACACAACCTCAAACAACCTTACACAACCTCATATGACCTCAAACACCCTCAAACTCACACAACCTCACACAACCTCACACAACCTCAAACAACCTTAACCAACCTCACACACCCTCACACAACCTCACATGACCTCACACACCCTCACACAACCTCAAATGACCTTACACAACCTCACATGACCTTACACACCCTCAAACTCACACAACCTCAAACAACCTCACACAACCTCAAACAACCTTACACAACCTCATATGACCTCACACACCCTCAAACTCACACAACCTCACACAACCTCACACAACCTCAAACAACCTTAACCAACCTCACACACCCTCACACAACCTCACATGACCTCACACACCCTCACACAACCTCACACAACCTCAAACAACCTTAACCAACCTCACACACCCTCACACACCCTCACACAACCTCACATGACCTCACACACCCTCACACAACCTCAAATGACCTTACACAACCTCACATGACCTAACACACCCTCAAACTCACACAACCTCAAACAACCTCACACACCCTCAAACAACCTTAACCAACCTCACACACCCTCACACAACCTCAAACAACCTTACACAACCTCATATGACCTCAAACACCCTCAAACTCACACAACCTCACACAACCTCAAACAACCTTAACCAACCTCACACACCCTCACACAACCTCACATGACCTCACACACCCTCACACAACCTCAAATGACCTTACACAACCTCACATGACCTTACACACCCTCAAACTCACACAACCTCAAACAACCTCACACACCCTCACACAACCTCAAACAACCTTACACAACCTCATATGACCTCACACACCCTCAAACTCACACAACCTCACACAACCTCAAACAACCTTAACCAACCTCACACACCCTCACACACCCTCACACAACCTCACATGACCTAACACACCCTCAAACTCACACAACCTCAAACAACCTCACACACCCTCACACACCCTCACACAACCTCACATGACCTCACACACCCTCACACAACCTCAAATGACCTTACACAACCTCACATGACCTAACACACCCTCAAACTCACACAACCTCAAACAACCTCACACACCCTCAAACAACCTTAACCAACCTCACACACCCTCACACACCCTCACACAACCTCACATGACCTCACACACCCTCACACAACCTCAAATGACCTTACACAACCTCACATGACCTCAAACACCCTCAAACTCACACAACCTCACACAACCTCACACAACCTCAAACAACCTTAACCAACCTCACACACCCTCACACAACCTCACATGACCTCACACACCCTCACACAACCTCAAATGACCTTACACAACCTCACATGACCTAACACACCCTCAAACTCACACAACCTCACACAATCTCACACAACCTCAAACAACCTTAACCAACCTCACACACCCTCACACAACCTCATATGACCTCACACACCCTCACAGAACCTCAAATGACCTTACACAACCTCACATGACCTTACACACCCTCAAACTCACACAACCTCAAACAACCTCACACACCCTCACACAACCTCAAACAACCTTACACAACCTCATATGACCTCAAACACCCTCAAACTCACACAAGCTCACACAACCTCACACAACCTCAAACAACCTTAACCAACCTCACACACCCTCACACAACCTCACATGACCTCACACAACCTCACACAACCTCAAATGACCTTACACAACCTCACATGACCTTACACACCCTCAAACTCACACAACCTCAAACAACCTCACACACCCTCACACAACCTCAAACAACCTTACACAACCTCATATGACCTCACACACCCTCAAACTCACACAACCTAACACAACCTCAAACAACCTTAACCAACCTCACACACCCTCACACACCCTCACACAACCTCACATGACCTAACACACCCTCAAACTCACACAACCTCAAACAACCTCACACACCCTCAAACAACCTTAACCAACCTCACACACCCTCACACAACCTCAAACAACCTTACACAACCTCATATGACCTCAAACACCCTCAAACTCACACAACCTCACACAACCTCACACAACCTCAAACAACCTTAACCAACCTCACACACCCTCACACAACCTCACATGACCTCACACACCCTCACACAACCTCAAATGACCTTACACAACCTCACATGACCTTACACACCCTCAAACTCACACAACCTCAAACAACCTCACACACCCTCACACAACCTCAAACAACCTTACACAACCTCATATGACCTCACACACCCTCAAACTTACACAACCTCACACAACCTCAAACAACCTTAACCAACCTCACACACCCTCACACACCCTCACACAACCTCACATGACCTAACACACCCACAAACTCACACAACCTCAAACAACCTCACACACCCTCAAACAACCTTAACCAACCTCACACACCCTCACACAACCTCAAACAACCTTACACAACCTCATATGACCTCAAACACCCTCAAACTCACACAACCTCACACAACCTCACACAACCTCAAACAACCTTAACCAACCTCACACACCCTCACACAACCTCACATGACCTCACACACCCTCACACAACCTCAAATGACCTTACACAACCTCACATGACCTTACACACCCTCAAACTCACACAACCTCAAACAACCTCACACACCCTCACACAACCTCAAACAACCTTACACAACCTCATATGACCTCACACACCCTCAAACTCACACAACCTCACACAACCTCAAACAACCTTAACCAACCTCACACAACCTCACATGACCTCACACACCCTCAAACTCACACAACCTCACACAACCTCAAACAACCTTAACCAACCTCACACACCCTCACACAACCTCACATGACCTCACACACCCTCACACAACCTCAAATGACCTTACACAACCTCACATGACCTTACACACCCTCAAACTCACACAACCTCAAACAACCTCACACACCCTCACACAACCTCAAACAACCTTACACAACCTCATATGACCTCAAACACCCTCAAACTCACACAACCTCACACAACCTCACACAACCTCAAACAACCTTAACCAACCTCACACACCCTCACACAACCTCACATGACCTCACACACCCTCACACAACCTCAAATGACCTTACACAACCTCACATGACCTTACACACCCTCAAACTCACACAACCTCAAACAACCTCACACACCCTCAAACAACCTTACACAACCTCATATGACCTCACACACCCTCAAACTCACACAACCTCACACAACCTCAAACAACCTTAACCAACCTCACACACCCTCACACACCCTCACACAACCTCACATGACCTCACACACCCTCACACAACCTCAAATGACCTTACACAACCTCACATGACCTAACACACCCTCAAACTCACACAACCTCACACAATCTCACACAACCTCAAACAACCTTAACCAACCTCACACACCCTCACACAACCTCATATGACCTCACACACCCTCACAGAACCTCAAATGACCTTACACAACCTCACATGACCTTACACACCCTCAAACTCACACAACCTCAAACAACCTCACACACCCTCACACAACCTCAAACAACCTTACACAACCTCATATGACCTCAAACACCCTCAAACTCACACAAGCTCACACAACCTCACACAACCTCAAACAACCTTAACCAACCTCACACACCCTCACACAACCTCACATGACCTCACACAACCTCACACAACCTCAAATGACCTTACACAACCTCACATGACCTTACACACCCTCAAACTCACACAACCTCAAACAACCTCACACACCCTCACACAACCTCAAACAACCTTACACAACCTCATATGACCTCACACACCCTCAAACTCACACAACCTAACACAACCTCAAACAACCTTAACCAACCTCACACACCCTCACACACCCTCACACAACCTCACATGACCTAACACACCCTCAAACTCACACAACCTCAAACAACCTCACACACCCTCAAACAACCTTAACCAACCTCACACACCCTCACACAACCTCAAACAACCTTACACAACCTCATATGACCTCAAACACCCTCAAACTCACACAACCTCACACAACCTCACACAACCTCAAACAACCTTAACCAACCTCACACACCCTCACACAACCTCACATGACCTCACACACCCTCACACAACCTCAAATGACCTTACACAACCTCACATGACCTTACACACCCTCAAACTCACACAACCTCAAACAACCTCACACACCCTCACACAACCTCAAACAACCTTACACAACCTCATATGACCTCACACACCCTCAAACTCACACAACCTCACACAACCTCAAACAACCTTAACCAACCTCACACACCCTCACACACCCTCACACAACCTCACATGACCTAACACACCCACAAACTCACACAACCTCAAACAACCTCACACACCCTCAAACAACCTTAACCAACCTCACACACCCTCACACAACCTCAAACAACCTTACACAACCTCATATGACCTCAAACACCCTCAAACTCACACAACCTCACACAACCTCACACAACCTCAAACAACCTTAACCAACCTCACACACCCTCACACAACCTCACATGACCTCACACACCCTCACACAACCTCAAATGACCTTACACAACCTCACATGACCTTACACACCCTCAAACTCACACAACCTCAAACAACCTCACACACCCTCACACAACCTCAAACAACCTTACACAACCTCATATGACCTCACACACCCTCAAACTCACACAACCTCACACAACCTCAAACAACCTTAACCAACCTCACACAACCTCACATGACCTCACACACCCTCAAACTCACACAACCTCACACAACCTCAAACAACCTTAACCAACCTCACACACCCTCACACAACCTCACATGACCTCACACACCCTCACACAACCTCAAATGACCTTACACAACCTCACATGACCTTACACACCCTCAAACTCACACAACCTCAAACAACCTCACACACCCTCACACAACCTCAAACAACCTTACACAACCTCATATGACCTCAAACACCCTCAAACTCACACAACCTCACACAACCTCACACAACCTCAAACAACCTTAACCAACCTCACACACCCTCACACAACCTCACATGACCTCACACACCCTCACACAACCTCAAATGACCTTACACAACCTCACATGACCTTACACACCCTCAAACTCACACAACCTCAAACAACCTCACACACCCTCAAACAACCTTACACAACCTCATATGACCTCACACACCCTCAAACTCACACAACCTCACACAACCTCAAACAACCTTAACCAACCTCACACACCCTCACACACCCTCACACAACCTCACATGACCTCACACACCCTCACACAACCTCAAATGACCTTACACAACCTCACATGACCTAACACACCCTCAAACTCACACAACCTCAAACAACCTCACACACCCTCAAACAACCTTAACCAACCTCACACAACCTCACATGACCTCACACACCCTCACACAACCTCAAATGACCTTACACAACCTCACATGACCTTACACACCCTCAAACTCACACAACCTCAAACAACCTCACACACCCTCACACAACCTCAAACAACCTTACACAACCTCATATGACCTCACACACCCTCAAACTCACACAACCTCACACAACCTCAAACAACCTTAACCAACCTCACACACCCTCACACAACCTCACACAACCTCACATGACCTCACACACCCTCAAACTCACACAACCTCACACAACCTCACACAACCTCAAACAACCTTAACCAACCTCACACACCCTCACACAACCTCACATGACCTCACACACCCTCACACAACCTCAAATGACCTTACACAACCTCACATGACCTTACACACCCTCAAACTCACACAACCTCAAACAACCTCACACACCCTCACACAACCTCAAACAACCTTACACAACCTCATATGACCTCAAACACCCTCAAACTCACACAACCTCACACAACCTCACACAACCTCAAACAACCTTAACCAACCTCACACACCCTCACACAACCTCACATGACCTCACACACCCTCACACAACCTCAAATGACCTTACACAACCTCACATGACCTTACACACCCTCAAACTCACACAACCTCAAACAACCTCACACACCCTCACACAACCTCAAACAACCTTACACAACCTCATATGACCTCACACACCCTCAAACTCACACAACCTCACACAACCTCAAACAACCTTAACCAACCTCACACACCCTCACACACCCTCACACAACCTCACATGACCTCACACACCCTCACACAACCTCAAATGACCTTACACAACCTCACATGACCTAACACACCCTCAAACTCACACAACCTCAAACAACCTCACACACCCTCAAACAACCTTAACCAACCTCACACACCCTCACACAACCTCACATGACCTCACACACCCTCACACAACCTCAAATGACCTTACACAACCTCACATGACCTTACACACCCTCAAACTCACACAACCTCAAACAACCTCACACACCCTCACACAACCTCAAACAACCTTACACAACCTCATATGACCTCACACACCCTCAAACTCACACAACCTCACACAACCTCAAACAACCTTAACCAACCTCACACACCCTCACACAACCTCACACAACCTCACATGACCTAACACACCCTCAAACTCACACAACCTCAAACAACCTCACACACCCTCAAATAACCTTAACCAACCTCACACACCCTCACACAACCTCAAACAACCTTACACAACCTCATATGACCTCACACACCCTCAAACTCACACAACCTCACACAACCTCACACAACCTCAAACAACCTTAACCAACCTCACACACCCTCACACAACCTCAAACAACCTTACACAACCTCATATGACCTCAAACACCCTCAAACTCACACAACCTCACACAACCTCACACAACCTCAAACAACCTTAACCAACCTCACACACCCTCACACAACCTCACATGACCTCACACACCCTCACACAACCTCAAATGACCTTACACAACCTCACATGACCTTACACACCCTCAAACTCACACAACCTCAAACAACCTCACACAACCTCAAACAACCTTACACAACCTCATATGACCTCACACACCCTCAAACTCACACAACCTCACACAACCTCACACAACCTCAAACAACCTTAACCAACCTCACACACCCTCACACAACCTCACATGACCTCACACACCCTCACACAACCTCACACAACCTCAAACAACCTTAACCAACCTCACACACCCTCACACACCCTCACACAACCTCACATGACCTCACACACCCTCACACAACCTCAAATGACCTTACACAACCTCACATGACCTAACACACCCTCAAACTCACACAACCTCAAACAACCTCACACACCCTCAAACAACCTTAACCAACCTCACACACCCTCACACAACCTCAAACAACCTTACACAACCTCATATGACCTCAAACACCCTCAAACTCACACAACCTCACACAACCTCAAACAACCTTAACCAACCTCACACACCCTCACACAACCTCACATGACCTCACACACCCTCACACAACCTCAAATGACCTTACACAACCTCACATGACCTTACACACCCTCAAACTCACACAACCTCAAACAACCTCACACACCCTCACACAACCTCAAACAACCTTACACAACCTCATATGACCTCACACACCCTCAAACTCACACAACCTCACACAACCTCAAACAACCTTAACCAACCTCACACACCCTCACACACCCTCACACAACCTCACATGACCTAACACACCCTCAAACTCACACAACCTCAAACAACCTCACACACCCTCACACACCCTCACACAACCTCACATGACCTCACACACCCTCACACAACCTCAAATGACCTTACACAACCTCACATGACCTAACACACCCTCAAACTCACACAACCTCAAACAACCTCACACACCCTCAAACAACCTTAACCAACCTCACACACCCTCACACACCCTCACACAACCTCACATGACCTCACACACCCTCACACAACCTCAAATGACCTTACACAACCTCACATGACCTCAAACACCCTCAAACTCACACAACCTCACACAACCTCACACAACCTCAAACAACCTTAACCAACCTCACACACCCTCACACAACCTCACATGACCTCACACACCCTCACACAACCTCAAATGACCTTACACAACCTCACATGACCTAACACACCCTCAAACTCACACAACCTCACACAATCTCACACAACCTCAAACAACCTTAACCAACCTCACACACCCTCACACAACCTCATATGACCTCACACACCCTCACAGAACCTCAAATGACCTTACACAACCTCACATGACCTTACACACCCTCAAACTCACACAACCTCAAACAACCTCACACACCCTCACACAACCTCAAACAACCTTACACAACCTCATATGACCTCAAACACCCTCAAACTCACACAAGCTCACACAACCTCACACAACCTCAAACAACCTTAACCAACCTCACACACCCTCACACAACCTCACATGACCTCACACAACCTCACACAACCTCAAATGACCTTACACAACCTCACATGACCTTACACACCCTCAAACTCACACAACCTCAAACAACCTCACACACCCTCACACAACCTCAAACAACCTTACACAACCTCATATGACCTCACACACCCTCAAACTCACACAACCTAACACAACCTCAAACAACCTTAACCAACCTCACACACCCTCACACACCCTCACACAACCTCACATGACCTAACACACCCTCAAACTCACACAACCTCAAACAACCTCACACACCCTCAAACAACCTTAACCAACCTCACACACCCTCACACAACCTCAAACAACCTTACACAACCTCATATGACCTCAAACACCCTCAAACTCACACAACCTCACACAACCTCACACAACCTCAAACAACCTTAACCAACCTCACACACCCTCACACAACCTCACATGACCTCACACACCCTCACACAACCTCAAATGACCTTACACAACCTCACATGACCTTACACACCCTCAAACTCACACAACCTCAAACAACCTCACACACCCTCACACAACCTCAAACAACCTTACACAACCTCATATGACCTCACACACCCTCAAACTCACACAACCTCACACAACCTCAAACAACCTTAACCAACCTCACACACCCTCACACACCCTCACACAACCTCACATGACCTAACACACCCACAAACTCACACAACCTCAAACAACCTCACACACCCTCAAACAACCTTAACCAACCTCACACACCCTCACACAACCTCAAACAACCTTACACAACCTCATATGACCTCAAACACCCTCAAACTCACACAACCTCACACAACCTCACACAACCTCAAACAACCTTAACCAACCTCACACACCCTCACACAACCTCACATGACCTCACACACCCTCACACAACCTCAAATGACCTTACACAACCTCACATGACCTTACACACCCTCAAACTCACACAACCTCAAACAACCTCACACACCCTCACACAACCTCAAACAACCTTACACAACCTCATATGACCTCACACACCCTCAAACTCACACAACCTCACACAACCTCAAACAACCTTAACCAACCTCACACAACCTCACATGACCTCACACACCCTCAAAATCACACAACCTCACACAACCTCAAACAACCTTAACCAACCTCACACACCCTCACACAACCTCACATGACCTCACACACCCTCACACAACCTCAAATGACCTTACACAACCTCACATGACCTTACACACCCTCAAACTCACACAACCTCAAACAACCTCACACACCCTCACACAACCTCAAACAACCTTACACAACCTCATATGACCTCAAACACCCTCAAACTCACACAACCTCACACAACCTCACACAACCTCAAACAACCTTAACCAACCTCACACACCCTCACACAACCTCACATGACCTCACACACCCTCACACAACCTCAAATGACCTTACACAACCTCACATGACCTTACACACCCTCAAACTCACACAACCTCAAACAACCTCACACACCCTCAAACAACCTTACACAACCTCATATGACCTCACACACCCTCAAACTCACACAACCTCACACAACCTCAAACAACCTTAACCAACCTCACACACCCTCACACACCCTCACACAACCTCACATGACCTCACACACCCTCACACAACCTCAAATGACCTTACACAACCTCACATGACCTAACACACCCTCAAACTCACACAACCTCACACAATCTCACACAACCTCAAACAACCTTAACCAACCTCACACACCCTCACACAACCTCATATGACCTCACACACCCTCACAGAACCTCAAATGACCTTACACAACCTCACATGACCTTACACACCCTCAAACTCACACAACCTCAAACAACCTCACACACCCTCACACAACCTCAAACAACCTTACACAACCTCATATGACCTCAAACACCCTCAAACTCACACAAGCTCACACAACCTCACACAACCTCAAACAACCTTAACCAACCTCACACACCCTCACACAACCTCACATGACCTCACACAACCTCACACAACCTCAAATGACCTTACACAACCTCACATGACCTTACACACCCTCAAACTCACACAACCTCAAACAACCTCACACACCCTCACACAACCTCAAACAACCTTACACAACCTCATATGACCTCACACACCCTCAAACTCACACAACCTAACACAACCTCAAACAACCTTAACCAACCTCACACACCCTCACACACCCTCACACAACCTCACATGACCTAACACACCCTCAAACTCACACAACCTCAAACAACCTCACACACCCTCAAACAACCTTAACCAACCTCACACACCCTCACACAACCTCAAACAACCTTACACAACCTCATATGACCTCAAACACCCTCAAACTCACACAACCTCACACAACCTCACACAACCTCAAACAACCTTAACCAACCTCACACACCCTCACACAACCTCACATGACCTCACACACCCTCACACAACCTCAAATGACCTTACACAACCTCACATGACCTTACACACCCTCAAACTCACACAACCTCAAACAACCTCACACACCCTCACACAACCTCAAACAACCTTACACAACCTCATATGACCTCACACACCCTCAAACTCACACAACCTCACACAACCTCAAACAACCTTAACCAACCTCACACACCCTCACACACCCTCACACAACCTCACATGACCTAACACACCCACAAACTCACACAACCTCAAACAACCTCACACACCCTCAAACAACCTTAACCAACCTCACACACCCTCACACAACCTCAAACAACCTTACACAACCTCATATGACCTCAAACACCCTCAAACTCACACAACCTCACACAACCTCACACAACCTCAAACAACCTTAACCAACCTCACACACCCTCACACAACCTCACATGACCTCACACACCCTCACACAACCTCAAATGACCTTACACAACCTCACATGACCTTACACACCCTCAAACTCACACAACCTCAAACAACCTCACACACCCTCACACAACCTCAAACAACCTTACACAACCTCATATGACCTCACACACCCTCAAACTCACACAACCTCACACAACCTCAAACAACCTTAACCAACCTCACACAACCTCACATGACCTCACACACCCTCAAACTCACACAACCTCACACAACCTCAAACAACCTTAACCAACCTCACACACCCTCACACAACCTCACATGACCTCACACACCCTCACACAACCTCAAATGACCTTACACAACCTCACATGACCTTACACACCCTCAAACTCACACAACCTCAAACAACCTCACACACCCTCACACAACCTCAAACAACCTTACACAACCTCATATGACCTCAAACACCCTCAAACTCACACAACCTCACACAACCTCACACAACCTCAAACAACCTTAACCAACCTCACACACCCTCACACAACCTCACATGACCTCACACACCCTCACACAACCTCAAATGACCTTACACAACCTCACATGACCTTACACACCCTCAAACTCACACAACCTCAAACAACCTCACACACCCTCAAACAACCTTACACAACCTCATATGACCTCACACACCCTCAAACTCACACAACCTCACACAACCTCAAACAACCTTAACCAACCTCACACACCCTCACACACCCTCACACAACCTCACATGACCTCACACACCCTCACACAACCTCAAATGACCTTACACAACCTCACATGACCTAACACACCCTCAAACTCACACAACCTCAAACAACCTCACACACCCTCAAACAACCTTAACCAACCTCACACAACCTCACATGACCTCACACACCCTCACACAACCTCAAATGACCTTACACAACCTCACATGACCTTACACACCCTCAAACTCACACAACCTCAAACAACCTCACACACCCTCACACAACCTCAAACAACCTTACACAACCTCATATGACCTCACACACCCTCAAACTCACACAACCTCACACAACCTCAAACAACCTTAACCAACCTCACACACCCTCACACAACCTCACACAACCTCACATGACCTAACACACCCTCAAACTCACACAACCTCAAACAACCTCACACACCCTCAAACAACCTTAACCAACCTCACACACCCTCACACAACCTCAAACAACCTTACACAACCTCATATGACCTCACACACCCTCAAACTCACACAACCTCACACAACCTCACACAACCTCAAACAACCTTAACCAACCTCACACACCCTCACACAACCTCAAACAACCTTACACAACCTCATATGACCTCAAACACCCTCAAACTCACACAACCTCACACAACCTCACACAACCTCAAACAACCTTAACCAACCTCACACACCCTCACACAACCTCACATGACCTCACACACCCTCACACAACCTCAAATGACCTTACACAACCTCACATGACCTTACACACCCTCAAACTCACACAACCTCAAACAACCTCACACAACCTCAAACAACCTTACACAACCTCATATGACCTCACACACCCTCAAACTCACACAACCTCACACAACCTCACACAACCTCAAACAACCTTAACCAACCTCACAAACCCTCACACAACCTCACATGACCTCACACACCCTCACACAACCTCACACAACCTCAAACAACCTTAACCAACCTCACACACCCTCACACACCCTCACACAACCTCACATGACCTCACACACCCTCACACAACCTCAAATGACCTTACACAACCTCACATGACCTAACACACCCTCAAACTCACACAACCTCAAACAACCTCACACACCCTCAAACAACCTTAACCAACCTCACCCACCCTCACACAACCTCAAACAACCTTACACAACCTCATATGACCTCAAACACCCTCAAACTCACACAACCTCACACAACCTCAAACAACCTTAACCAACCTCACACACCCTCACACAACCTCACATGACCTCACACACCCTCACACAACCTCAAATGACCTTACACAACCTCACATGACCTTACACACCCTCAAACTCACACAACCTCAAACAACCTCACACACCCTAACACAACCTCAAACAACCTTACACAACCTCATATGACCTCAAACACCCTCAAACTCACACAACCTCACACAACCTCACACAACCTCAAACAACCTTAACCAACCTCACACACCCTCACACAACCTCAAATGACCTTACACAACCTCACATGACCTTACACACCCTCAAACTCACACAACCTCAAACAACCTCACACACCCTCACACAACCTCAAACAACCTTACACAACCTCATATGACCTCACACACCCTCAAACTCACACAACCTCACACAACCTCACACAACCTCAAACAACCTTAACCAACCTCACACACCCTCACACAACCTCACATGACCTCACACACCCTCACACAACCTCAAATGACCTTACACAACCTCACATGACCTTACACACCCTCAAACTCACACAACCTCAAACAACCTCACACACCCTCACACACCCTCAAACAACCTTACACAACCTCATATGACCTCAAACACCCTCAAACTCACACAACCTCACACAACCTCACACAACCTCAAACAACCTTAACCAACCTCACACACCCTCACACAACCTCACATGACCTCACACACCCTCACACAACCTCAAATGACCTTACACAACCTCACATGACCTTACACACCCTCAAACTCACACAACCTCAAACAACCTCACACACCCTCACACAACCTCAAACAACCTTACACAACCTCATATGACCTCACACACCCTCAAACTCACACAACCTCACACAACCTCAAACAACCTTAACCAACCTCACACACCCTCACACACCCTCACACAACCTCACATGACCTCACACACCCTCACACAACCTCAAATGACCTTACACAACCTCACATGACCTAACACACCCTCAAACTCACACAACCTCAAACAACCTCACACACCCTCAAACAACCTTAACCAACCTCACACACCCTCACACAACCTCAAACAACCTTACACAACCTCATATGACCTCAAACACCCTCAAACTCACACAACCTCACACAACCTCACACAACCTCAAACAACCTTAACCAACCTCACACACCCTCACACAACCTCACATGACCTCACACACCCTCACACAACCTCAAATGACCTTACACAACCTCACATGACCTTACACACCCTCAAACTCACACAACCTCAAACAACCTCACACACCCTCAAACAACCTTAACCAACCTCACACACCCTCACACAACCTCAAACAACCTTACACAACCTCATATGACCTCAAACACCCTCAAACTCACACAACCTCACACAACCTCACACAACCTCAAACAACCTTAACCAACCTCACACACCCTCACACAACCTCACATGACCTCACACACCCTCACACAACCTCAAATGACCTTACACAACCTCACATGACCTTACACACCCTCAAACTCACACAACCTCAAACAACCTCACACACCCTCACACAACCTCAAACAACCTTACACAACCTCATATGACCTCAAACACCCTCAAACTCACACAACCTCACACAACCTCACACAACCTCAAACAACCTTAACCAACCTCACACACCCTCACACAACCTCACATGACCTCACACACCCTCACACAACCTCAAATGACCTTACACAACCTCACATGACCTTACACACCCTCAAACTCACACAACCTCAAACAACCTCACACACCCTCAAACAACCTTAACCAACCTCACACACCCTCACACAACCTCAAACAACCTTACACAACCTCATATGACCTCAAACACCCTCAAACTCACACAACCTCACACACCCTCACACAACCTCACATGACCTCACACACCCTCACACAACCTCAAATGACCTTACACAACCTCACATGACCTAACACACCCTCAAACTCACATAACCTCAAACAACCTCACACACCCTCAAACAACCTTAACCAACCTCACACACCCTCACACAACCTCAAACAACCTTACACAACCTCATATGACCTCAAACACCCTCAAACTCACACAACCTCACACAACCTCACACAACCTCAAACAACCTTAACCAACCTCACACACCCTCACACAACCTCACATGACCTCACACACCCTCACACAACCTCAAATGACCTTACACAACCTCACATGACCTTACACACCCTCAAACTCACACAACCTCAAACAACCTCACACACCCTCACACAACCTCAAACAACCTTACACAACCTCATATGACCTCACACACCCTCAAACTCACACAACCTCACACAACCTCAAACAACCTTAACCAACCTCACACACCCTCACACACCCTCACACAACCTCACATGACCTAACACACCCTCAAACTCACACAACCTCAAACAACCTCACACACCCTCACACACCCTCACACAACCTCACATGACCTCACACACCCTCACACAGCCTCAAATGACCTTACACAACCTCACATGACCTAACACACCCTCAAACTCACACAACCTCAAACAACCTCACACACCCTCAAACAACCTTAACCAACCTCACACACCCTCACACACCCTCACACAACCTCACATGACCTCACACACCCTCACACAACCTCAAATGACCTTACACAACCTCACATGACCTCAAACACCCTCAAACTCACACAACCTCACACAA
The DNA here is from genome assembly GCF_949987555.1 of Borostomias antarcticus. Taxonomy (NCBI): domain Eukaryota; kingdom Metazoa; phylum Chordata; class Actinopteri; order Stomiiformes; family Stomiidae; genus Borostomias; species Borostomias antarcticus. The sequence continues at coordinate 18,281,359 of NC_140246.1, read as the reverse complement.
CCTCACACAACCTCAAACAACCTTAACCAACCTCACACACCCTCACACAACCTCACATGACCTCACACACCCTCACACAACCTCAAATGACCTTACACAACCTCACATGACCTAACACACCCTCAAACTCACACAACCTCACACAACCTCACACAACCTCAAACAACCTTAACCAACCTCACACACCCTCACACAACCTCACATGACCTCACACACCCTCACACAACCTCAAATGACCTTACACAACCTCACATGACCTTACACACCCTCAAACTCACACAACCTCAAACAACCTCACACACCCTCACACAACCTCAAACAACCTTACACAACCTCATATGACCTCAAACACCCTTAAACTCACACAAGCTCACACAACCTCACACAACCTCAAACAACCTTAACCAACCTCACACACCCTCACACAACCTCACATGACCTCACACACCCTCACACAACCTCAAATGACCTTACACAACCTCACATGACCTAACACACCCTCAAACTCACACAACCTCACACAACCTCACACAACCTCAAACAACCTTAACCAACCTCACACACCCTCACACAACCTCACATGACCTCACACACCCTCACACAACCTCAAATGACCTTACACAACCTCACATGACCTTACACACCCTCAAACTCACACAACCTCAAACAACCTCACACACCCTCACACAACCTCAAACAACCTTACACAACCTCATATGACCTCAAACACCCTTAAACTCACACAAGCTCACACAACCTCACACAACCTCAAACAACCTTAACCAACCTCACACACCCTCACACAGCCTCACATGACCTCACACAACCTCACACAACCTCAAATGACCTTACACAACCTCACATGACCTTACACACCCTCAAACTCACACAACCTCAAACAACCTCACACACCCTCACACAACCTCAAACAACCTTACACAACCTCATATGACCTCAAACACCCTCAAACTCACACAACCTCACACAACCTCACACAACCTCAAACAACCTTAACCAACCTCACACACCCTCACACAACCTCACATGACCTCACACACCCTCACACAACCTCAAATGACCTTACACAACCTCACATGACCTTACACACCCTCAAACTCACACAACCTCAAACAACCTCACACACCCTCACACAACCTCAAACAACCTTACACAACCTCATATGACCTCACACACCCTCAAACTCACACAACCTAACACAACCTCAAACAACCTTAACCAACCTCACACACCCTCACACACCCTCACACAACCTCACATGACCTAACACACCCTCAAACTCACACAACCTCAAACAACCTCACACACCCTCAAACAACCTTAACCAACCTCACACACCCTCACACAACCTCAAACAACCTTACACAACCTCATATGACCTCAAACACCCTCAAACTCACACAACCTCACACAACCTCACACAACCTCAAACAACCTTAACCAACCTCACACACCCTCACACAACCTCACATGACCTCACACACCCTCACACAACCTCAAATGACCTTACACAACCTCACATGACCTTACACACCCTCAAACTCACACAACCTCAAACAACCTCACACACCCTCACACAACCTCAAACAACCTTACACAACCTCATATGACCTCACACACCCTCAAACTCACACAACCTCACACAACCTCAAACAACCCTAACCAACCTCACACACCCTCACACACCCTCACACAACCTCACATGACCTAACACACCCACAAACTCACACAACCTCAAACAACCTCACACACCCTCAAACAACCTTAACCAACCTCACACACCCTCACACAACCTCAAACAACCTTACACAACCTCATATGACCTCAAACACCCTCAAACTCACACAACCTCACACAACCTCACACAACCTCAAACAACCTTAACCAACCTCACACACCCTCACACAACCTCACATGACCTCACACACCCTCACACAACCTCAAATGACCTTACACAACCTCACATGACCTTACACACCCTCAAACTCACACAACCTCAAACAACCTCACACACCCTCACACAACCTCAAACAACCTTACACAACCTCATATGACCTCACACACCCTCAAACTCACACAACCTCACACAACCTCAAACAACCTTAACCAACCTCACACACCCTCACACAACCTCACACAACCTCACATGACCTCACACACCCTCAAACTCACACAACCTCACACAACCTCACACAACCTCAAACAACCTTAACCAACCTCACACACCCTCACACAACCTCACATGACCTCACACACCCTCACACAACCTCAAATGACCTTACACAACCTCACATGACCTTACACACCCTCAAACTCACACAACCTCAAACAACCTCACACACCCTCACACAACCTCAAACAACCTTACACAACCTCATATGACCTCAAACACCCTCAAACTCACACAACCTCACACAACCTCACACAACCTCAAACAACATTAACCAACCTCACACACCCTCACACAACCTCACATGACCTCACACACCCTCACACAACCTCAAATGACCTTACACAACCTCACATGACCTTACACACCCTCAAACTCACACAACCTCAAACAACCTCACACACCCTCAAACAACCTTAACCAACCTCACACACCCTCACACAACCTCAAACAACCTTACACAACCTCATATGACCTCAAACACCCTCAAACTCACACAACCTCACACACCCTCACACAACCTCACATGACCTCACACACCCTCACACAACCTCAAATGACCTTACACAACCTCACATGACCTAACACACCCTCAAACTCACATAACCTCAAACAACCTCACACACCCTCAAACAACCTTAACCAACCTCACACACCCTCACACAACCTCAAACAACCTTACACAACCTCATATGACCTCAAACACCCTCAAACTCACACAACCTCACACAACCTCACACAACCTCAAACAACCTTAACCAACCTCACACACCCTCACACAACCTCACATGACCTCACACACCCTCACACAACCTCAAATGACCTTACACAACCTCACATGACCTTACACACCCTCAAACTCACACAACCTCAAACAACCTCACACACCCTCACACAACCTCAAACAACCTTACACAACCTCATATGACCTCACACACCCTCAAACTCACACAACCTCACACAACCTCAAACAACCTTAACCAACCTCACACACCCTCACACACCCTCACACAACCTCACATGACCTAACACACCCTCAAACTCACACAACCTCAAACAACCTCACACACCCTCACACACCCTCACACAACCTCACATGACCTCACACACCCTCACACAGCCTCAAATGACCTTACACAACCTCACATGACCTAACACACCCTCAAACTCACACAACCTCAAACAACCTCACACACCCTCAAACAACCTTAACCAACCTCACACACCCTCACACACCCTCACACAACCTCACATGACCTCACACACCCTCACACAACCTCAAATGACCTTACACAACCTCACATGACCTCAAACACCCTCAAACTCACACAACCTCACACAACCTCACACAACCTCAAACAACCTTAACCAACCTCACACACCCTCACACAACCTCACATGACCTCACACACCCTCACACAACCTCAAATGACCTTACACAACCTCACATGACCTAACACACCCTCAAACTCACACAACCTCACACAACCTCACACAACCTCAAACAACCTTAACCAACCTCACACACCCTCACACAACCTCACATGACCTCACACACCCTCACACAACCTCAAATGACCTTACACAACCTCACATGACCTTACACACCCTCAAACTCACACAACCTCAAACAACCTCACACACCCTCACACAACCTCAAACAACCTTACACAACCTCATATGACCTCAAACACCCTTAAACTCACACAAGCTCACACAACCTCACACAACCTCAAACAACCTTAACCAACCTCACACACCCTCACACAACCTCACATGACCTCACACACCCTCACACAACCTCAAATGACCTTACACAACCTCACATGACCTAACACACCCTCAAACTCACACAACCTCACACAACCTCACACAACCTCAAACAACCTTAACCAACCTCACACACCCTCACACAACCTCACATGACCTCACACACCCTCACACAACCTCAAATGACCTTACACAACCTCACATGACCTTACACACCCTCAAACTCACACAACCTCAAACAACCTCACACACCCTCACACAACCTCAAACAACCTTACACAACCTCATATGACCTCAAACACCCTTAAACTCACACAAGCTCACACAACCTCACACAACCTCAAACAACCTTAACCAACCTCACACACCCTCACACAGCCTCACATGACCTCACACAACCTCACACAACCTCAAATGACCTTACACAACCTCACATGACCTTACACACCCTCAAACTCACACAACCTCAAACAACCTCACACACCCTCACACAACCTCAAACAACCTTACACAACCTCATATGACCTCAAACACCCTCAAACTCACACAACCTCACACAACCTCACACAACCTCAAACAACCTTAACCAACCTCACACACCCTCACACAACCTCACATGACCTCACACACCCTCACACAACCTCAAATGACCTTACACAACCTCACATGACCTTACACACCCTCAAACTCACACAACCTCAAACAACCTCACACACCCTCACACAACCTCAAACAACCTTACACAACCTCATATGACCTCACACACCCTCAAACTCACACAACCTAACACAACCTCAAACAACCTTAACCAACCTCACACACCCTCACACACCCTCACACAACCTCACATGACCTAACACACCCTCAAACTCACACAACCTCAAACAACCTCACACACCCTCAAACAACCTTAACCAACCTCACACACCCTCACACAACCTCAAACAACCTTACACAACCTCATATGACCTCAAACACCCTCAAACTCACACAACCTCACACAACCTCACACAACCTCAAACAACCTTAACCAACCTCACACACCCTCACACAACCTCACATGACCTCACACACCCTCACACAACCTCAAATGACCTTACACAACCTCACATGACCTTACACACCCTCAAACTCACACAACCTCAAACAACCTCACACACCCTCACACAACCTCAAACAACCTTACACAACCTCATATGACCTCACACACCCTCAAACTCACACAACCTCACACAACCTCAAACAACCCTAACCAACCTCACACACCCTCACACACCCTCACACAACCTCACATGACCTAACACACCCACAAACTCACACAACCTCAAACAACCTCACACACCCTCAAACAACCTTAACCAACCTCACACACCCTCACACAACCTCAAACAACCTTACACAACCTCATATGACCTCAAACACCCTCAAACTCACACAACCTCACACAACCTCACACAACCTCAAACAACCTTAACCAACCTCACACACCCTCACACAACCTCACATGACCTCACACACCCTCACACAACCTCAAATGACCTTACACAACCTCACATGACCTTACACACCCTCAAACTCACACAACCTCAAACAACCTCACACACCCTCACACAACCTCAAACAACCTTACACAACCTCATATGACCTCACACACCCTCAAACTCACACAACCTCACACAACCTCAAACAACCTTAACCAACCTCACACACCCTCACACAACCTCACACAACCTCACATGACCTCACACACCCTCAAACTCACACAACCTCACACAACCTCACACAACCTCAAACAACCTTAACCAACCTCACACACCCTCACACAACCTCACATGACCTCACACACCCTCACACAACCTCAAATGACCTTACACAACCTCACATGACCTTACACACCCTCAAACTCACACAACCTCAAACAACCTCACACACCCTCACACAACCTCAAACAACCTTACACAACCTCATATGACCTCAAACACCCTCAAACTCACACAACCTCACACAACCTCACACAACCTCAAACAACATTAACCAACCTCACACACCCTCACACAACCTCACATGACCTCACACACCCTCACACAACCTCAAATGACCTTACACAACCTCACATGACCTTACACACCCTCAAACTCACACAACCTCAAACAACCTCACACACCCTCACACACCCTCACACAACCTCACATGACCTCACACACCCTCACACAGCCTCAAATGACCTTACACAACCTCACATGACCTAACACACCCTCAAACTCACACAACCTCAAACAACCTCACACACCCTCAAACAACCTTAACCAACCTCACACACCCTCACACACCCTCACACAACCTCACATGACCTCACACACCCTCACACAACCTCAAATGACCTTACACAACCTCACATGACCTCAAACACCCTCAAACTCACACAACCTCACACAACCTCACACAACCTCAAACAACCTTAACCAACCTCACACACCCTCACACAACCTCAAACAACCTTACACAACCTCATATGACCTCACACACCCTCAAACTCACACAACCTCACACAACCTCACACAACCTCAAACAACCTTAACCAACCTCACACACCCTCACACAACCTCAAACAACCTTACACAACCTCATATGACCTCAAACACCCTCAAACTCACACAACCTCACACAACCTCACACAACCTCAAACAACCTTAACCAACCTCACACACCCTCACACAACCTCACATGACCTCACACACCCTCACACAACCTCAAATGACCTTACACAACCTCACATGACCTTACACACCCTCAAACTCACACAACCTCAAACAACCTCACACAACCTCAAACAACCTTACACAACCTCATATGACCTCACACACCCTCAAACTCACACAACCTCACACAACCTCACACAACCTCAAACAACCTTAACCAACCTCACACACCCTCACACAACCTCAAATGACCTCACACACCCTCACACAACCTCACACAACCTCAAACAACCTTAACCAACCTCACACACCCTCACACACCCTCACACAACCTCACATGACCTCACACACCCTCACACAACCTCAAATGACCTTACACAACCTCACATGACCTAACACACCCTCAAACTCACACAACCTCAAACAACCTCACACACCCTCAAACAACCTTAACCAACCTCACACACCCTCACACAACCTCAAACAACCTTACACAACCTCATATGACCTCAAACACCCTCAAACTCACACAACCTCACACAACCTCAAACAACCTTAACCAACCTCACACACCCTCACACAACCTCACATGACCTCACACACCCTCACACAACCTCAAATGACCTTACACAACCTCACATGACCTTACACACCCTCAAACTCACACAACCTCAAACAACCTCACACACCCTCACACAACCTCAAACAACCTTACACAACCTCATATGACCTCACACACCCTCAAACTCACACAACCTCACACAACCTCAAACAACCTTAACCAACCTCACACACCCTCACACACCCTCACACAACCTCACATGACCTAACACACCCTCAAACTCACACAACCTCAAACAACCTCACACACCCTCACACACCCTCACACAACCTCACATGACCTCACACACCCTCACACAACCTCAAATGACCTTACACAACCTCACATGACCTAACACACCCTCAAACTCACACAACCTCAAACAACCTCACACACCCTCAAACAACCTTAACCAACCTCACACACCCTCACACACCCTCACACAACCTCACATGACCTCACACACCCTCACACAAACTCAAATGACCTTACACAACCTCACATGACCTCAAACACCCTCAAACTCACACAACCTCACACAACCTCACACAACCTCAAACAACCTTAACCAACCTCACACACCCTCACACAACCTCACATGACCTCACACACCCTCACACAACCTCAAATGACCTTACACAACCTCACATGACCTAACACACCCTCAAACTCACACAACCTCACACAATCTCACACAACCTCAAACAACCTTAACCAACCTCACACACCCTCACACAACCTCACATGACCTCACACACCCTCACAGAACCTCAAATGACCTTACACAACCTCACATGACCTTACACACCCTCAAACTCACACAACCTCAAACAACCTCACACACCCTCACACAACCTCAAACAACCTTACACAACCTCATATGACCTCAAACACCCTCAAACTCACACAAGCTCACACAACCTCACACAACCTCAAACAACCTTAACCAACCTCACACACCCTCACACAACCTCACATGACCTCACACAACCTCACACAACCTCAAATGACCTTACACAACCTCACATGACCTTACACACCCTCAAACTCACACAACCTCAAACAACCTCACACACCCTCACACAACCTCAAACAACCTTACACAACCTCATATGACCTCACACACCCTCAAACTCACACAACCTAACACAACCTCAAACAACCTTAACCAACCTCACACACCCTCACACACCCTCACACAACCTCACATGACCTAACACACCCTCAAACTCACACAACCTCAAACAACCTCACACACCCTCAAACAACCTTAACCAACCTCACACACCCTCACACAACCTCAAACAACCTTACACAACCTCATATGACCTCAAACACCCTCAAACTCACACAACCTCACACAACCTCACACAACCTCAAACAACCTTAACCAACCTCACACACCCTCACACAACCTCACATGACCTCACACACCCTCACACAACCTCAAATGACCTTACACAACCTCACATGACCTTACACACCCTCAAACTCACACAACCTCAAACAACCTCACACACCCTCACACAACCTCAAACAACCTTACACAACCTCATATGACCTCACACACCCTCAAACTCACACAACCTCACACAACCTCAAACAACCTTAACCAACCTCACACACCCTCACACACCCTCACACAACCTCACATGACCTAACACACCCACAAACTCACACAACCTCAAACAACCTCACACACCCTCAAACAACCTTAACCAACCTCACACACCCTCACACAACCTCAAACAACCTTACACAACCTCATATGACCTCAAACACCCTCAAACTCACACAACCTCACACAACCTCACACAACCTCAAACAACCTTAACCAACCTCACACACCCTCACACAACCTCACATGACCTCACACACCCTCACACAACCTCAAATGACCTTACACAACCTCACATGACCTTACACACCCTCAAACTCACACAACCTCAAACAACCTCACACACCCTCACACAACCTCAAACAACCTTACACAACCTCATATGACCTCACACACCCTCAAACTCACACAACCTCACACAACCTCAAACAACCTTAACCAACCTCACACAACCTCACACAACCTCACATGACCTCACACACCCTCAAACTCACACAACCTCACACAACCTCAAACAACCTTAACCAACCTCACACACCCTCACACAACCTCACATGACCTCACACACCCTCACACAACCTCAAATGACCTTACACAACCTCACATGACCTTACACACCCTCAAACTCACACAACCTCAAACAACCTCACACACCCTCACACAACCTCAAACAACCTTACACAACCTCATATGACCTCAAACACCCTCAAACTCACACAACCTCACACAACCTCACACAACCTCAAACAACCTTAACCAACCTCACACACCCTCACACAACCTCACATGACCTCACACACCCTCACACAACCTCAAATGACCTTACACAACCTCACATGACCTTACACACCCTCAAACTCACACAACCTCAAACAACCTCACACACCCTCAAACAACCTTACACAACCTCATATGACCTCACACACCCTCAAACTCACACAACCTCACACAACCTCAAACAACCTTAACCAACCTCACACACCCTCACACACCCTCACACAACCTCACATGACCTCACACACCCTCACACAACCTCAAATGACCTTACACAACCTCACATGACCTAACACACCCTCAAACTCACACAACCTCAAACAACCTCACACACCCTCAAACAACCTTAACCAACCTCACACACCCTCACACAACCTCAAACAACCTTACACAACCTCATATGACCTCAAACACCCTCAAACTCACACAACCTCACACAACCTCACACAACCTCAAACAACCTTAACCAACCTCACACACCCTCACACAACCTCACATGACCTCACACACCCTCACACAACCTCAAATGACCTTACACAACCTCACATGACCTTACACACCCTCAAACTCACACAACCTCAAACAACCTCACACACCCTCAAACAACCTTAACCAACCTCACACACCCTCACACAACCTCAAACAACCTTACACAACCTCATATGACCTCAAACACCCTCAAACTCACACAACCTCACACAACCTCACACAACCTCAAACAACCTTAACCAACCTCACACACCCTCACACAACCTCACATGACCTCACACACCCTCACACAACCTCAAATGACCTTACACAACCTCACATGACCTTACACACCCTCAAACTCACACAACCTCAAACAACCTCACACACCCTCACACAACCTCAAACAACCTTACACAACCTCATATGACCTCAAACACCCTCAAACTCACACAACCTCACACAACCTCACACAACCTCAAACAACCTTAACCAACCTCACACACCCTCACACAACCTCACATGACCTCACACACCCTCACACAACCTCAAATGACCTTACACAACCTCACATGACCTTACACACCCTCAAACTCACACAACCTCAAACAACCTCACACACCCTCAAACAACCTTAACCAACCTCACACACCCTCACACAACCTCAAACAACCTTACACAACCTCATATGACCTCAAACACCCTCAAACTCACACAACCTCACACACCCTCACACAACCTCACATGACCTCACACACCCTCACACAACCTCAAATGACCTTACACAACCTCACATGACCTAACACACCCTCAAACTCACATAACCTCAAACAACCTCACACACCCTCAAACAACCTTAACCAACCTCACACACCCTCACACAACCTCAAACAACCTTACACAACCTCATATGACCTCAAACACCCTCAAACTCACACAACCTCACACAACCTCACACAACCTCAAACAACCTTAACCAACCTCACACACCCTCACACAACCTCACATGACCTCACACACCCTCACACAACCTCAAATGACCTTACACAACCTCACATGACCTTACACACCCTCAAACTCACACAACCTCAAACAACCTCACACACCCTCACACAACCTCAAACAACCTTACACAACCTCATATGACCTCACACACCCTCAAACTCACACAACCTCACACAACCTCAAACAACCTTAACCAACCTCACACACCCTCACACACCCTCACACAACCTCACATGACCTAACACACCCTCAAACTCACACAACCTCAAACAACCTCACACACCCTCACACACCCTCACACAACCTCACATGACCTCACACACCCTCACACAGCCTCAAATGACCTTACACAACCTCACATGACCTAACACACCCTCAAACTCACACAACCTCAAACAACCTCACACACCCTCAAACAACCTTAACCAACCTCACACACCCTCACACACCCTCACACAACCTCACATGACCTCACACACCCTCACACAACCTCAAATGACCTTACACAACCTCACATGACCTCAAACACCCTCAAACTCACACAACCTCACACAACCTCACACAACCTCAAACAACCTTAACCAACCTCACACACCCTCACACAACCTCACATGACCTCACACACCCTCACACAACCTCAAATGACCTTACACAACCTCACATGACCTAACACACCCTCAAACTCACACAACCTCACACAACCTCACACAACCTCAAACAACCTTAACCAACCTCACACACCCTCACACAACCTCACATGACCTCACACACCCTCACACAACCTCAAATGACCTTACACAACCTCACATGACCTTACACACCCTCAAACTCACACAACCTCAAACAACCTCACACACCCTCACACAACCTCAAACAACCTTACACAACCTCATATGACCTCAAACACCCTTAAACTCACACAAGCTCACACAACCTCACACAACCTCAAACAACCTTAACCAACCTCACACACCCTCACACAGCCTCACATGACCTCACACAACCTCACACAACCTCAAATGACCTTACACAACCTCACATGACCTTACACACCCTCAAACTCACACAACCTCAAACAACCTCACACACCCTCACACAACCTCAAACAACCTTACACAACCTCATATGACCTCAAACACCCTCAAACTCACACAACCTCACACAACCTCACACAACCTCAAACAACCTTAACCAACCTCACACACCCTCACACAACCTCACATGACCTCACACACCCTCACACAACCTCAAATGACCTTACACAACCTCACATGACCTTACACACCCTCAAACTCACACAACCTCAAACAACCTCACACACCCTCACACAACCTCAAACAACCTTACACAACCTCATATGACCTCACACACCCTCAAACTCACACAACCTAACACAACCTCAAACAACCTTAACCAACCTCACACACCCTCACACACCCTCACACAACCTCACATGACCTAACACACCCTCAAACTCACACAACCTCAAACAACCTCACACACCCTCAAACAACCTTAACCAACCTCACACACCCTCACACAACCTCAAACAACCTTACACAACCTCATATGACCTCAAACACCCTCAAACTCACACAACCTCACACAACCTCACACAACCTCAAACAACCTTAACCAACCTCACACACCCTCACACAACCTCACATGACCTCACACACCCTCACACAACCTCAAATGACCTTACACAACCTCACATGACCTTACACACCCTCAAACTCACACAACCTCAAACAACCTCACACACCCTCACACAACCTCAAACAACCTTACACAACCTCATATGACCTCACACACCCTCAAACTCACACAACCTCACACAACCTCAAACAACCCTAACCAACCTCACACACCCTCACACACCCTCACACAACCTCACATGACCTAACACACCCACAAACTCACACAACCTCAAACAACCTCACACACCCTCAAACAACCTTAACCAACCTCACACACCCTCACACAACCTCAAACAACCTTACACAACCTCATATGACCTCAAACACCCTCAAACTCACACAACCTCACACAACCTCACACAACCTCAAACAACCTTAACCAACCTCACACACCCTCACACAACCTCACATGACCTCACACACCCTCACACAACCTCAAATGACCTTACACAACCTCACATGACCTTACACACCCTCAAACTCACACAACCTCAAACAACCTCACACACCCTCACACAACCTCAAACAACCTTACACAACCTCATATGACCTCAAACACCCTCAAACTCACACAACCTCACACAACCTCACACAACCTCAAACAACCTTAACCAACCTCACACACCCTCACACAACCTCACATGACCTCACACACCCTCACACAACCTCAAATGACCTTACACAACCTCACATGACCTTACACACCCTCAAACTCACACAACCTCAAACAACCTCACACACCCTCACACAACCTCAAACAACCTTACACAACCTCATATGACCTCACACACCCTCAAACTCACACAACCTAACACAACCTCAAACAACCTTAACCAACCTCACACACCCTCACACACCCTCACACAACCTCACATGACCTAACACACCCTCAAACTCACACAACCTCAAACAACCTCACACACCCTCAAACAACCTTAACCAACCTCACACACCCTCACACAACCTCAAACAACCTTACACAACCTCATATGACCTCAAACACCCTCAAACTCACACAACCTCACACAACCTCACACAACCTCAAACAACCTTAACCAACCTCACACACCCTCACACAACCTCACATGACCTCACACACCCTCACACAACCTCAAATGACCTTACACAACCTCACATGACCTTACACACCCTCAAACTCACACAACCTCAAACAACCTCACACACCCTCACACAACCTCAAACAACCTTACACAACCTCATATGACCTCACACACCCTCAAACTCACACAACCTCACACAACCTCAAACAACCCTAACCAACCTCACACACCCTCACACACCCTCACACAACCTCACATGACCTAACACACCCACAAACTCACACAACCTCAAACAACCTCACACACCCTCAAACAACCTTAACCAACCTCACACACCCTCACACAACCTCAAACAACCTTACACAACCTCATATGACCTCAAACACCCTCAAACTCACACAACCTCACACAACCTCACACAACCTCAAACAACCTTAACCAACCTCACACACCCTCACACAACCTCACATGACCTCACACACCCTCACACAACCTCAAATGACCTTACACAACCTCACATGACCTTACACACCCTCAAACTCACACAACCTCAAACAACCTCACACACCCTCACACAACCTCAAACAACCTTACACAACCTCATATGACCTCACACACCCTCAAACTCACACAACCTCACACAACCTCAAACAACCTTAACCAACCTCACACACCCTCACACAACCTCACACAACCTCACATGACCTCACACACCCTCAAACTCACACAACCTCACACAACCTCACACAACCTCAAACAACCTTAACCAACCTCACACACCCTCACACAACCTCACATGACCTCACACACCCTCACACAACCTCAAATGACCTTACACAACCTCACATGACCTTACACACCCTCAAACTCACACAACCTCAAACAACCTCACACACCCTCACACAACCTCAAACAACCTTACACAACCTCATATGACCTCAAACACCCTCAAACTCACACAACCTCACACAACCTCACACAACCTCAAACAACATTAACCAACCTCACACACCCTCACACAACCTCACATGACCTCACACACCCTCACACAACCTCAAATGACCTTACACAACCTCACATGACCTTACACACCCTCAAACTCACACAACCTCAAACAACCTCACACACCCTCACACACCCTCACACAACCTCACATGACCTCACACACCCTCACACAGCCTCAAATGACCTTACACAACCTCACATGACCTAACACACCCTCAAACTCACACAACCTCAAACAACCTCACACACCCTCACACACCCTCACACAACCTCACATGACCTCACACACCCTCACACAGCCTCAAATGACCTTACACACCCTCACACAACCTCAAATGACCTTACACAACCTCACATGACCTCAAACACCCTCAAACTCACACAACCTCACACAACCTCACACAACCTCAAACAACCTTAACCAACCTCACACACCCTCACACAACCTCACATGACCTCACACACCCTCACACAACCTCAAATGACCTTACACAACCTCACATGACCTAACACACCCTCAAACTCACACAACCTCACACAACCTCACACAACCTCAAACAACCTTAACCAACCTCACACACCCTCACACAACCTCACATGACCTCACACACCCTCACACAACCTCAAATGACCTTACACAACCTCACATGACCTTACACACCCTCAAACTCACACAACCTCAAACAACCTCACACACCCTCACACAACCTCAAACAACCTTACACAACCTCATATGACCTCAAACACCCTTAAACTCACACAAGCTCACACAACCTCACACAACCTCAAACAACCTTAACCAACCTCACACACCCTCACACAGCCTCACATGACCTCACACAACCTCACACAACCTCAAATGACCTTACACAACCTCACATGACCTTACACACCCTCAAACTCACACAACCTCAAACAACCTCACACACCCTCACACAACCTCAAACAACCTTACACAACCTCATATGACCTCAAACACCCTCAAACTCACACAACCTCACACAACCTCACACAACCTCAAACAACCTTAACCAACCTCACACACCCTCACACAACCTCACATGACCTCACACACCCTCACACAACCTCAAATGACCTTACACAACCTCACATGACCTTACACACCCTCAAACTCACACAACCTCAAACAACCTCACACACCCTCACACAACCTCAAACAACCTTACACAACCTCATATGACCTCACACACCCTCAAACTCACACAACCTCACACAACCTCAAACAACCCTAACCAACCTCACACACCCTCACACACCCTCACACAACCTCACATGACCTAACACACCCACAAACTCACACAACCTCAAACAACCTCACACACCCTCAAACAACCTTAACCAACCTCACACACCCTCACACAACCTCAAACAACCTTACACAACCTCATATGACCTCAAACACCCTCAAACTCACACAACCTCACACAACCTCACACAACCTCAAACAACCTTAACCAACCTCACACACCCTCACACAACCTCACATGACCTCACACACCCTCACACAACCTCAAATGACCTTACACAACCTCACATGACCTTACACACCCTCAAACTCACACAACCTCAAACAACCTCACACACCCTCACACAACCTCAAACAACCTTACACAACCTCATATGACCTCACACACCCTCAAACTCACACAACCTCACACAACCTTAACCAACCTCACACACCCTCACACAACCTCACACAACCTCACATGACCTCACACACCCTCAAACTCACACAACCTCACACAACCTCACACAACCTCAAACAACCTTAACCAACCTCACACACCCTCACACAACCTCACATGACCTCACACACCCTCACACAACCTCAAATTACCTTACACAACCTCACATGACCTTACACACCCTCAAACTCACACAACCTCAAACAACCTCACACACCCTCACACAACCTCAAACAACCTTACACAACCTCATATGACCTCAAACACCCTCAAACTCACACAACCTCACACAACCTCACACAACCTCAAACAACATTAACCAACCTCACACACCCTCACACAACCTCACATGACCTCACACACCCTCACACAACCTCAAATGACCTTACACAACCTCACATGACCTTACACACCCTCAAACTCACACAACCTCAAACAACCTCACACACCCTCACACACCCTCACACAACCTCACATGACCTCACACACCCTCACACAGCCTCAAATGACCTTACACAACCTCACATGACCTAACACACCCTCAAACTCACACAACCTCAAACAACCTCACACACCCTCAAACAACCTTAACCAACCTCACACACCCTCACACACCCTCACACAACCTCACATGACCTCACACACCCTCACACAACCTCAAATGACCTTACACAACCTCACATGACCTCAAACACCCTCAAACTCACACAACCTCACACAACCTCACACAACCTCAAACAACCTTAATCAACCTCACACACCCTCACACAACCTCACATGACCTCACACACCCTCACACAACCTCAAATGACCTTACACAACCTCACATGACCTAACACACCCTCAAACTCACACAACCTCACACAACCTCACACAACCTCAAACAACCTTAACCAACCTCACACACCCTCACACAACCTCACATGACCTCACACACCCTCACACAACCTCAAATGACCTTACACAACCTCACATGACCTTACACACCCTCAAACTCACACAACCTCAAACAACCTCACACACCCTCACACAACCTCAAACAACCTTACACAACCTCATATGACCTCAAACACCCTTAAACTCACACAAGCTCACACAACCTCACACAACCTCAAACAACCTTAACCAACCTCACACACCCTCACACAGCCTCACATGACCTCACACAACCTCACACAACCTCAAATGACCTTACACAACCTCACATGACCTTACACACCCTCAAACTCACACAACCTCAAACAACCTCACACACCCTCACACAACCTCAAACAACCTTACACAACCTCATATGACCTCAAACACCCTCAAACTCACACAACCTCACACAACCTCACACAACCTCAAACAACCTTAACCAACCTCACACACCCTCACACAACCTCACATGACCTCACACACCCTCACACAACCTCAAATGACCTTACACAACCTCACATGACCTTACACACCCTCAAACTCACACAACCTCAAACAACCTCACACACCCTCACACAACCTCAAACAACCTTACACAACCTCATATGACCTCACACACCCTCAAACTCACACAACCTAACACAACCTCAAACAACCTTAACCAACCTCACACACCCTCACACACCCTCACACAACCTCACATGACCTAACACACCCTCAAACTCACACAACCTCAAACAACCTCACACACCCTCAAACAACCTTAACCAACCTCACACACCCTCACACAACCTCAAACAACCTTACACAACCTCATATGACCTCAAACACCCTCAAACTCACACAACCTCACACAACCTCACACAACCTCAAACAACCTTAACCAACCTCACACACCCTCACACAACCTCACATGACCTCACACACCCTCACACAACCTCAAATGACCTTACACAACCTCACATGACCTTACACACCCTCAAACTCACACAACCTCAAACAACCTCACACACCCTCACACAACCTCAAACAACCTTACACAACCTCATATGACCTCACACACCCTCAAACTCACACAACCTCACACAACCTCAAACAACCCTAACCAACCTCACACACCCTCACACACCCTCACACAACCTCACATGACCTAACACACCCACAAACTCACACAACCTCAAACAACCTCACACACCCTCAAACAACCTTAACCAACCTCACACACCCTCACACAACCTCAAACAACCTTACACAACCTCATATGACCTCAAACACCCTCAAACTCACACAACCTCACACAACCTCACACAACCTCAAACAACCTTAACCAACCTCACACACCCTCACACAACCTCACATGACCTCACACACCCTCACACAACCTCAAATGACCTTACACAACCTCACATGACCTTACACACCCTCAAACTCACACAACCTCAAACAACCTCACACACCCTCACACAACCTCAAACAACCTTACACAACCTCATATGACCTCACACACCCTCAAACTCACACAACCTCACACAACCTCAAACAACCTTAACCAACCTCACACACCCTCACACAACCTCACACAACCTCACATGACCTCACACACCCTCAAACTCACACAACCTCACACAACCTCACACAACCTCAAACAACCTTAACCAACCTCACACACCCTCACACAACCTCACATGACCTCACACACCCTCACACAACCTCAAATGACCTTACACAACCTCACATGACCTTACACACCCTCAAACTCACACAACCTCAAACAACCTCACACACCCTCACACAACCTCAAACAACCTTACACAACCTCATATGACCTCAAACACCCTCAAACTCACACAACCTCACACAACCTCACACAACCTCAAACAACATTAACCAACCTCACACACCCTCACACAACCTCACATGACCTCACACACCCTCACACAACCTCAAATGACCTTACACAACCTCACATGACCTTACACACCCTCAAACTCACACAACCTCAAACAACCTCACACACCCTCACACAACCTCACATGACCTCACACACCCTCACACAACCTCAAATGACCTTACACAACCTCACATGACCTTACACACCCTCAAACTCACACAACCTCAAACAACCTCACACACCCTCACACAACCTCAAACAACCTTACACAACCTCATATGACCTCACACACCCTCAAACTCACACAACCTCACACAACCTCAAACAACCTTAACCAACCTCACACACCCTCACACACCCTCACACAACCTCACATGACCTCACACACCCTCACACAACCTCAAATGACCTTACACAACCTCACATGACCTAACACACCCTCAAACTCACACAACCTCAAACAACCTCACACACCCTCAAACAACCTTAACCAACCTCACACACCCTCACACAACCTCACATGACCTCACACACCCTCACACAACCTCAAATGACCTTACACAACCTCACATGACCTTACACACCCTCAAACTCACACAACCTCAAACAACCTCACACACCCTCACACAACCTCAAACAACCTTACACAACCTCATATGACCTCACACACCCTCAAACTCACACAACCTCACACAACCTCAAACAACCTTAACCAACCTCACACACCCTCACACAACCTCACACAACCTCACATGACCTAACACACCCTCAAACTCACACAACCTCAAACAACCTCACACACCCTCAAACAACCTTAACCAACCTCACACACCCTCACACAACCTCAAACAACCTTACACAACCTCATATGACCTCACACACCCTCAAACTCACACAACCTCACACAACCTCACACAACCTCAAACAACCTTAACCAACCTCACACACCCTCACACAACCTCAAACAACCTTACACAACCTCATATGACCTCAAACACCCTCAAACTCACACAACCTCACACAACCTCACACAACCTCAAACAACCTTAACCAACCTCACACACCCTCACACAACCTCACATGACCTCACACACCCTCACACAACCTCAAATGACCTTACACAACCTCACATGACCTTACACACCCTCAAACTCACACAACCTCAAACAACCTCACACAACCTCAAACAACCTTACACAACCTCATATGACCTCACACACCCTCAAACTCACACAACCTCACACAACCTCACACAACCTCAAACAACCTTAACCAACCTCACACACCCTCACACAACCTCACATGACCTCACACACCCTCACACAACCTCACACAACCTCAAACAACCTTAACCAACCTCACACACCCTCACACACCCTCACACAACCTCACATGACCTCACACACCCTCACACAACCTCAAATGACCTTACACAACCTCACATGACCTAACACACCCTCAAACTCA
Organism: Borostomias antarcticus; assembly: GCF_949987555.1. Classification (NCBI taxonomy): domain Eukaryota; kingdom Metazoa; phylum Chordata; class Actinopteri; order Stomiiformes; family Stomiidae; genus Borostomias; species Borostomias antarcticus. The sequence continues at coordinate 18,260,488 of NC_140246.1, read as the reverse complement.
CACAACCTCAAACAACCTCACACACCCTCAAACAACCTTAACCAACCTCACACACCCTCACACAACCTCACATGACCTCACACACCCTCACACAACCTCAAATGACCTTACACAACCTCACATGACCTTACACACCCTCAAACTCACACAACCTCAAACAACCTCACACACCCTCACACAACCTCAAACAACCTTACACAACCTCATATGACCTCACACACCCTCAAACTCACACAACCTCACACAACCTCAAACAACCTTAACCAACCTCACACACCCTCACACAACCTCACACAACCTCACATGACCTAACACACCCTCAAACTCACACAACCTCAAACAACCTCACACACCCTCAAACAACCTTAACCAACCTCACACACCCTCACACAACCTCAAACAACCTTACACAACCTCATATGACCTCACACACCCTCAAACTCACACAACCTCACACAACCTCACACAACCTCAAACAACCTTAACCAACCTCACACACCCTCACACAACCTCAAACAACCTTACACAACCTCATATGACCTCAAACACCCTCAAACTCACACAACCTCACACAACCTCACACAACCTCAAACAACCTTAACCAACCTCACACACCCTCACACAACCTCACATGACCTCACACACCCTCACACAACCTCAAATGACCTTACACAACCTCACATGACCTTACACACCCTCAAACTCACACAACCTCAAACAACCTCACACAACCTCAAACAACCTTACACAACCTCATATGACCTCACACACCCTCAAACTCACACAACCTCACACAACCTCACACAACCTCAAACAACCTTAACCAACCTCACACACCCTCACACAACCTCACATGACCTCACACACCCTCACACAACCTCACACAACCTCAAACAACCTTAACCAACCTCACACACCCTCACACACCCTCACACAACCTCACATGACCTCACACACCCTCACACAACCTCAAATGACCTTACACAACCTCACATGACCTAACACACCCTCAAACTCACACAACCTCAAACAACCTCACACACCCTCAAACAACCTTAACCAACCTCACACACCCTCACACAACCTCAAACAACCTTACACAACCTCATATGACCTCAAACACCCTCAAACTCACACAACCTCACACAACCTCAAACAACCTTAACCAACCTCACACACCCTCACACAACCTCACATGACCTCACACACCCTCACACAACCTCAAATGACCTTACACAACCTCACATGACCTTACACACCCTCAAACTCACACAACCTCAAACAACCTCACACACCCTCACACAACCTCAAACAACCTTACACAACCTCATATGACCTCAAACACCCTCAAACTCACACAACCTCACACAACCTCACACAACCTCAAACAACCTTAACCAACCTCACACACCCTCACACAACCTCAAATGACCTTACACAACCTCACATGACCTTACACACCCTCAAACTCACACAACCTCAAACAACCTCACACACCCTCACACAACCTCAAACAACCTTACACAACCTCATATGACCTCAAACACCCTCAAACTCACACAACCTCACACAACCTCACACAACCTCAAACAACCTTAACCAACCTCACACACCCTCACACAACCTCACATGACCTCACACACCCTCACACAACCTCAAATGACCTTACACAACCTCACATGACCTTACACACCCTCAAACTCACACAACCTCAAACAACCTCACACACCCTCACACAACCTCAAACAACCTTACACAACCTCATATGACCTCACACACCCTCAAACTCACACAACCTAACACAACCTCAAACAACCTTAACCAACCTCACACACCCTCACACACCCTCACACAACCTCACATGACCTAACACACCCTCAAACTCACACAACCTCAAACAACCTCACACACCCTCAAACAACCTTAACCAACCTCACACACCCTCACACAACCTCAAACAACCTTACACAACCTCATATGACCTCACACACCCTCAAACTCACACAACCTCACACAACCTCACACAACCTCAAACAACCTTAACCAACCTCACACACCCTCACACAACCTCAAACAACCTTACACAACCTCATATGACCTCAAACACCCTCAAACTCACACAACCTCACACAACCTCACACAACCTCAAACAACCTTAACCAACCTCACACACCCTCACACAACCTCACATGACCTCACACACCCTCACACAACCTCAAATGACCTTACACAACCTCACATGACCTTACACACCCTCAAACTCACACAACCTCAAACAACCTCACACAACCTCAAACAACCTTACACAACCTCATATGACCTCACACACCCTCAAACTCACACAACCTCACACAACCTCACACAACCTCAAACAACCTTAACCAACCTCACACACCCTCACACAACCTCACATGACCTCACACACCCTCACACAACCTCACACAACCTCAAACAACCTTAACCAACCTCACACACCCTCACACACCCTCACACAACCTCACATGACCTCACACACCCTCACACAACCTCAAATGACCTTACACAACCTCACATGACCTAACACACCCTCAAACTCACACAACCTCAAACAACCTCACACACCCTCAAACAACCTTAACCAACCTCACACACCCTCACACAACCTCACATGACCTCACACACCCTCACACAACCTCAAATGACCTTACACAACCTCACATGACCTTACACACCCTCAAACTCACACAACCTCAAACAACCTCACACACCCTCACACAACCTCAAACAACCTTACACAACCTCATATGACCTCACACACCCTCAAACTCACACAACCTCACACAACCTCAAACAACCTTAACCAACCTCACACACCCTCACACAACCTCACACAACCTCACATGACCTAACACACCCTCAAACTCACACAACCTCAAACAACCTCACACACCCTCAAACAACCTTAACCAACCTCACACACCCTCACACAACCTCAAACAACCTTACACAACCTCATATGACCTCACACACCCTCAAACTCACACAACCTCACACAACCTCACACAACCTCAAACAACCTTAACCAACCTCACACACCCTCACACAACCTCAAACAACCTTACACAACCTCATATGACCTCAAACACCCTCAAACTCACACAACCTCACACAACCTCACACAACCTCAAACAACCTTAACCAACCTCACACACCCTCACACAACCTCACATGACCTCACACACCCTCACACAACCTCAAATGACCTTACACAACCTCACATGACCTTACACACCCTCAAACTCACACAACCTCAAACAACCTCACACAACCTCAAACAACCTTACACAACCTCATATGACCTCACACACCCTCAAACTCACACAACCTCACACAACCTCACACAACCTCAAACAACCTTAACCAACCTCACACACCCTCACACAACCTCACATGACCTCACACACCCTCACACAACCTCACACAACCTCAAACAACCTTAACCAACCTCACACACCCTCACACACCCTCACACAACCTCACATGACCTCACACACCCTCACACAACCTCAAATGACCTTACACAACCTCACATGACCTAACACACCCTCAAACTCACACAACCTCAAACAACCTCACACACCCTCAAACAACCTTAACCAACCTCACACACCCTCACACAACCTCAAACAACCTTACACAACCTCATATGACCTCAAACACCCTCAAACTCACACAACCTCACACAACCTCAAACAACCTTAACCAACCTCACACACCCTCACACAACCTCACATGACCTCACACACCCTCACACAACCTCAAATGACCTTACACAACCTCACATGACCTTACACACCCTCAAACTCACACAACCTCAAACAACCTCACACACCCTCACACAACCTCAAACAACCTTACACAACCTCATATGACCTCAAACACCCTCAAACTCACACAACCTCACACAACCTCACACAACCTCAAACAACCTTAACCAACCTCACACACCCTCACACAACCTCAAATGACCTTACACAACCTCACATGACCTTACACACCCTCAAACTCACACAACCTCAAACAACCTCACACACCCTCACACAACCTCAAACAACCTTACACAACCTCATATGACCTCACACACCCTCAAACTCACACAACCTCCCACAACCTCACACAACCTCAAACAACCTTAACCAACCTCACACACCCTCACACAACCTCACATGACCTCACACACCCTCACACAACCTCAAATGACCTTACACAACCTCACATGACCTTACACACCCTCAAACTCACACAACCTCAAACAACCTCACACACCCTCACACACCCTCAAACAACCTTACACAACCTCATATGACCTCAAACACCCTCAAACTCACACAACCTCACACAACCTCACACAACCTCAAACAACCTTAACCAACCTCACACACCCTCACACAACCTCACATGACCTCACACACCCTCACACAACCTCAAATGACCTTACACAACCTCACATGACCTTACACACCCTCAAACTCACACAACCTCAAACAACCTCACACACCCTCACACAACCTCAAACAACCTTACACAACCTCATATGACCTCACACACCCTCAAACTCACACAACCTCACACAACCTCAAACAACCTTAACCAACCTCACACACCCTCACACACCCTCACACAACCTCACATGACCTCACACACCCTCACACAACCTCAAATGACCTTACACAACCTCACATGACCTAACACACCCTCAAACTCACACAACCTCAAACAACCTCACACACCCTCAAACAACCTTAACCAACCTCACACACCCTCACACAACCTCAAACAACCTTACACAACCTCATATGACCTCAAACACCCTCAAACTCACACAACCTCACACAACCTCACACAACCTCAAACAACCTTAACCAACCTCACACACCCTCACACAACCTCACATGACCTCACACACCCTCACACAACCTCAAATGACCTTACACAACCTCACATGACCTTACACACCCTCAAACTCACACAACCTCAAACAACCTCACACACCCTCAAACAACCTTAACCAACCTCACACACCCTCACACACCCTCACACAACCTCACATGACCTAACACACCCTCAAACTCACACAACCTCAAACAACCTCACACACCCTCACACACCCTCACACAACCTCACATGACCTCACACACCCTCACACAACCTCAAATGACCTTACACAACCTCACATGACCTAACACACCCTCAAACTCACACAACCTCAAACAACCTCACACACCCTCAAACAACCTTAACCAACCTCACACACCCTCACACACCCTCACACAACCTCACATGACCTCACACACCCTCACACAACCTCAAATGACCTTACACAACCTCACATGACCTCAAACACCCTCAAACTCACACAACCTCACACAACCTCACACAACCTCAAACAACCTTAACCAACCTCACACACCCTCACACAACCTCACATGACCTCACACACCCTCACACAACCTCAAATGACCTTACACAACCTCACATGACCTAACACACCCTCAAACTCACACAACCTCACACAATCTCACACAACCTCAAACAACCTTAACCAACCTCACACACCCTCACACAACCTCACATGACCTCACACACCCTCACAGAACCTCAAATGACCTTACACAACCTCACATGACCTTACACACCCTCAAACTCACACAACCTCAAACAACCTCACACACCCTCACACAACCTCAAACAACCTTACACAACCTCATATGACCTCAAACACCCTCAAACTCACACAAGCTCACACAACCTCACACAACCTCAAACAACCTTAACCAACCTCACACACCCTCACACAACCTCACATGACCTCACACAACCTCACACAACCTCAAATGACCTTACACAACCTCACATGACCTTACACACCCTCAAACTCACACAACCTCAAACAACCTCACACACCCTCACACAACCTCAAACAACCTTACACAACCTCATATGACCTCACACACCCTCAAACTCACACAACCTAACACAACCTCAAACAACCTTAACCAACCTCACACACCCTCACACACCCTCACACAACCTCACATGACCTAACACACCCTCAAACTCACACAACCTCAAACAACCTCACACACCCTCAAACAACCTTAACCAACCTCACACACCCTCACACAACCTCAAACAACCTTACACAACCTCATATGACCTCAAACACCCTCAAACTCACACAACCTCACACAACCTCACACAACCTCAAACAACCTTAACCAACCTCACACACCCTCACACAACCTCACATGACCTCACACACCCTCACACAACCTCAAATGACCTTACACAACCTCACATGACCTTACACACCCTCAAACTCACACAACCTCAAACAACCTCACACAACCTCACACAACCTCAAACAACCTTACACAACCTCATATGACCTCACACACCCTCAAACTCACACAACCTCACACAACCTCAAACAACCTTAACCAACCTCACACACCCTCACACACCCTCACACAACCTCACATGACCTAACACACCCACAAACTCACACAACCTCAAACAACCTCACACACCCTCAAACAACCTTAACCAACCTCACACACCCTCACACAACCTCAAACAACCTTACACAACCTCATATGACCTCAAACACCCTCAAACTCACACAACCTCACACAACCTCACACAACCTCAAACAACCTTAACCAACCTCACACACCCTCACACAACCTCACATGACCTCACACACCCTCACACAACCTCAAATGACCTTACACAACCTCACATGACCTTACACACCCTCAAACTCACACAACCTCAAACAACCTCACACACCCTCACACAACCTCAAACAACCTTACACAACCTCATATGACCTCACACACCCTCAAACTCACACAACCTCACACAACCTCAAACAACCTTAACCAACCTCACACAACCTCACACAACCTCACATGACCTCACACACCCTCAAACTCACACAACCTCACACAACCTCAAACAACCTTAACCAACCTCACACACCCTCACACAACCTCACATGACCTCACACACCCTCACACAACCTCAAATGACCTTACACAACCTCACATGACCTTACACACCCTCAAACTCACACAACCTCAAACAACCTCACACACCCTCACACAACCTCAAACAACCTTACACAACCTCATATGACCTCAAACACCCTCAAACTCACACAACCTCACACAACCTCACACAACCTCAAACAACCTTAACCAACCTCACACACCCTCACACAACCTCACATGACCTCACACACCCTCACACAACCTCAAATGACCTTACACAACCTCACATGACCTTACACACCCTCAAACTCACACAACCTCAAACAACCTCACACACCCTCAAACAACCTTACACAACCTCATATGACCTCACACACCCTCAAACTCACACAACCTCACACAACCTCAAACAACCTTAACCAACCTCACACACCCTCACACACCCTCACACAACCTCACATGACCTCACACACCCTCACACAACCTCAAATGACCTTACACAACCTCACATGACCTAACACACCCTCAAACTCACACAACCTCAAACAACCTCACACACCCTCAAACAACCTTAACCAACCTCACACAACCTCACATGACCTCACACACCCTCACACAACCTCAAATGACCTTACACAACCTCACATGACCTTACACACCCTCAAACTCACACAACCTCAAACAACCTCACACACCCTCACACAACCTCAAACAACCTTACACAACCTCATATGACCTCACACACCCTCAAACTCACACAACCTCACACAACCTCAAACAACCTTAACCAACCTCACACACCCTCACACAACCTCACACAACCTCACATGACCTAACACACCCTCAAACTCACACAACCTCAAACAACCTCACACACCCTCAAACAACCTTAACCAACCTCACACACCCTCACACAACCTCAAACAACCTTACACAACCTCATATGACCTCAAACACCCTCAAACTCACACAACCTCACACAACCTCACACAACCTCAAACAACCTTAACCAACCTCACACACCCTCACACAACCTCACATGACCTCACACACCCTCACACAACCTCAAATGACCTTACACAACCTCACATGACCTTACACACCCTCAAACTCACACAACCTCAAACAACCTCACACAACCTCAAACAACCTTACACAACCTCATATGACCTCACACACCCTCAAACTCACACAACCTCACACAACCTCACACAACCTCAAACAACCTTAACCAACCTCACACACCCTCACACAACCTCACATGACCTCACACACCCTCACACAACCTCACACAACCTCAAACAACCTTAACCAACCTCACACACCCTCACACACCCTCACACAACCTCACATGACCTCACACACCCTCACACAACCTCAAATGACCTTACACAACCTCACATGACCTAACACACCCTCAAACTCACACAACCTCAAACAACCTCACACACCCTCAAACAACCTTAACCAACCTCACACACCCTCACACAACCTCAAACAACCTTACACAACCTCATATGACCTCAAACACCCTCAAACTCACACAACCTCACACAACCTCAAACAACCTTAACCAACCTCACACACCCTCACACAACCTCACATGACCTCACACACCCTCACACAACCTCAAATGACCTTACACAACCTCACATGACCTTACACACCCTCAAACTCACACAACCTCAAACAACCTCACACACCCTCACACAACCTCAAACAACCTTACACAACCTCATATGACCTCAAACACCCTCAAACTCACACAACCTCACACAACCTCACACAACCTCAAACAACCTTAACCAACCTCACACACCCTCACACAACCTCAAATGACCTTACACAACCTCACATGACCTTACACACCCTCAAACTCACACAACCTCAAACAACCTCACACACCCTCACACAACCTCAAACAACCTTACACAACCTCATATGACCTCACACACCCTCAAACTCACACAACCTCACACAACCTCACACAACCTCAAACAACCTTAACCAACCTCACACACCCTCACACAACCTCACATGACCTCACACACCCTCACACAACCTCAAATGACCTTACACAACCTCACATGACCTTACACACCCTCAAACTCACACAACCTCAAACAACCTCACACACCCTCACACACCCTCAAACAACCTTACACAACCTCATATGACCTCAAACACCCTCAAACTCACACAACCTCACACAACCTCACACAACCTCAAACAACCTTAACCAACCTCACACACCCTCACACAACCTCACATGACCTCACACACCCTCACACAACCTCAAATGACCTTACACAACCTCACATGACCTTACACACCCTCAAACTCACACAACCTCAAACAACCTCACACACCCTCACACAACCTCAAACAACCTTACACAACCTCATATGACCTCACACACCCTCAAACTCACACAACCTCACACAACCTCAAACAACCTTAACCAACCTCACACACCCTCACACACCCTCACACAACCTCACATGACCTCACACACCCTCACACAACCTCAAATGACCTTACACAACCTCACATGACCTAACACACCCTCAAACTCAAACAACCTCAAACAACCTCACACACCCTCAAACAACCTTAACCAACCTCACACACCCTCACACAACCTCAAACAACCTTACACAACCTCATATGACCTCAAACACCCTCAAACTCACACAACCTCACACAACCTCACACAACCTCAAACAACCTTAACCAACCTCACACACCCTCACACAACCTCACATGACCTCACACACCCTCACACAACCTCAAATGACCTTACACAACCTCACATGACCTTACACACCCTCAAACTCACACAACCTCAAACAACCTCACACACCCTCAAACAACCTTAACCAACCTCACACACCCTCACACAACCTCAAACAACCTTACACAACCTCATATGACCTCAAACACCCTCAAACTCACACAACCTCACACAACCTCACACAACCTCAAACAACCTTAACCAACCTCACACACCCTCACACAACCTCACATGACCTCACACACCCTCACACAACCTCAAATGACCTTACACAACCTCACATGACCTTACACACCCTCAAACTCACACAACCTCAAACAACCTCACACACCCTCACACAACCTCAAACAACCTTACACAACCTCATATGACCTCAAACACCCTCAAACTCACACAACCTCACACAACCTCACACAACCTCAAACAACCTTAACCAACCTCACACACCCTCACACAACCTCACATGACCTCACACACCCTCACACAACCTCAAATGACCTTACACAACCTCACATGACCTTACACACCCTCAAACTCACACAACCTCAAACAACCTCACACACCCTCAAACAACCTTAACCAACCTCACACACCCTCACACAACCTCAAACAACCTTACACAACCTCATATGACCTCAAACACCCTCAAACTCACACAACCTCACACACCCTCACACAACCTCACATGACCTCACACACCCTCACACAACCTCAAATGACCTTACACAACCTCACATGACCTAACACACCCTCAAACTCACATAACCTCAAACAACCTCACACACCCTCAAACAACCTTAACCAACCTCACACACCCTCACACAACCTCAAACAACCTTACACAACCTCATATGACCTCAAACACCCTCAAACTCACACAACCTCACACAACCTCACACAACCTCAAACAACCTTAACCAACCTCACACACCCTCACACAACCTCACATGACCTCACACACCCTCACACAACCTCAAATGACCTTACACAACCTCACATGACCTTACACACCCTCAAACTCACACAACCTCAAACAACCTCACACACCCTCACACAACCTCAAACAACCTTACACAACCTCATATGACCTCACACACCCTCAAACTCACACAACCTCACACAACCTCAAACAACCTTAACCAACCTCACACACCCTCACACACCCTCACACAACCTCACATGACCTAACACACCCTCAAACTCACACAACCTCAAACAACCTCACACACCCTCACACACCCTCACACAACCTCACATGACCTCACACACCCTCACACAGCCTCAAATGACCTTACACAACCTCACATGACCTAACACACCCTCAAACTCACACAACCTCAAACAACCTCACACACCCTCAAACAACCTTAACCAACCTCACACACCCTCACACACCCTCACACAACCTCACATGACCTCACACACCCTCACACAACCTCAAATGACCTTACACAACCTCACATGACCTCAAACACCCTCAAACTCACACAACCTCACACAACCTCACACAACCTCAAACAACCTTAACCAACCTCACACACCCTCACACAACCTCACATGACCTCACACACCCTCACACAACCTCAAATGACCTTACACAACCTCACATGACCTAACACACCCTCAAACTCACACAACCTCACACAACCTCACACAACCTCAAACAACCTTAACCAACCTCACACACCCTCACACAACCTCACATGACCTCACACACCCTCACACAACCTCAAATGACCTTACACAACCTCACATGACCTTACACACCCTCAAACTCACACAACCTCAAACAACCTCACACACCCTCACACAACCTCAAACAACCTTACACAACCTCATATGACCTCAAACACCCTTAAACTCACACAAGCTCACACAACCTCACACAACCTCAAACAACCTTAACCAACCTCACACACCCTCACACAGCCTCACATGACCTCACACAACCTCACACAACCTCAAATGACCTTACACAACCTCACATGACCTTACACACCCTCAAACTCACACAACCTCAAACAACCTCACACACCCTCACACAACCTCAAACAACCTTACACAACCTCATATGACCTCAAACACCCTCAAACTCACACAACCTCACACAACCTCACACAACCTCAAACAACCTTAACCAACCTCACACACCCTCACACAACCTCACATGACCTCACACACCCTCACACAACCTCAAATGACCTTACACAACCTCACATGACCTTACACACCCTCAAACTCACACAACCTCAAACAACCTCACACACCCTCACACAACCTCAAACAACCTTACACAACCTCATATGACCTCACACACCCTCAAACTCACACAACCTAACACAACCTCAAACAACCTTAACCAACCTCACACACCCTCACACACCCTCACACAACCTCACATGACCTAACACACCCTCAAACTCACACAACCTCAAACAACCTCACACACCCTCAAACAACCTTAACCAACCTCACACACCCTCACACAACCTCAAACAACCTTACACAACCTCATATGACCTCAAACACCCTCAAACTCACACAACCTCACACAACCTCACACAACCTCAAACAACCTTAACCAACCTCACACACCCTCACACAACCTCACATGACCTCACACACCCTCACACAACCTCAAATGACCTTACACAACCTCACATGACCTTACACACCCTCAAACTCACACAACCTCAAACAACCTCACACACCCTCACACAACCTCAAACAACCTTACACAACCTCATATGACCTCACACACCCTCAAACTCACACAACCTCACACAACCTCAAACAACCCTAACCAACCTCACACACCCTCACACACCCTCACACAACCTCACATGACCTAACACACCCACAAACTCACACAACCTCAAACAACCTCACACACCCTCAAACAACCTTAACCAACCTCACACACCCTCACACAACCTCAAACAACCTTACACAACCTCATATGACCTCAAACACCCTCAAACTCACACAACCTCACACAACCTCACACAACCTCAAACAACCTTAACCAACCTCACACACCCTCACACAACCTCACATGACCTCACACACCCTCACACAACCTCAAATGACCTTACACAACCTCACATGACCTTACACACCCTCAAACTCACACAACCTCAAACAACCTCACACACCCTCACACAACCTCAAACAACCTTACACAACCTCATATGACCTCACACACCCTCAAACTCACACAACCTCACACAACCTCAAACAACCTTAACCAACCTCACACACCCTCACACAACCTCACACAACCTCACATGACCTCACACACCCTCAAACTCACACAACCTCACACAACCTCACACAACCTCAAACAACCTTAACCAACCTCACACACCCTCACACAACCTCACATGACCTCACACACCCTCACACAACCTCAAATGACCTTACACAACCTCACATGACCTTACACACCCTCAAACTCACACAACCTCAAACAACCTCACACACCCTCACACAACCTCAAACAACCTTACACAACCTCATATGACCTCAAACACCCTCAAACTCACACAACCTCACACAACCTCACACAACCTCAAACAACATTAACCAACCTCACACACCCTCACACAACCTCACATGACCTCACACACCCTCACACAACCTCAAATGACCTTACACAACCTCACATGACCTTACACACCCTCAAACTCACACAACCTCAAACAACCTCACACACCCTCACACACCCTCACACAACCTCACATGACCTCACACACCCTCACACAGCCTCAAATGACCTTACACAACCTCACATGACCTAACACACCCTCAAACTCACACAACCTCAAACAACCTCACACACCCTCAAACAACCTTAACCAACCTCACACACCCTCACACACCCTCACACAACCTCACATGACCTCACACACCCTCACACAACCTCAAATGACCTTACACAACCTCACATGACCTCAAACACCCTCAAACTCACACAACCTCACACAACCTCACACAACCTCAAACAACCTTAACCAACCTCACACACCCTCACACAACCTCACATGACCTCACACACCCTCACACAACCTCAAATGACCTTACACAACCTCACATGACCTAACACACCCTCAAACTCACACAACCTCACACAACCTCACACAACCTCAAACAACCTTAACCAACCTCACACACCCTCACACAACCTCACATGACCTCACACACCCTCACACAACCTCAAATGACCTTACACAACCTCACATGACCTTACACACCCTCAAACTCACACAACCTCAAACAACCTCACACACCCTCACACAACCTCAAACAACCTTACACAACCTCATATGACCTCAAACACCCTTAAACTCACACAAGCTCACACAACCTCACACAACCTCAAACAACCTTAACCAACCTCACACACCCTCACACAGCCTCACATGACCTCACACAACCTCACACAACCTCAAATGACCTTACACAACCTCACATGACCTTACACACCCTCAAACTCACACAACCTCAAACAACCTCACACACCCTCACACAACCTCAAACAACCTTACACAACCTCATATGACCTCAAACACCCTCAAACTCACACAACCTCACACAACCTCACACAACCTCAAACAACCTTAACCAACCTCACACACCCTCACACAACCTCACATGACCTCACACACCCTCACACAACCTCAAATGACCTTACACAACCTCACATGACCTTACACACCCTCAAACTCACACAACCTCAAACAACCTCACACACCCTCACACAACCTCAAACAACCTTACACAACCTCATATGACCTCACACACCCTCAAACTCACACAACCTAACACAACCTCAAACAACCTTAACCAACCTCACACACCCTCACACACCCTCACACAACCTCACATGACCTAACACACCCTCAAACTCACACAACCTCAAACAACCTCACACACCCTCAAACAACCTTAACCAACCTCACACACCCTCACACAACCTCAAACAACCTTACACAACCTCATATGACCTCAAACACCCTCAAACTCACACAACCTCACACAACCTCACACAACCTCAAACAACCTTAACCAACCTCACACACCCTCACACAACCTCACATGACCTCACACACCCTCACACAACCTCAAATGACCTTACACAACCTCACATGACCTTACACACCCTCAAACTCACACAACCTCAAACAACCTCACACACCCTCACACAACCTCAAACAACCTTACACAACCTCATATGACCTCACACACCCTCAAACTCACACAACCTCACACAACCTCAAACAACCCTAACCAACCTCACACACCCTCACACACCCTCACACAACCTCACATGACCTAACACACCCACAAACTCACACAACCTCAAACAACCTCACACACCCTCAAACAACCTTAACCAACCTCACACACCCTCACACAACCTCAAACAACCTTACACAACCTCATATGACCTCAAACACCCTCAAACTCACACAACCTCACACAACCTCACACAACCTCAAACAACCTTAACCAACCTCACACACCCTCACACAACCTCACATGACCTCACACACCCTCACACAACCTCAAATGACCTTACACAACCTCACATGACCTTACACACCCTCAAACTCACACAACCTCAAACAACCTCACACACCCTCACACAACCTCAAACAACCTTACACAACCTCATATGACCTCACACACCCTCAAACTCACACAACCTCACACAACCTCAAACAACCTTAACCAACCTCACACACCCTCACACAACCTCACACAACCTCACATGACCTCACACACCCTCAAACTCACACAACCTCACACAACCTCACACAACCTCAAACAACCTTAACCAACCTCACACACCCTCACACAACCTCACATGACCTCACACACCCTCACACAACCTCAAATGACCTTACACAACCTCACATGACCTTACACACCCTCAAACTCACACAACCTCAAACAACCTCACACACCCCCACACAACCTCAAACAACCTTACACAACCTCATATGACCTCAAACACCCTCAAACTCACACAACCTCACACAACCTCACACAACCTCAAACAACATTAACCAACCTCACACACCCTCACACAACCTCACATGACCTCACACACCCTCACACAACCTCAAATGACCTTACACAACCTCACATGACCTTACACACCCTCAAACTCACACAACCTCAAACAACCTCACACACCCTCACACAACCTCACATGACCTCACACACCCTCACACAACCTCAAATGACCTTACACAACCTCACATGACCTTACACACCCTCAAACTCACACAACCTCAAACAACCTCACACACCCTCACACAACCTCAAACAACCTTACACAACCTCATATGACCTCACACACCCTCAAACTCACACAACCTCACACAACCTCAAACAACCTTAACCAACCTCACACACCCTCACACACCCTCACACAACCTCACATGACCTCACACACCCTCACACAACCTCAAATGACCTTACACAACCTCACATGACCTAACACACCCTCAAACTCACACAACCTCAAACAACCTCACACACCCTCAAACAACCTTAACCAACCTCACACACCCTCACACAACCTCACATGACCTCACACACCCTCACACAACCTCAAATGACCTTACACAACCTCACATGACCTTACACACCCTCAAACTCACACAACCTCAAACAACCTCACACACCCTCACACAACCTCAAACAACCTTACACAACCTCATATGACCTCACACACCCTCAAACTCACACAACCTCACACAACCTCAAACAACCTTAACCAACCTCACACACCCTCACACAACCTCACACAACCTCACATGACCTAACACACCCTCAAACTCACACAACCTCAAACAACCTCACACACCCTCAAACAACCTTAACCAACCTCACACACCCTCACACAACCTCAAACAACCTTACACAACCTCATATGACCTCACACACCCTCAAACTCACACAACCTCACACAACCTCACACAACCTCAAACAACCTTAACCAACCTCACACACCCTCACACAACCTCAAACAACCTTACACAACCTCATATGACCTCAAACACCCTCAAACTCACACAACCTCACACAACCTCACACAACCTCAAACAACCTTAACCAACCTCACACACCCTCACACAACCTCACATGACCTCACACACCCTCACACAACCTCAAATGACCTTACACAACCTCACATGACCTTACACACCCTCAAACTCACACAACCTCAAACAACCTCACACAACCTCAAACAACCTTACACAACCTCATATGACCTCACACACCCTCAAACTCACACAACCTCACACAACCTCACACAACCTCAAACAACCTTAACCAACCTCACACACCCTCACACAACCTCACATGACCTCACACACCCTCACACAACCTCACACAACCTCAAACAACCTTAACCAACCTCACACACCCTCACACACCCTCACACAACCTCACATGACCTCACACACCCTCACACAACCTCAAATGACCTTACACAACCTCACATGACCTAACACACCCTCAAACTCACACAACCTCAAACAACCTCACACACCCTCAAACAACCTTAACCAACCTCACACACCCTCACACAACCTCACATGACCTCACACACCCTCACACAACCTCAAATGACCTTACACAACCTCACATGACCTTACACACCCTCAAACTCACACAACCTCAAACAACCTCACACACCCTCACACAACCTCAAACAACCTTACACAACCTCATATGACCTCACACACCCTCAAACTCACACAACCTCACACAACCTCAAACAACCTTAACCAACCTCACACACCCTCACACAACCTCACACAACCTCACATGACCTAACACACCCTCAAACTCACACAACCTCAAACAACCTCACACACCCTCAAACAACCTTAACCAACCTCACACACCCTCACACAACCTCAAACAACCTTACACAACCTCATATGACCTCACACACCCTCAAACTCACACAACCTCACACAACCTCACACAACCTCAAACAACCTTAACCAACCTCACACACCCTCACACAACCTCAAACAACCTTACACAACCTCATATGACCTCAAACACCCTCAAACTCACACAACCTCACACAACCTCACACAACCTCAAACAACCTTAACCAACCTCACACACCCTCACACAACCTCACATGACCTCACACACCCTCACACAACCTCAAATGACCTTACACAACCTCACATGACCTTACACACCCTCAAACTCACACAACCTCAAACAACCTCACACAACCTCAAACAACCTTACACAACCTCATATGACCTCACACACCCTCAAACTCACACAACCTCACACAACCTCACACAACCTCAAACAACCTTAACCAACCTCACACACCCTCACACAACCTCACATGACCTCACACACCCTCACACAACCTCACACAACCTCAAACAACCTTAACCAACCTCACACACCCTCACACACCCTCACACAACCTCACATGACCTCACACACCCTCACACAACCTCAAATGACCTTACACAACCTCACATGACCTA
Organism: Borostomias antarcticus; assembly: GCF_949987555.1. Lineage (NCBI taxonomy): Eukaryota > Metazoa > Chordata > Actinopteri > Stomiiformes > Stomiidae > Borostomias > Borostomias antarcticus. Next base: position 18,242,117 of record NC_140246.1, on the reverse strand, counting down.
ACACACCCTCAAACTCACACAACCTCAAACAACCTCACACACCCTCAAACAACCTTAACCAACCTCACACACCCTCACACAACCTCAAACAACCTTACACAACCTCATATGACCTCAAACACCCTCAAACTCACACAACCTCACACAACCTCAAACAACCTTAACCAACCTCACACACCCTCACACAACCTCACATGACCTCACACACCCTCACACAACCTCAAATGACCTTACACAACCTCACATGACCTTACACACCCTCAAACTCACACAACCTCAAACAACCTCACACACCCTCACACAACCTCAAACAACCTTACACAACCTCATATGACCTCAAACACCCTCAAACTCACACAACCTCACACAACCTCACACAACCTCAAACAACCTTAACCAACCTCACACACCCTCACACAACCTCAAATGACCTTACACAACCTCACATGACCTTACACACCCTCAAACTCACACAACCTCAAACAACCTCACACACCCTCACACAACCTCAAACAACCTTACACAACCTCATATGACCTCACACACCCTCAAACTCACACAACCTCCCACAACCTCACACAACCTCAAACAACCTTAACCAACCTCACACACCCTCACACAACCTCACATGACCTCACACACCCTCACACAACCTCAAATGACCTTACACAACCTCACATGACCTTACACACCCTCAAACTCACACAACCTCAAACAACCTCACACACCCTCACACACCCTCAAACAACCTTACACAACCTCATATGACCTCAAACACCCTCAAACTCACACAACCTCACACAACCTCACACAACCTCAAACAACCTTAACCAACCTCACACACCCTCACACAACCTCACATGACCTCACACACCCTCACACAACCTCAAATGACCTTACACAACCTCACATGACCTTACACACCCTCAAACTCACACAACCTCAAACAACCTCACACACCCTCACACAACCTCAAACAACCTTACACAACCTCATATGACCTCACACACCCTCAAACTCACACAACCTCACACAACCTCAAACAACCTTAACCAACCTCACACACCCTCACACACCCTCACACAACCTCACATGACCTCACACACCCTCACACAACCTCAAATGACCTTACACAACCTCACATGACCTAACACACCCTCAAACTCACACAACCTCAAACAACCTCACACACCCTCAAACAACCTTAACCAACCTCACACACCCTCACACAACCTCAAACAACCTTACACAACCTCATATGACCTCAAACACCCTCAAACTCACACAACCTCACACAACCTCACACAACCTCAAACAACCTTAACCAACCTCACACACCCTCACACAACCTCACATGACCTCACACACCCTCACACAACCTCAAATGACCTTACACAACCTCACATGACCTTACACACCCTCAAACTCACACAACCTCAAACAACCTCACACACCCTCAAACAACCTTAACCAACCTCACACACCCTCACACAACCTCAAACAACCTTACACAACCTCATATGACCTCAAACACCCTCAAACTCACACAACCTCACACAACCTCACACAACCTCAAACAACCTTAACCAACCTCACACACCCTCACACAACCTCACATGACCTCACACACCCTCACACAACCTCAAATGACCTTACACAACCTCACATGACCTTACACACCCTCAAACTCACACAACCTCAAACAACCTCACACACCCTCACACAACCTCAAACAACCTTACACAACCTCATATGACCTCAAACACCCTCAAACTCACACAACCTCACACAACCTCACACAACCTCAAACAACCTTAACCAACCTCACACACCCTCACACAACCTCACATGACCTCACACACCCTCACACAACCTCAAATGACCTTACACAACCTCACATGACCTTACACACCCTCAAACTCACACAACCTCAAACAACCTCACACACCCTCAAACAACCTTAACCAACCTCACACACCCTCACACAACCTCAAACAACCTTACACAACCTCATATGACCTCAAACACCCTCAAACTCACACAACCTCACACACCCTCACACAACCTCACATGACCTCACACACCCTCACACAACCTCAAATGACCTTACACAACCTCACATGACCTAACACACCCTCAAACTCACATAACCTCAAACAACCTCACACACCCTCAAACAACCTTAACCAACCTCACACACCCTCACACAACCTCAAACAACCTTACACAACCTCATATGACCTCAAACACCCTCAAACTCACACAACCTCACACAACCTCACACAACCTCAAACAACCTTAACCAACCTCACACACCCTCACACAACCTCACATGACCTCACACACCCTCACACAACCTCAAATGACCTTACACAACCTCACATGACCTTACACACCCTCAAACTCACACAACCTCAAACAACCTCACACACCCTCACACAACCTCAAACAACCTTACACAACCTCATATGACCTCACACACCCTCAAACTCACACAACCTCACACAACCTCAAATGACCTTACACAACCTCACATGACCTTACACACCCTCAAACTCACACAACCTCAAACAACCTCACACACCCTCACACAACCTCAAACAACCTTACACAACCTCATATGACCTCACACACCCTCAAACTCACACAACCTCACACAACCTCAAACAACCTTAACCAACCTCACACACCCTCACACACCCTCACACAACCTCACATGACCTAACACACCCTCAAACTCACACAACCTCAAACAACCTCACACACCCTCACACACCCTCACACAACCTCACATGACCTCACACACCCTCACACAGCCTCAAATGACCTTACACAACCTCACATGACCTAACACACCCTCAAACTCACACAACCTCAAACAACCTCACACACCCTCAAACAACCTTAACCAACCTCACACACCCTCACACACCCTCACACAACCTCACATGACCTCACACACCCTCACACAACCTCAAATGACCTTACACAACCTCACATGACCTCAAACACCCTCAAACTCACACAACCTCACACAACCTCACACAACCTCAAACAACCTTAACCAACCTCACACACCCTCACACAACCTCACATGACCTCACACACCCTCACACAACCTCAAATGACCTTACACAACCTCACATGACCTAACACACCCTCAAACTCACACAACCTCACACAACCTCACACAACCTCAAACAACCTTAACCAACCTCACACACCCTCACACAACCTCACATGACCTCACACACCCTCACACAACCTCAAATGACCTTACACAACCTCACATGACCTTACACACCCTCAAACTCACACAACCTCAAACAACCTCACACACCCTCACACAACCTCAAACAACCTTACACAACCTCATATGACCTCAAACACCCTTAAACTCACACAAGCTCACACAACCTCACACAACCTCAAACAACCTTAACCAACCTCACACACCCTCACACAACCTCACATGACCTCACACAACCTCACACAACCTCAAATGACCTTACACAACCTCACATGACCTTACACACCCTCAAACTCACACAACCTCAAACAACCTCACACACCCTCACACAACCTCAAACAACCTTACACAACCTCATATGACCTCAAACACCCTCAAACTAACACAACCTCACACAACCTCACACAACCTCAAACAACCTTAACCAACCTCACACACCCTCACACAACCTCACATGACCTCACACACCCTCACACAACCTCAAATGACCTTACACAACCTCACATGACCTTACACACCCTCAAACTCACACAACCTCAAACAACCTCACACACCCTCACACAACCTCAAACAACCTTACACAACCTCATATGACCTCACACACCCTCAAACTCACACAACCTAACACAACCTCAAACAACCTTAACCAACCTCACACACCCTCACACACCCTCACACAACCTCACATGACCTAACACACCCTCAAACTCACACAACCTCAAACAACCTCACACACCCTCAAACAACCTTAACCAACCTCACACACCCTCACACAACCTCAAACAACCTTACACAACCTCATATGACCTCAAACACCCTCAAACTCACACAACCTCACACAACCTCACACAACCTCAAACAACCTTAACCAACCTCACACACCCTCACACAACCTCACATGACCTCACACACCCTCACACAACCTCAAATGACCTTACACAACCTCACATGACCTTACACACCCTCAAACTCACACAACCTCAAACAACCTCACACACCCTCACACAACCTCAAACAACCTTACACAACCTCATATGACCTCACACCCCCTCAAACTCACACAACCTCACACAACCTCAAACAACCTTAACCAACCTCACACACCCTCACACACCCTCACACAACCTCACATGACCTAACACACCCACAAACTCACACAACCTCAAACAACCTCACACACCCTCAAACAACCTTAACCAACCTCACACACCCTCACACAACCTCAAACAACCTTACACAACCTCATATGACCTCAAACACCCTCAAACTCACACAACCTCACACAACCTCACACAACCTCAAACAACCTTAACCAACCTCACACACCCTCACACAACCTCACATGACCTCACACACCCTCACACAACCTCAAATGACCTTACACAACCTCACATGACCTAACACACCCTCAAACTCACACAACCTCAAACAACCTCACACACCCTCAAACAACCTTAACCAACCTCACACACCGTCACACAACCTCACATGACCTCACACACCCTCACACAACCTCAAATGACCTTACACAACCTCACATGACCTTACACACCCTCAAACTCACACAACCTCAAACAACCTCACACACCCTCACACAACCTCAAACAACCTTACACAACCTCATATGACCTCACACACCCTCAAACTCACACAACCTCACACAACCTCAAACAACCTTAACCAACCTCACACACCCTCACACAACCTCACACAACCTCACATGACCTCACACACCCTCAAACTCACACAACCTCACACAACCTCACACAACCTCAAACAACCTTAACCAACCTCACACACCCTCACACAACCTCACATGACCTCACACACCCTCACACAACCTCAAATGACCTTACACAACCTCACATGACCTTACACACCCTCAAACTCACACAACCTCAAACAACCTCACACACCCTCACACAACCTCAAACAACCTTACACAACCTCATATGACCTCAAACACCCTCAAACTCACACAACCTCACACAACCTCACACAACCTCAAACAACCTTAACCAACCTCACACACCCTCACACAACCTCACATGACCTCACACACCCTCACACAACCTCAAATGACCTTACACAACCTCACATGACCTTACACACCCTCAAACTCACACAACCTCAAACAACCTCACACACCCTCACACAACCTCAAACAACCTTACACAACCTCATATGACCTCACACACCCTCAAACTCACACAACCTCACACAACCTCAAACAACCTTAACCAACCTCACACACCCTCACACACCCTCACACAACCTCACATGACCTCACACACCCTCACACAACCTCAAATGACCTTACACAACCTCACATGACCTAACACACCCTCAAACTCACACAACCTCAAACAACCTCACACACCCTCAAACAACCTTAACCAACCTCACACACCCTCACACAACCTCACATGACCTCACACACCCTCACACAACCTCAAATGACCTTACACAACCTCACATGACCTTACACACCCTCAAACTCACACAACCTCAAACAACCTCACACACCCTCACACAACCTCAAACAACCTTACACAACCTCATATGACCTCACACACCCTCAAACTCACACAACCTCACACAACCTCAAACAACCTTAACCAACCTCACACACCCTCACACAACCTCACACAACCTCACATGACCTAACACACCCTCAAACTCACACAACCTCAAACAACCTCACACACCCTCAAACAACCTTAACCAACCTCACACACCCTCACACAACCTCAACAACCTTACACAACCTCATATGACCTCACACACCCTCAAACTCACACAACCTCACACAACCTCACACAACCTCAAACAACCTTAACCAACCTCACACACCCTCACACAACCTCAAACAACCTTACACAACCTCATATGACCTCAAACACCCTCAAACTCACACAACCTCACACAACCTCACACAACCTCAAACAACCTTAACCAACCTCACACACCCTCACACAACCTCACATGACCTCACACACCCTCACACAACCTCAAATGACCTTACACAACCTCACATGACCTTACACACCCTCAAACTCACACAACCTCAAACAACCTCACACAACCTCAAACAACCTTACACAACCTCATATGACCTCACACACCCTCAAACTCACACAACCTCACACAACCTCACACAACCTCAAACAACCTTAACCAACCTCACACACCCTCACACAACCTCACATGACCTCACACACCCTCACACAACCTCACACAACCTCAAACAACCTTAACCAACCTCACACACCCTCACACACCCTCACACAACCTCACATGACCTCACACACCCTCACACAACCTCAAATGACCTTACACAACCTCACATGACCTAACACACCCTCAAACTCACACAACCTCAAACAACCTCACACACCCTCAAACAACCTTAACCAACCTCACACACCCTCACACAACCTCAAACAACCTTACACAACCTCATATGACCTCAAACACCCTCAAACTCACACAACCTCACACAACCTCAAACAACCTTAACCAACCTCACACACCCTCACACAACCTCACATGACCTCACACACCCTCACACAACCTCAAATGACCTTACACAACCTCACATGACCTTACACACCCTCAAACTCACACAACCTCAAACAACCTCACACACCCTCACACAACCTCAAACAACCTTACACAACCTCATATGACCTCACACACCCTCAAACTCACACAACCTCACACAACCTCAAACAACCTTAACCAACCTCACACACCCTCACACACCCTCACACAACCTCACATGACCTAACACACCCTCAAACTCACACAACCTCAAACAACCTCACACACCCTCACACACCCTCACACAACCTCACATGACCTCACACACCCTCACACAACCTCAAATGACCTTACACAACCTCACATGACCTAACACACCCTCAAACTCACACAACCTCAAACAACCTCACACACCCTCAAACAACCTTAACCAACCTCACACACCCTCACACACCCTCACACAACCTCACATGACCTCACACACCCTCACACAACCTCAAATGACCTTACACAACCTCACATGACCTCAAACACCCTCAAACTCACACAACCTCACACAACCTCACACAACCTCAAACAACCTTAACCAACCTCACACACCCTCACACAACCTCACATGACCTCACACACCCTCACACAACCTCAAATGACCTTACACAACCTCACATGACCTAACACACCCTCAAACTCACACAACCTCACACAACCTCACACAACCTCAAACAACCTTAACCAACCTCACACACCCTCACACAACCTCACATGACCTCACACACCCTCACAGAACCTCAAATGACCTTACACAACCTCACATGACCTTACACACCCTCAAACTCACACAACCTCAAACAACCTCACACACCCTCACACAACCTCAAACAACCTTACACAACCTCATATGACCTCAAACACCCTCAAACTCACACAAGCTCACACAACCTCACACAACCTCAAACAACCTTAACCAACCTCACACACCCTCACACAACCTCACATGACCTCACACAACCTCACACAACCTCAAATGACCTTACACAACCTCACATGACCTTACACACCCTCAAACTCACACAACCTCAAACAACCTCACACACCCTCACACAACCTCAAACAACCTTACACAACCTCATATGACCTCAAACACCCTCAAACTCACACAACCTCACACAACCTCACACAACCTCAAACAACCTTAACCAACCTCACACACCCTCACACAACCTCACATGACCTCACACACCCTCACACAACCTCAAATGACCTTACACAACCTCACATGACCTTACACACCCTCAAACTCACACAACCTCAAACAACCTCACACACCCTCACACAACCTCAAACAACCTTACACAACCTCATATGACCTCACACACCCTCAAACTCACACAACCTAACACAACCTCAAACAACCTTAACCAACCTCACACACCCTCACACACCCTCACACAACCTCACATGACCTAACACACCCTCAAACTCACACAACCTCAAACAACCTCACACACCCTCAAACAACCTTAACCAACCTCACACACCCTCACACAACCTCAAACAACCTTACACAACCTCATATGACCTCAAACACCCTCAAACTCACACAACCTCACACAACCTCACACAACCTCAAACAACCTTAACCAACCTCACACACCCTCACACAACCTCACATGACCTCACACACCCTCACACAACCTCAAATGACCTTACACAACCTCACATGACCTTACACACCCTCAAACTCACACAACCTCAAACAACCTCACACACCCTCACACAACCTCAAACAACCTTACACAACCTCATATGACCTCACACCCCCTCAAACTCACACAACCTCACACAACCTCAAACAACCTTAACCAACCTCACACACCCTCACACACCCTCACACAACCTCACATGACCTAACACACCCACAAACTCACACAACCTCAAACAACCTCACACACCCTCAAACAACCTTAACCAACCTCACACACCCTCACACAACCTCAAACAACCTTACACAACCTCATATGACCTCAAACACCCTCAAACTCACACAACCTCACACAACCTCACACAACCTCAAACAACCTTAACCAACCTCACACACCCTCACACAACCTCACATGACCTCACACACCCTCACACAACCTCAAATGACCTTACACAACCTCACATGACCTTACACACCCTCAAACTCACACAACCTCAAACAACCTCACACACCCTCACACAACCTCAAACAACCTTACACAACCTCATATGACCTCACACACCCTCAAACTCACACAACCTCACACAACCTCAAACAACCTTAACCAACCTCACACACCCTCACACAACCTCACACAACCTCACATGACCTCACACACCCTCAAACTCACACAACCTCACACAACCTCACACAACCTCAAACAACCTTAACCAACCTCACACACCCTCACACAACCTCACATGACCTCACACACCCTCACACAACCTCAAATGACCTTACACAACCTCACATGACCTTACACACCCTCAAACTCACACAACCTCAAACAACCTCACACACCCTCACACAACCTCAAACAACCTTACACAACCTCATATGACCTCAAACACCCTCAAACTCACACAACCTCACACAACCTCACACAACCTCAAACAACCTTAACCAACCTCACACACCCTCACACAACCTCACATGACCTCACACACCCTCACACAACCTCAAATGACCTTACACAACCTCACATGACCTTACACACCCTCAAACTCACACAACCTCAAACAACCTCACACACCCTCACACAACCTCAAACAACCTTACACAACCTCATATGACCTCACACACCCTCAAACTCACACAACCTCACACAACCTCAAACAACCTTAACCAACCTCACACACCCTCACACACCCTCACACAACCTCACATGACCTCACACACCCTCACACAACCTCAAATGACCTTACACAACCTCACATGACCTAACACACCCTCAAACTCACACAACCTCAAACAACCTCACACACCCTCAAACAACCTTAACCAACCTCACACACCCTCACACAACCTCACATGACCTCACACACCCTCACACAACCTCAAATGACCTTACACAACCTCACATGGCCTTACACACCCTCAAACTCACACAACCTCAAACAACCTCACACACCCTCACACAACCTCAAACAACCTTACACAACCTCATATGACCTCACACACCCTCAAACTCACACAACCTCACACAACCTCAAACAACCTTAACCAACCTCACACACCCTCACACAACCTCACACAACCTCACATGACCTAACACACCCTCAAACTCACACAACCTCAAACAACCTCACACACCCTCAAACAACCTTAACCAACCTCACACACCCTCACACAACCTCAAACAACCTTACACAACCTCATATGACCTCACACACCCTCAAACTCACACAACCTCACACAACCTCACACAACCTCAAACAACCTTAACCAACCTCACACACCCTCACACAACCTCAAACAACCTTACACAACCTCATATGACCTCAAACACCCTCAAACTCACACAACCTCACACAACCTCACACAACCTCAAACAACCTTAACCAACCTCACACACCCTCACACAACCTCACATGACCTCACACACCCTCACACAACCTCAAATGACCTTACACAACCTCACATGACCTTACACACCCTCAAACTCACACAACCTCAAACAACCTCACACAACCTCAAACAACCTTACACAACCTCATATGACCTCACACACCCTCAAACTCACACAACCTCACACAACCTCACACAACCTCAAACAACCTTAACCAACCTCACACACCCTCACACAACCTCACATGACCTCACACACCCTCACACAACCTCACACAACCTCAAACAACCTTAACCAACCTCACACACCCTCACACACCCTCACACAACCTCACATGACCTCACACACCCTCACACAACCTCAAATGACCTTACACAACCTCACATGACCTAACACACCCTCAAACTCACACAACCTCAAACAACCTCACACACCCTCAAACAACCTTAACCAACCTCACACACCCTCACACAACCTCAAACAACCTTACACAACCTCATATGACCTCAAACACCCTCAAACTCACACAACCTCACACAACCTCAAACAACCTTAACCAACCTCACACACCCTCACACAACCTCACATGACCTCACACACCCTCACACAACCTCAAATGACCTTACACAACCTCACATGACCTTACACACCCTCAAACTCACACAACCTCAAACAACCTCACACACCCTCACACAACCTCAAACAACCTTACACAACCTCATATGACCTCAAACACCCTCAAACTCACACAACCTCACACAACCTCACACAACCTCAAACAACCTTAACCAACCTCACACACCCTCACACAACCTCAAATGACCTTACACAACCTCACATGACCTTACACACCCTCAAACTCACACAACCTCAAACAACCTCACACACCCTCACACAACCTCAAACAACCTTACACAACCTCATATGACCTCACACACCCTCAAACTCACACAACCTCACACAACCTCACACAACCTCAAACAACCTTAACCAACCTCACACACCCTCACACAACCTCACATGACCTCACACACCCTCACACAACCTCAAATGACCTTACACAACCTCACATGACCTTACACACCCTCAAACTCACACAACCTCAAACAACCTCACACACCCTCACACACCCTCAAACAACCTTACACAACCTCATATGACCTCAAACACCCTCAAACTCACACAACCTCACACAACCTCACACAACCTCAAACAACCTTAACCAACCTCACACACCCTCACACAACCTCACATGACCTCACACACCCTCACACAACCTCAAATGACCTTACACAACCTCACATGACCTTACACACCCTCAAACTCACACAACCTCAAACAACCTCACACACCCTCACACAACCTCAAACAACCTTACACAACCTCATATGACCTCACACACCCTCAAACTCACACAACCTCACACAACCTCAAACAACCTTAACCAACCTCACACACCCTCACACACCCTCACACAACCTCACATGACCTCACACACCCTCACACAACCTCAAATGACCTTACACAACCTCACATGACCTAACACACCCTCAAACTCACACAACCTCAAACAACCTCACACACCCTCAAACAACCTTAACCAACCTCACACACCCTCACACAACCTCAAACAACCTTACACAACCTCATATGACCTCAAACACCCTCAAACTCACACAACCTCACACAACCTCACACAACCTCAAACAACCTTAACCAACCTCACACACCCTCACACAACCTCACATGACCTCACACACCCTCACACAACCTCAAATGACCTTACACAACCTCACATGACCTTACACACCCTCAAACTCACACAACCTCAAACAACCTCACACACCCTCAAACAACCTTAACCAACCTCACACACCCTCACACAACCTCAAACAACCTTACACAACCTCATATGACCTCAAACACCCTCAAACTCACACAACCTCACACAACCTCACACAACCTCAAACAACCTTAACCAACCTCACACACCCTCACACAACCTCACATGACCTCACACACCCTCACACAACCTCAAATGACCTTACACAACCTCACATGACCTTACACACCCTCAAACTCACACAACCTCAAACAACCTCACACACCCTCACACAACCTCAAACAACCTTACACAACCTCATATGACCTCAAACACCCTCAAACTCACACAACCTCACACAACCTCACACAACCTCAAACAACCTTAACCAACCTCACACACCCTCACACAACCTCACATGACCTCACACACCCTCACACAACCTCAAATGACCTTACACAACCTCACATGACCTTACACACCCTCAAACTCACACAACCTCAAACAACCTCACACACCCTCAAACAACCTTAACCAACCTCACACACCCTCACACAACCTCAAACAACCTTACACAACCTCATATGACCTCAAACACCCTCAAACTCACACAACCTCACACACCCTCACACAACCTCACATGACCTCACACACCCTCACACAACCTCAAATGACCTTACACAACCTCACATGACCTAACACACCCTCAAACTCACATAACCTCAAACAACCTCACACACCCTCAAACAACCTTAACCAACCTCACACACCCTCACACAACCTCAAACAACCTTACACAACCTCATATGACCTCAAACACCCTCAAACTCACACAACCTCACACAACCTCACACAACCTCAAACAACCTTAACCAACCTCACACACCCTCACACAACCTCACATGACCTCACACACCCTCACACAACCTCAAATGACCTTACACAACCTCACATGACCTTACACACCCTCAAACTCACACAACCTCAAACAACCTCACACACCCTCACACAACCTCAAACAACCTTACACAACCTCATATGACCTCACACACCCTCAAACTCACACAACCTCACACAACCTCAAACAACCTTAACCAACCTCACACACCCTCACACACCCTCACACAACCTCACATGACCTAACACACCCTCAAACTCACACAACCTCAAACAACCTCACACACCCTCACACACCCTCACACAACCTCACATGACCTCACACACCCTCACACAGCCTCAAATGACCTTACACAACCTCACATGACCTAACACACCCTCAAACTCACACAACCTCAAACAACCTCACACACCCTCACACAACCTCAAACAACCTTACACAACCTCATATGACCTCACACACCCTCAAACTCACACAACCTCACACAACCTCAAACAACCTTAACCAACCTCACACACCCTCACACAACCTCACACAACCTCACATGACCTCACACACCCTCAAACTCACACAACCTCACACAACCTCACACAACCTCAAACAACCTTAACCAACCTCACACACCCTCACACAACCTCACATGACCTCACACACCCTCACACAACCTCAAATGACCTTACACAACCTCACATGACCTTACACACCCTCAAACTCACACAACCTCAAACAACCTCACACACCCTCACACAACCTCAAACAACCTTACACAACCTCATATGACCTCAAACACCCTCAAACTCACACAACCTCACACAACCTCACACAACCTCAAACAACCTTAACCAACCTCACACACCCTCACACAACCTCACATGACCTCACACACCCTCACACAACCTCAAATGACCTTACACAACCTCACATGACCTTACACACCCTCAAACTCACACAACCTCAAACAACCTCACACACCCTCACACAACCTCAAACAACCTTACACAACCTCATATGACCTCACACACCCTCAAACTCACACAACCTCACACAACCTCAAACAACCTTAACCAACCTCACACACCCTCACACACCCTCACACAACCTCACATGACCTCACACACCCTCACACAACCTCAAATGACCTTACACAACCTCACATGACCTAACACACCCTCAAACTCACACAACCTCAAACAACCTCACACACCCTCAAACAACCTTAACCAACCTCACACACCCTCACACAACCTCACATGACCTCACACACCCTCACACAACCTCAAATGACCTTACACAACCTCACATGGCCTTACACACCCTCAAACTCACACAACCTCAAACAACCTCACACACCCTCACACAACCTCAAACAACCTTACACAACCTCATATGACCTCACACACCCTCAAACTCACACAACCTCACACAACCTCAAACAACCTTAACCAACCTCACACACCCTCACACAACCTCACACAACCTCACATGACCTAACACACCCTCAAACTCACACAACCTCAAACAACCTCACACACCCTCAAACAACCTTAACCAACCTCACACACCCTCACACAACCTCAAACAACCTTACACAACCTCATATGACCTCACACACCCTCAAACTCACACAACCTCACACAACCTCACACAACCTCAAACAACCTTAACCAACCTCACACACCCTCACACAACCTCAAACAACCTTACACAACCTCATATGACCTCAAACACCCTCAAACTCACACAACCTCACACAACCTCACACAACCTCAAACAACCTTAACCAACCTCACACACCCTCACACAACCTCACATGACCTCACACACCCTCACACAACCTCAAATGACCTTACACAACCTCACATGACCTTACACACCCTCAAACTCACACAACCTCAAACAACCTCACACAACCTCAAACAACCTTACACAACCTCATATGACCTCACACACCCTCAAACTCACACAACCTCACACAACCTCACACAACCTCAAACAACCTTAACCAACCTCACACACCCTCACACAACCTCACATGACCTCACACACCCTCACACAACCTCACACAACCTCAAACAACCTTAACCAACCTCACACACCCTCACACACCCTCACACAACCTCACATGACCTCACACACCCTCACACAACCTCAAATGACCTTACACAACCTCACATGACCTAACACACCCTCAAACTCACACAACCTCAAACAACCTCACACACCCTCAAACAACCTTAACCAACCTCACACACCCTCACACAACCTCAAACAACCTTACACAACCTCATATGACCTCAAACACCCTCAAACTCACACAACCTCACACAACCTCAAACAACCTTAACCAACCTCACACACCCTCACACAACCTCACATGACCTCACACACCCTCACACAACCTCAAATGACCTTACACAACCTCACATGACCTTACACACCCTCAAACTCACACAACCTCAAACAACCTCACACACCCTCACACAACCTCAAACAACCTTACACAACCTCATATGACCTCAAACACCCTCAAACTCACACAACCTCACACAACCTCACACAACCTCAAACAACCTTAACCAACCTCACACACCCTCACACAACCTCAAATGACCTTACACAACCTCACATGACCTTACACACCCTCAAACTCACACAACCTCAAACAACCTCACACACCCTCACACAACCTCAAACAACCTTACACAACCTCATATGACCTCACACACCCTCAAACTCACACAACCTCACACAACCTCACACAACCTCAAACAACCTTAACCAACCTCACACACCCTCACACAACCTCACATGACCTCACACACCCTCACACAACCTCAAATGACCTTACACAACCTCACATGACCTTACACACCCTCAAACTCACACAACCTCAAACAACCTCACACACCCTCACACACCCTCAAACAACCTTACACAACCTCATATGACCTCAAACACCCTCAAACTCACACAACCTCACACAACCTCACACAACCTCAAACAACCTTAACCAACCTCACACACCCTCACACAACCTCACATGACCTCACACACCCTCACACAACCTCAAATGACCTTACACAACCTCACATGACCTTACACACCCTCAAACTCACACAACCTCAAACAACCTCACACACCCTCACACAACCTCAAACAACCTTACACAACCTCATATGACCTCACACACCCTCAAACTCACACAACCTCACACAACCTCAAACAACCTTAACCAACCTCACACACCCTCACACACCCTCACACAACCTCACATGACCTCACACACCCTCACACAACCTCAAATGACCTTACACAACCTCACATGACCTAACACACCCTCAAACTCACACAACCTCAAACAACCTCACACACCCTCAAACAACCTTAACCAACCTCACACACCCTCACACAACCTCAAACAACCTTACACAACCTCATATGACCTCAAACACCCTCAAACTCACACAACCTCACACAACCTCACACAACCTCAAACAACCTTAACCAACCTCACACACCCTCACACAACCTCACATGACCTCACACACCCTCACACAACCTCAAATGACCTTACACAACCTCACATGACCTTACACACCCTCAAACTCACACAACCTCAAACAACCTCACACACCCTCAAACAACCTTAACCAACCTCACACACCCTCACACAACCTCAAACAACCTTACACAACCTCATATGACCTCAAACACCCTCAAACTCACACAACCTCACACAACCTCACACAACCTCAAACAACCTTAACCAACCTCACACACCCTCACACAACCTCACATGACCTCACACACCCTCACACAACCTCAAATGACCTTACACAACCTCACATGACCTTACACACCCTCAAACTCACACAACCTCAAACAACCTCACACACCCTCACACAACCTCAAACAACCTTACACAACCTCATATGACCTCAAACACCCTCAAACTCACACAACCTCACACAACCTCACACAACCTCAAACAACCTTAACCAACCTCACACACCCTCACACAACCTCACATGACCTCACACACCCTCACACAACCTCAAATGACCTTACACAACCTCACATGACCTTACACACCCTCAAACTCACACAACCTCAAACAACCTCACACACCCTCAAACAACCTTAACCAACCTCACACACCCTCACACAACCTCAAACAACCTTAAACAACCTCATATGACCTCAAACACCCTCAAACTCACACAACCTCACACACCCTCACACAACCTCACATGACCTCACACACCCTCACACAACCTCAAATGACCTTACACAACCTCACATGACCTAACACACCCTCAAACTCACATAACCTCAAACAACCTCACACACCCTCAAACAACCTTAACCAACCTCACACACCCTCACACAACCTCAAACAACCTTACACAACCTCATATGACCTCAAACACCCTCAAACTCACACAACCTCACACAACCTCACACAACCTCAAACAACCTTAACCAACCTCACACACCCTCACACAACCTCACATGACCTCACACACCCTCACACAACCTCAAATGACCTTACACAACCTCACATGACCTTACACACCCTCAAACTCACACAACCTCAAACAACCTCACACACCCTCACACAACCTCAAACAACCTTACACAACCTCATATGACCTCACACACCCTCAAACTCACACAACCTCACACAACCTCAAACAACCTTAACCAACCTCACACACCCTCACACACCCTCACACAACCTCACATGACCTAACACACCCTCAAACTCACACAACCTCAAACAACCTCACACACCCTCACACACCCTCACACAACCTCACATGACCTCACACACCCTCACACAGCCTCAAATGACCTTACACAACCTCACATGACCTAACACACCCTCAAACTCACACAACCTCAAACAACCTCACACACCCTCAAACAACCTTAACCAACCTCACACACCCTCACACACCCTCACACAACCTCACATGACCTCACACACCCTCACACAACCTCAAATGACCTTACACAACCTCACATGACCTCAAACACCCTCAAACTCACACAACCTCACACAACCTCACACAACCTCAAACAACCTTAACCAACCTCACACACCCTCACACAACCTCACATGACCTCACACAACCTCAAATGACCTTACACAACCTCACATGACCTAACACACCCTCAAACTCACACAACCTCACACAACCTCACACAACCTCAAACAACCTTAACCAACCTCACACACCCTCACACAACCTCACATGACCTCACACACCCTCACACAACCTCAAATGACCTTACACAACCTCACATGACCTTACACACCCTCAAACTCACACAACCTCAAACAACCTCACACACCCTCACACAACCTCAAACAACCTTACACAACCTCATATGACCTCAAACACCCTTAAACTCACACAAGCTCACACAACCTCACACAACCTCAAACAACCTTAACCAACCTCACACACCCTCACACAACCTCACATGACCTCACACAACCTCACACAACCTCAAATGACCTTACACAACCTCACATGACCTTACACACCCTCAAACTCACACAACCTCAAACAACCTCACACACCCTCACACAACCTCAAACAACCTTACACAACCTCATATGACCTCAAACACCCTCAAACTCACACAACCTCACACAACCTCACACAACCTCAAACAACCTTAACCAACCTCACACACCCTCACACAACCTCACATGACCTCACACACCCTCACACAACCTCAAATGACCTTACACAACCTCACATGACCTTACACACCCTCAAACTCACACAACCTCAAACAACCTCACACACCCTCACACAACCTCAAACAACCTTACACAACCTCATATGACCTCACACACCCTCAAACTCACACAACCTAACACAACCTCAAACAACCTTAACCAACCTCACACACCCTCACACACCCTCACACAACCTCACATGACCTAACACACCCTCAAACTCACACAACCTCAAACAACCTCACACACCCTCAAACAACCTTAACCAACCTCACACACCCTCACACAACCTCAAACAACCTTACACAACCTCATATGACCTCAAACACCCTCAAACTCACACAACCTCACACAACCTCACACAACCTCAAACAACCTTAACCAACCTCACACACCCTCACACAACCTCACATGACCTCACACACCCTCACACAACCTCAAATGACCTTACACAACCTCACATGACCTTACACACCCTCAAACTCACACAACCTCAAACAACCTCACACACCCTCACACAACCTCAAACAACCTTACACAACCTCATATGACCTCACACACCCTCAAACTCACACAACCTCACACAACCTCAAACAACCTTAACCAACCTCACACACCCTCACACACCCTCACACAACCTCACATGACCTCACACACCCTCACACAACCTCAAATGACCTTACACAACCTCACATGACCTAACACACCCTCAAACTCACACAACCTCAAACAACCTCACACACCCTCAAACAACCTTAACCAACCTCACACACCCTCACACAACCTCAAACAACCTTACACAACCTCATATGACCTCAAACACCCTCAAACTCACACAACCTCACACAACCTCACACAACCTCAAACAACCTTAACCAACCTCACACACCCTCACACAACCTCACATGACCTCACACACCCTCACACAACCTCAAATGACCTTACACAACCTCACATGACCTTACACACCCTCAAACTCACACAACCTCAAACAACCTCACACACCCTCAAACAACCTTAACCAACCTCACACACCCTCACACAACCTCAAACAACCTTACACAACCTCATATGACCTCAAACACCCTCAAACTCACACAACCTCACACAACCTCACACAACCTCAAACAACCTTAACCAACCTCACACACCCTCACACAACCTCACATGACCTCACACACCCTCACACAACCTCAAATGACCTTACACAACCTCACATGACCTTACACACCCTCAAACTCACACAACCTCAAACAACCTCACACACCCTCACACAACCTCAAACAACCTTACACAACCTCATATGACCTCAAACACCCTCAAACTCACACAACCTCACACAACCTCACACAACCTCAAACAACCTTAACCAACCTCACACACCCTCACACAACCTCACATGACCTCACACACCCTCACACAACCTCAAATGACCTTACACAACCTCACATGACCTTACACACCCTCAAACTCACACAACCTCAAACAACCTCACACACCCTCAAACAACCTTAACCAACCTCACACACCCTCACACAACCTCAAACAACCTTACACAACCTCATATGACCTCAAACACCCTCAAACTCACACAACCTCACACACCCTCACACAACCTCACATGACCTCACACACCCTCACACAACCTCAAATGACCTTACACAACCTCACATGACCTAACACACCCTCAAACTCACACAACCTCAAACAACCTCACACACCCTCAAACAACCTTAACCAACCTCACACACCCTCACACAACCTCAAACAACCTTACACAACCTCATATGACCTCAAACACCCTCAAACTCACACAACCTCACACAACCTCACACAACCTCAAACAACCTTAACCAACCTCACACACCCTCACACAACCTCACATGACCTCACACACCCTCACACAACCTCAAATGACCTTACACAACCTCACATGACCTTACACACCCTCAAACTCACACAACCTCAAACAACCTCACACACCCTCACACAACCTCAAACAACCTTACACAACCTCATATGACCTCACACACCCTCAAACTCACACAACCTCACACAACCTCAAACAACCTTAACCAACCTCACACACCCTCACACACCCTCACACAACCTCACATGACCTAACACACCCTCAAACTCACACAACCTCAAACAACCTCACACACCCTCACACACCCTCACACAACCTCACATGACCTCACACACCCTCACACAACCTCAAATGACCTTACACAACCTCACATGACCTAACACACCCTCAAACTCACACAACCTCAAACAACCTCACACACCCTCAAACAACCTTAACCAACCTCACACACCCTCACACACCCTCACATGACCTCACACACCCTCACAAAACCTCAAATGACCTTACACAACCTCACATGACCTCAAACACCCTCAAACTCACACAACCTCACACAACCTCACACAACCTCAAACAACCTTAACCAACCTCACACACCCTCACACAACCTCACATGACCTCACACACCCTCACACAACCTCAAATGACCTTACACAACCTCACATGACCTAACACACCCTCAAACTCACACAACCTCACACAACCTCACACAACCTCAAACAACCTTAACCAACCTCACACACCCTCACATGACCTCACACACCCTCACACAACCTCAAATGACCTTACACAACCTCACATGACCTTACACACCCTCAAACTCACACAACCTCAAACAACCTCACACACCCTCACACAACCTCAAACAACCTTACACAACCTCATATGACCTCAAACACCCTCAAACTCACACAAGCTCACACAACCTCACACAACCTCAAACAACCTTAACCAACCTCACACACCCTCACACAACCTCACATGACCTCACACAACCTCACACAACCTCAAATGACCTTACACAACCTCACATGACCTTACACACCCTCAAACTCACACAACCTCAAACAACCTCACACACCCTCACACAACCTCAAACAACCTTACACAACCTCATATGACCTCAAACACCCTCAAACTCACACAACCTCACACAACCTCACACAACCTCAAACAACCTTAACCAACCTCACACACCCTCACACAACCTCAAATGACCTCACACACCCTCACACAACCTCAAATGACCTTACACAACCTCACATGACCTTACACACCCTCAAACTCACACAACCTCAAACAACCTCACACACCCTCACACAACCTCAAACAACCTTACACAACCTCATATGACCTCACACACCCTCAAACTCACACAACCTAACACAACCTCAAACAACATAACCAACCTCACACACCCTCACACACCCTCACACAACCTCACATGACCTCACACACCCTCACAAAACCTCAAATGACCTTACACAACCTCACATGACCTCAAACACCCTCAAACTCACACAACCTCACACAACCTCACACAACCTCAAACAACCTTAACCAACCTCACACACCCTCACACAACCTCACATGACCTCACACACCCTCACACAACCTCAAATGACCTTACACAACCTCACATGACCTAACACACCCTCAAACTCACACAACCTCACACAACCTCACACAACCTCAAACAACCTTAACCAACCTCACACACCCTCACATGACCTCACACACCCTCACACAACCTCAAATGACCTTACACAACCTCACATGACCTTACACACCCTCAAACTCACACAACCTCAAACAACCTCACACACCCTCACACAACCTCAAACAACCTTACACAACCTCATATGACCTCAAACACCCTCAAACTCACACAAGCTCACACAACCTCACACAACCTCAAACAACCTTAACCAACCTCACACACCCTCACACAACCTCACATGACCTCACACAACCTCACACAACCTCAAATGACCTTACACAACCTCACATGACCTTACACACCCTCAAACTCACACAACCTCAAACAACCTCACACACCCTCACACAACCTCAAACAACCTTACACAACCTCATATGACCTCAAACACCCTCAAACTCACACAACCTCACACAACCTCACACAACCTCAAACAACCTTAACCAACCTCACACACCCTCACACAACCTCAAATGACCTCACACACCCTCACACAACCTCAAATGACCTTACACAACCTCACATGACCTTACACACCCTCAAACTCACACAACCTCAAACAACCTCACACACCCTCACACAACCTCAAACAACCTTACACAACCTCATATGACCTCACACACCCTCAAACTCACACAACCTAACACAACCTCAAACAACATAACCAACCTCACACACCCTCACACACCCTCACACAACCTCACATGACCTAACACACCCTCAAACTCACACAACCTCAAACAACCTCACACACCCTCAAACAACCTTAACCAACCTCACACACCCTCACACAACCTCAAACAACCTTACACAACCTCATATGACCTCAAACACCCTCAAACTCACACAACCTCACACAACCTCACACAACCTCAAACAACCTTAACCAACCTCACACACCCTCACACAACCTCACATGACCTCACACACCCTCACACAACCTCAAATGACCTTACACAACCTCACATGACCTTACACACCCTCAAACTCACACAACCTCAAACAACCTCACACACCCTCACACAACCTCAAACAACCTTACACAACCTCATATGACTTCAAACACCCTCAAACTCACACAACCTCACACAACCTCAAACAACCTTAACCAACCTCACACACCCTCACACAACCTCACATGACCTCACACACCCTCACACAACCTCAAATGACCTTACACAACCTCACATGACCTTACACACCCTCAAACTCACACAACCTCAAACAACCTCACACACCCTCACACAACCTCAAACAACCTTACACAACCTCATATGACCTCACACACCCTCAAACTCACACAACCTCACACAACCTCAAACAACCTTAACCAACCTCACACACCCTCACACACCCTCACACAACCTCACATGACCTAACACACCCTCAAACTCACACAACCTCAAACAACCTCACACACCCTCAAACAACCTTAACCAACCTCACACACCCTCACACAACCTCAAACAACCTTACACAACCTCATATGACCTCAAACACCCTCAAACTCACACAACCTCACACAACCTCACACAACCTCAAACAACCTTAACCAACCTCACACACCCTCACACAACCTCACATGACCTCACACACCCTCACACAACCTCAAATGACCTTACACAACCTCACATGACCTTACACACCCTCAAACTCACACAACCTCAAACAACCTCACACACCCTCACACAACCTCAAACAACCTTACACAACCTCATATGACCTCACACACCCTCAAACTCACACAACCTCACACAACCTCAAACAACCTTAACCAACCTCACACACCCTCACACACCCTCACACAACCTCACATGACCTAACACACCCTCAAACTCACACAACCTCAAACAATCTCACACACCCTCAAACAACCTTAACCAACCTCACACACCCTCACACAACCTCAAACAACCTTACACAACCTCATATGACCTCAAACACCCTCAAACTCACACAACCTCACACAACCTCACACAACCTCAAACAACCTTAACCAACCTCACACACCCTCACACAACCTCACATGACCTCACACACCCTCACACAACCTCAAATGACCTTACACAACCTCACATGACCTTACACACCCTCAAACTCACACAACCTCAAACAACCTCACACACCCTCACACAACCTCAAACAACCTTACACAACCTCATATGACCTCACACACCCTCAAACTCACACAACCTCACACAACCTCAAACAACCTTAACCAACCTCACACACCCTCACACAACCTCACACAACCTCACATGACCTAACAAACCCTCAAACTCACACAACCTCAAACAACCTCACACACCCTCAAACAACCTTAACCAGCCTCACACACCCTCACACAACCTCAAACAACCTTACACAACCTCATATGACCTCACACACCCTCAAACTCACACAACCTCACACAACCTCACACAACCTCAAACAACCTTAACCAACCTCACACACCCTCACACAACCTCAAACAACATTACACAACCTCATATGACCTCAAACACCCTCAAACTCACACAACCTCACACAACCTCACACAACCTCAAACAACCTTAACCAACCTCACACACCCTCACACAACCTCACATGACCTCACACACCCTCACACAACCTCAAATGACCTTACACAACCTCACATGACCTTACACACCCTCAAACTCACACAACCTCAAACAACCTCACACAACCTCAAACAACCTTACACAACCTCATATGACCTCACACACCCTCAAACTCACACAACCTCACACAACCTCACACAACCTCAAACAACCTTAACCAACCTCACACACCCTCACACAACCTCACATGACCTCACACACCCTCACACAACCTCAAATGACCTTACACAACCTCACATGACCTTACACACCCTCAAACTCACACAACCTCAAACAACCTCACACACCCTCACACAACCTCAAACAACCTTACACAACCTCATATGACCTCAAACACCCTCAAACTCACACAACCTCACACAACCTCACACAACCTCAAACAACCTTAACCAACCTCACACACCCTCACACAACCTCACATGACCTCACACACCCTCACACAACCTCAAATGACCTTACACAACCTCACATGACCTTACACACCCTCAAACTCACACAACCTCAAACAACCTCACACACCCTCACACAACCTCAAACAACCTTACACAACCTCATATGACCTCACACACCCTCAAACTCACACAACCTCACACAACCTCAAACAACCTTAACCAACCTCACACACCCTCACACACCCTCACACAACCTCACATGACCTCACACACCCTCACACAACCTCAAATGACCTTACACAACCTCACATGACCTAACACACCCTCAAACTCACACAACCTCAAACAACCTCACACACCCTCAAACAACCTTAACCAACCTCACACACCCTCACACAACCTCACATGACCTCACACACCCTCACACAACCTCAAATGACCTTACACAACCTCACATGACCTTACACACCCTCAAACTCACACAACCTCAAACAACCTCACACACCCTCACACAACCTCAAACAACCTTACACAACCTCATATGACCTCACACACCCTCAAACTCACACAACCTCACACAACCTCAAACAACCTTAACCAACCTCACACACCCTCACACAACCTCACACAACCTCACATGACCTAACACACCCTCAAACTCACACAACCTCAAACAACCTCACACACCCTCAAACAACCTTAACCAACCTCACACACCCTCACACAACCTCAAACAACCTTACACAACCTCATATGACCTCACACACCCTCAAACTCACACAACCTCACACAACCTCACACAACCTCAAACAACCTTAACCAACCTCACACACCCTCACACAACCTCAAACAACCTTACACAACCTCATATGACCTCAAACACCCTCAAACTCACACAACCTCACACAACCTTAACCAACCTCACACACCCTCACACAACCTCACATGACCTCACACACCCTCACACAACCTCAAATGACCTTACACAACCTCACATGACCTTACACACCCTCAAACTCACACAACCTCAAACAACCTCACACAACCTCAAACAACCTTACACAACCTCATATGACCTCACACACCCTCAAACTCACACAACCTCACACAACCTCACACAACCTCAAACAACCTTAACCAACCTCACACACCCTCACACAACCTCACATGACCTCACACACCCTCACACAACCTCAAATGACCTTACACAACCTCACATGACCTTACACACCCTCAAACTCACACAACCTCAAACAACCTCACACACCCTCACACAACCTCAAACAACCTTACACAACCTCATATGACCTCAAACACCCTCAAACTCACACAACCTCACACAACCTCACACAACCTCAAACAACCTTAACCAACCTCACACACCCTCACACAACCTCACATGACCTCACACACCCTCACACAACCTCAAATGACCTTACACAACCTCACATGACCTTACACACCCTCAAACTCACACAACCTCAAACAACCTCACACACCCTCACACAACCTCAAACAACCTTACACAACCTCATATGACCTCACACACCCTCAAACTCACACAACCTCACACAACCTCAAACAACCTTAACCAACCTCACACACCCTCACACACCCTCACACAACCTCACATGACCTCACACACCCTCACACAACCTCAAATGACCTTACACAACCTCACATGACCTAACACACCCTCAAACTCACACAACCTCAAACAACCTCACACACCCTCAAACAACCTTAACCAACCTCACACACCCTCACACAACCTCAAACAACCTTACACAACCTCATATGACCTCAAACACCCTCAAACTCACACAACCTCACACAACCTCACACAACCTCAAACAACCTTAACCAACCTCACACACCCTCACACAACCTCACATGACCTCACACACCCTCACACAACCTCAAATGACCTTACACAACCTCACATGACCTTACACACCCTCAAACTCACACAACCTCAAACAACCTCACACACCCTCACACAACCTCAAACAACCTTACACAACCTCATATGACCTCACACACCCTCAAACTCACACAACCTCACACAACCTCAAACAACCTTAACCAACCTCACACACCCTCACACAACCTCACACAACCTCACATGACCTAACAAACCCTCAAACTCACACAACCTCAAACAACCTCACACACCCTCAAACAACCTTAACCAGCCTCACACACCCTCACACAACCTCAAACAACCTTACACAACCTCATATGACCTCACACACCCTCAAACTCACACAACCTCACACAACCTCACACAACCTCAAACAACCTTAACCAACCTCACACACCCTCACACAACCTCAAACAACATTACACAACCTCATATGACCTCAAACACCCTCAAACTCACACAACCTCACACAACCTCACACAACCTCAAACAACCTTAACCAACCTCACACACCCTCACACAACCTCACATGACCTCACACACCCTCACACAACCTCAAATGACCTTACACAACCTCACATGACCTTACACACCCTCAAACTCACACAACCTCAAACAACCTCACACAACCTCAAACAACCTTACACAACCTCATATGACCTCACACACCCTCAAACTCACACAACCTCACACAACCTCACACAACCTCAAACAACCTTAACCAACCTCACACACCCTCACACAACCTCACATGACCTCACACACCCTCACACAACCTCAAATGACCTTACACAACCTCACATGACCTTACACACCCTCAAACTCACACAACCTCAAACAACCTCACACACCCTCACACAACCTCAAACAACCTTACACAACCTCATATGACCTCAAACACCCTCAAACTCACACAACCTCACACAACCTCACACAACCTCAAACAACCTTAACCAACCTCACACACCCTCACACAACCTCACATGACCTCACACACCCTCACACAACCTCAAATGACCTTACACAACCTCACATGACCTTACACACCCTCAAACTCACACAACCTCAAACAACCTCACACACCCTCACACAACCTCAAACAACCTTACACAACCTCATATGACCTCACACACCCTCAAACTCACACAACCTCACACAACCTCAAACAACCTTAACCAACCTCACACACCCTCACACACCCTCACACAACCTCACATGACCTCACACACCCTCACACAACCTCAAATGACCTTACACAACCTCACATGACCTAACACACCCTCAAACTCACACAACCTCAAACAACCTCACACACCCTCAAACAACCTTAACCAACCTCACACACCCTCACACAACCTCACATGACCTCACACACCCTCACACAACCTCAAATGACCTTACACAACCTCACATGACCTTACACACCCTCAAACTCACACAACCTCAAACAACCTCACACACCCTCACACAACCTCAAACAACCTTACACAACCTCATATGACCTCACACACCCTCAAACTCACACAACCTCACACAACCTCAAACAACCTTAACCAACCTCACACACCCTCACACAACCTCACACAACCTCACATGACCTAACACACCCTCAAACTCACACAACCTCAAACAACCTCACACACCCTCAAACAACCTTAACCAACCTCACACACCCTCACACAACCTCAAACAACCTTACACAACCTCATATGACCTCACACACCCTCAAACTCACACAACCTCACACAACCTCACACAACCTCAAACAACCTTAACCAACCTCACACACCCTCACACAACCTCAAACAACCTTACACAACCTCATATGACCTCAAACACCCTCAAACTCACACAACCTCACACAACCTTAACCAACCTCACACACCCTCACACAACCTCACATGACCTCACACACCCTCACACAACCTCAAATGACCTTACACAACCTCACATGACCTTACACACCCTCAAACTCACACAACCTCAAACAACCTCACACAACCTCAAACAACCTTACACAACCTCATATGACCTCACACACCCTCAAACTCACACAACCTCACACAACCTCACACAACCTCAAACAACCTTAACCAACCTCACACACCCTCACACAACCTCACATGACCTCACACACCCTCACACAACCTCAAATGACCTTACACAACCTCACATGACCTTACACACCCTCAAACTCACACAACCTCAAACAACCTCACACACCCTCACACAACCTCAAACAACCTTACACAACCTCATATGACCTCAAACACCCTCAAACTCACACAACCTCACACAACCTCACACAACCTCAAACAACCTTAACCAACCTCACACACCCTCACACAACCTCACATGACCTCACACACCCTCACACAACCTCAAATGACCTTACACAACCTCACATGACCTTACACACCCTCAAACTCACACAACCTCAAACAACCTCACACACCCTCACACAACCTCAAACAACCTTACACAACCTCATATGACCTCACACACCCTCAAACTCACACAACCTCACACAACCTCAAACAACCTTAACCAACCTCACACACCCTCACACACCCTCACACAACCTCACATGACCTCACACACCCTCACACAACCTCAAATGACCTTACACAACCTCACATGACCTAACACACCCTCAAACTCACACAACCTCAAACAACCTCACACACCCTCAAACAACCTTAACCAACCTCACACACCCTCACACAACCTCAAACAACCTTACACAACCTCATATGACCTCAAACACCCTCAAACTCACACAACCTCACACAACCTCACACAACCTCAAACAACCTTAACCAACCTCACACACCCTCACACAACCTCACATGACCTCACACACCCTCACACAAACTCAAATGACCTTACACAACCTCACATGACCTTACACACCCTCAAACTCACACAACCTCAAACAACCTCACACACCCTCAAACAACCTTAACCAACCTCACACACCCTCACACAACCTCAAACAACCTTACACAACCTCATATGACCTCAAACACCCTCAAACTCACACAACCTCACACAACCTCACACAACCTCAAACAACCTTAACCAACCTCACACACCCTCACACAACCTCACATGACCTCACACACCCTCACACAAACTCAAATGACCTTACACAACCTCACATGACCTTACACACCCTCAAACTCACACAACCTCAAACAACCTCACACACCCTCAAACAACCTTAACCAACCTCACACACCCTCACACAACCTCAAACAACCTTACACAACCTCATATGACCTCAAACACCCTCAAACTCACACAACCTCACACAACCTCACACAACCTCAAACAACCTTAACCAACCTCACACACCCTCACACAACCTCACATGACCTCACACACCCTCACACAACCTCAAATGACCTTACACAACCTCACATGACCTTACACACCCTCAAACTCACACAACCTCAAACAACCTCACACACCCTCACACAACCTCAAACAACCTTACACAACCTCATATGACCTCAAACACCCTCAAACTCACACAACCTCACACAACCTCACACAACCTCAAACAACCTTAACCAACCTCACACAACCTCACATGACCTCACACACCCTCACACAACCTCAAATGACCTTACACAACCTCATATGACCTCACACACCCTCAAACTCACACAACCTCACACAACCTCAAACAACCTTAACCAACCTCACACACCCTCACACAACCTCACACAACCTCACATGACCTAACACACCCTCAAACTCACACAACCTCAAACAACCTCACACACCCTCAAACAACCTTAACCAACCTCACACACCCTCACACAACCTCAAACAACCTTACACAACCTCATATGACCTCACACACCCTCAAACTCACACAACCTCACACAACCTCACACAACCTCAAACAACCTTAACCAACCTCACACACCCTCACACAACCTCAAACAACCTTACACAACCTCATATGACCTCAAACACCCTCAAACTCACACAACCTCACACAACCTCACACAACCTCAAACAACCTTAACCAACCTCACACACCCTCACACAACCTCACATGACCTCACACACCCTCACACAACCTCAAATGACCTTACACAACCTCACATGACCTTACACACCCTCAAACTCACACAACCTCAAACAACCTCACACAACCTCAAACAACCTTACACAACCTCATATGACCTCACACACCCTCAAACTCACACAACCTCACACAACCTCACACAACCTCAAACAACCTTAACCAACCTCACACACCCTCACACAACCTCACATGACCTCACACACCCTCACACAACCTCAAATGACCTTACACAACCTCACATGACCTTACACACCCTCAAACTCACACAACCTCAAACAACCTCACACACCCTCACACAACCTCAAACAACCTTACACAACCTCATATGACCTCAAACACCCTCAAACTCACACAACCTCACACAACCTCACACAACCTCAAACAACCTTAACCAACCTCACACACCCTCACACAACCTCACATGACCTCACACACCCTCACACAACCTCAAATGACCTTACACAACCTCACATGACCTTACACACCCTCAAACTCACACAACCTCAAACAACCTCACACACCCTCACACAACCTCAAACAACCTTACACAACCTCATATGACCTCACACACCCTCAAACTCACACAACCTCACACAACCTCAAACAACCTTAACCAACCTCACACACCCTCACACACCCTCACACAACCTCACATGACCTCACACACCCTCACACAACCTCAAATGACCTTACACAACCTCACATGACCTAACACACCCTCAAACTCACACAACCTCAAACAACCTCACACACCCTCAAACAACCTTAACCAACCTCACACACCCTCACACAACCTCAAACAACCTTACACAACCTCATATGACCTCAAACACCCTCAAACTCACACAACCTCACACAACCTCACACAACCTCAAACAACCTTAACCAACCTCACACACCCTCACACAACCTCACATGACCTCACACACCCTCACACAAACTCAAATGACCTTACACAACCTCACATGACCTTACACACCCTCAAACTCACACAACCTCAAACAACCTCACACACCCTCAAACAACCTTAACCAACCTCACACACCCTCACACAACCTCAAACAACCTTACACAACCTCATATGACCTCAAACACCCTCAAACTCACACAACCTCACACAACCTCACACAA
The DNA here is from genome assembly GCF_949987555.1 of Borostomias antarcticus. Taxonomy (NCBI): domain Eukaryota; kingdom Metazoa; phylum Chordata; class Actinopteri; order Stomiiformes; family Stomiidae; genus Borostomias; species Borostomias antarcticus. The sequence goes on along the minus strand of NC_140246.1, from coordinate 18,209,502 downwards.
CCTCAAACAACCTTAACCAACCTCACACACCCTCACACAACCTCACATGACCTCACACACCCTCACACAACCTCAAATGACCTTACACAACCTCACATGACCTTACACACCCTCAAACTCACACAACCTCAAACAACCTCACACACCCTCACACAACCTCAAACAACCTTACACAACCTCATATGACCTCACACACCCTCAAACTCACACAACCTCACACAACCTCAAACAACCTTAACCAACCTCACACACCCTCACACACCCTCACACAACCTCACATGACCTCACACACCCTCACACAACCTCAAATGACCTTACACAACCTCACATGACCTAACACACCCTCAAACTCACACAACCTCAAACAACCTCACACACCCTCAAACAACCTTAACCAACCTCACACACCCTCACACAACCTCAAACAACCTTACACAACCTCATATGACCTCAAACACCCTCAAACTCACACAACCTCACACAACCTCACACAACCTCAAACAACCTTAACCAACCTCACACACCCTCACACAACCTCACATGACCTCACACACCCTCACACAAACTCAAATGACCTTACACAACCTCACATGACCTTACACACCCTCAAACTCACACAACCTCAAACAACCTCACACACCCTCAAACAACCTTAACCAACCTCACACACCCTCACACAACCTCAAACAACCTTACACAACCTCATATGACCTCAAACACCCTCAAACTCACACAACCTCACACAACCTCACACAACCTCAAACAACCTTAACCAACCTCACACACCCTCACACAACCTCACATGACCTCACACACCCTCACACAACCTCAAATGACCTTACACAACCTCACATGACCTTACACACCCTCAAACTCACACAACCTCAAACAACCTCACACACCCTCACACAACCTCAAACAACCTTACACAACCTCATATGACCTCAAACACCCTCAAACTCACACAACCTCACACAACCTCACACAACCTCAAACAACCTTAACCAACCTCACACAACCTCACATGACCTCACACACCCTCACACAACCTCAAATGACCTTACACAACCTCACATGACCTTACACACCCTCAAACTCACACAACCTCAAACAACCTCACACACCCTCACACAACCTCAAACAACCTTACACAACCTCATATGACCTCACACACCCTCAAACTCACACAACCTCACACAACCTCAAACAACCTTAACCAACCTCACACACCCTCACACACCCTCACACAACCTCACATGATCTAACACACCCTCAAACTCACACAACCTCAAACAACCTCACACACCCTCAAACAACCTTAACCAACCTCACACACCCTCACACAACCTCACTTGACCTCACACACCCTCACACAACCTCAAATGACCTTACACAACCTCACATGACCTCAAACACCCTCAAACTCACACAACCTCACACAACCTCACACAACCTCAAACAACCTTAACCAACCTCACAAACCCTCACACAACCTCACATGACCTCACACACCCTCACACAACCTCAAATGACCTTACACAACCTCACATGACCTAACACACCCTCAAACTCACACAACCTCACACAACCTCACACAACCTCAAACAACCTTAACCAACCTCACACACCCTCACACAACCTCAAACAACCTTACACAACCTCATATGACCTCAAACACCCTCAAACTCACACAACCTCACACAACCTCACACAACCTCAAACAACCTTAACCAACCTCACACACCCTCACACAACCTCACATGACCTCACACACCCTCACACAAACTCAAATGACCTTACACAACCTCACATGACCTTACACACCCTCAAACTCACACAACCTCAAACAACCTCACACACCCTCAAACAACCTTAACCAACCTCACACACCCTCACACAACCTCAAACAACCTTACACAACCTCATATGACCTCAAACACCCTCAAACTCACACAACCTCACACAACCTCACACAACCTCAAACAACCTTAACCAACCTCACACACCCTCACACAACCTCACATGACCTCACACACCCTCACACAACCTCAAATGACCTTACACAACCTCACATGACCTTACACACCCTCAAACTCACACAACCTCAAACAACCTCACACACCCTCACACAACCTCAAACAACCTTACACAACCTCATATGACCTCACACACCCTCAAACTCACACAACCTCACACAACCTCAAACAACCTTAACCAACCTCACACACCCTCACACACCCTCACACAACCTCACATGACCTCACACACCCTCACACAACCTCAAATGACCTTACACAACCTCACATGACCTAACACACCCTCAAACTCACACAACCTCAAACAACCTCACACACCCTCAAACAACCTTAACCAACCTCACACACCCTCACACAACCTCAAACAACCTTACACAACCTCATATGACCTCAAACACCCTCAAACTCACACAACCTCACACAACCTCACACAACCTCAAACAACCTTAACCAACCTCACACACCCTCACACAACCTCACATGACCTCACACACCCTCACACAAACTCAAATGACCTTACACAACCTCACATGACCTTACACACCCTCAAACTCACACAACCTCAAACAACCTCACACACCCTCAAACAACCTTAACCAACCTCACACACCCTCACACAACCTCAAACAACCTTACACAACCTCATATGACCTCAAACACCCTCAAACTCACACAACCTCACACAACCTCACACAACCTCAAACAACCTTAACCAACCTCACACACCCTCACACAACCTCACATGACCTCACACACCCTCACACAACCTCAAATGACCTTACACAACCTCACATGACCTTACACACCCTCAAACTCACACAACCTCAAACAACCTCACACACCCTCACACAACCTCAAACAACCTTACACAACCTCATATGACCTCAAACACCCTCAAACTCACACAACCTCACACAACCTCACACAACCTCAAACAACCTTAACCAACCTCACACAACCTCACATGACCTCACACACCCTCACACAACCTCAAATGACCTTACACAACCTCACATGACCTTACACACCCTCAAACTCACACAACCTCAAACAACCTCACACACCCTCACACAACCTCAAACAACCTTACACAACCTCATATGACCTCACACACCCTCAAACTCACACAACCTCACACAACCTCAAACAACCTTAACCAACCTCACACACCCTCACACACCCTCACACAACCTCACATGATCTAACACACCCTCAAACTCACACAACCTCAAACAACCTCACACACCCTCAAACAACCTTAACCAACCTCACACACCCTCACACAACCTCACTTGACCTCACACACCCTCACACAACCTCAAATGACCTTACACAACCTCACATGACCTCAAACACCCTCAAACTCACACAACCTCACACAACCTCACACAACCTCAAACAACCTTAACCAACCTCACACACCCTCACACAACCTCACATGACCTCACACACCCTCACACAACCTCAAATGACCTTACACAACCTCACATGACCTAACACACCCTCAAACTCACACAACCTCACACAACCTCACACAACCTCAAACAACCTTAACCAACCTCACACACCCTCACACAACCTCACATGACCTCACACACCCTCACACAACCTCAAATGACCTTACACAACCTCACATGACCTTACACACCCTCAAACTCACACAACCTCAAACAACCTCACACACCCTCACACAACCTCAAACAACCTTACACAACCTCATATGACCTCACACACCCTCAAACTCACACAACCTCACACAACCTCACACACCCTCAAACAACCTTAACCAACCTCACACACCCTCACACAACCTCAAACAACCTTACAAAACCTCATATGACCTCAAACACCCTCAAACTCACACAACCTCAAATGACCTTACACAACCTCACATGACCTAACACACCCTCAAACTCACACAACCTCACACAACCTCACACAACCTCAAACAACCTTAACCAACCTCACACACCCTCACACAACCTCACATGACCTCACACACCCTCACACAACCTCAAATGACCTTACACAACCTCACATGACCTTACACACCCTCAAACTCACACAACCTCAAACAACCTCACACACCCTCACACAACCTCAAACAACCTTACACAACCTCATATGACCTCAAACACCCTCAAACTCACACAACCTCACAGAACCTCACACAACCTCAAACAACCTTAACCAACCTCACACACCCTCACACAACCTCACATGACCTCACACACCCTCACACAACCTCAAATGACCTTACACAACCTCACATGACCTTACACACCCTCAAACTCACACAACCTCAACCAACCTTACACACCCTCACACAACCTCAAACAACCTTACACAACCTCATATGACCTCACACACCCTCAAACTCACACAACCTCACACAACCTCAAACAACCTTAACCAACCTCACACACCCTCACACAACCTCACATGACCTCACACACCCTCACACAACCTCAAATGACCTTACACAACCTCACATGACCTTACACACCCTCAAACTCACACAACCTCAAACAACCTCAAACACCCTCACACAACCTCAAACAACCTTACACAACCTCATATGACCTCACACACCCTCAAACTCACACAACCTCACACAACCTCACACACCCTCAAACAACCTTAACCAACCTCACACACCCTCACACAACCTCAAACAACCTTACACAACCTCATATGACCTCAAACACCCTCAAACTCACACAACCTCAAATGACCTTACACAACCTCACATGACCTAACACACCTTCAAACTCACACAACCTCACACAACCTCACACAACCTCAAACAACCTTAACCAACCTCACACACCCTCACACAACCTCACATGACCTCACACACCCTCACACAACCTCAAATGACCTTACACAACCTCACATGACCTTACACACCCTCAAACTCACACAACCTCAAACAACCTCACACACCCTCACACAACCTCAAACAACCTTACACAACCTCATATGACCTCACACACCCTCAAACTCACACAACCTCACACAACCTCAAACAACCTTAACCAACCTCACACACCCTCACACACCCTCACACAACCTCACATGACCTAACACACCCTCAAACTCACACAACCTCAAACAACCTCACACACCCTTAAACAACCTTAACCAACCTCACACACCCTCACACAACCTCACATGACCTCACACACCCTCACACAACCTCAAATGACCTTACACAACCTCACATGACCTCAAACACCCTCAAACTCACACAACCTCACACAACCTCACACAACCTCAAACAACCTTAACCAACCTCACACACCCTCACACAACCTCACATGACCTCACACACCCTCACACAACCTCAAATGACCTTACACAACCTCACATGACCTAACACACCCTCAAACTCACACAACCTCACACAACCTCACACAACCTCAAACAACCTTAACCAACCTCACACACCCTCACACAACCTCACATGACCTCACACACCCTCACACAACCTCAAATGACCTTACACAACCTCACATGACCTTACACACCCTCAAACTCACACAACCTCAAACAACCTCACACACCCTCACACAACCTCAAACAACCTTACACAACCTCATATGACCTCAAACACCCTCAAACTCACACAACCTCACACAACCTCACACAACCTCAAACAACCTTAACCAACCTCACACACCCTCACACAACCTCACATGACCTCACACACCCTCACACAACCTCAAATGACCTTACACAACCTCACATGACCTTACACACCCTCAAACTCACACAACCTCAAACAACCTCACACACCCTCACACAACCTCAAACAACCTTACACAACCTCATATGACCTCACACACCCTCAAACTCACACAACCTCACACAACCTCAAACAACCTTAACCAACCTCACACACCCTCACACACCCTCACACAACCTCACATGACCTAACACACCCTCAAACTCACACAACCTCAAACAACCTCACACACCCTCAAACAACCTTAACCAACCTCACACACCCTCACACAACCTCACATGACCTCACACACCCTCACACAACCTCAAATGACCTTACACAACCTCACATGACCTCAAACACCCTCAAACTCACACAACCTCACACAACCTCACACAACCTCAAACAACCTTAACCAACCTCACACACCCTCACACAACCTCACATGACCTCACACACCCTCAAACAACCTCAAATGACCTTACCCAACCTCACATGACCTAACACACCCTCAAACTCACACAACCTCACACAACCTCACACAACCTCAAACAACCTTAACCAACCTCACACAGCCTCACACAACCTCACATGACCTCACACACCCTCACACAACCTCAAATGACCTTACACAACCTCACATGACCTTACACACCCTCAAACTCACACAACCTCAAACAACCTCACACACCCTCACACAACCTCAAACAACCTTACACAACCTCATATGACCTCACACACCCTCAAACTCACACAACCTCACACAACCTCACACACCCTCAAACAACCTTAACCAACCTCACACACCCTCACACAACCTTACACAACCTCATATGACCTCAAACACCCTCAAACTCACACAACCTCAAATGACCTTACACAACCTCATATGACCTCACACACCCTCAAACTCACACAACCTCACACAACCTCACACAACCTCAAACAACCTTAACCAACCTCACACACCCTCACACACCCTCACACAACCTCACATGACCTAACACACCCTCAAACTCACACAACCTCAAACAACCTCACACACCCTCAAACAACCTTAACCAACCTCACACACCCTCACACAACCTCAAACAACCTTACACAACCTCATATGACCTCACACACCCTCAAACTCACACAACCTCACACAACCTCACACAACATCAAACAACCTTAACCAACCTCACACACCCTCACACAACCTCAAACAACCTTACACAACCTCATATGACCTCAAACACCCTCAAACTCACACAACCTCACACAACCTCACACAACCTCAAACAACCTTAACCAACCTCACACACCCTCACACAACCTCAAACAACCTTACACAACCTCATATGACCTCACACACCCTCAAACTCACACAACCTCACACAACCTCACACACCCTCAAACAACCTTAACCAACCTCACACACCCTCACACAACCTCAAACAACCTTACACAACCTCATATGACCTCAAACACCCTCAAACTCACACAACCTCAAATGACCTTACACAACCTCACATGACCTAACACACCCTCAAACTCACACAACCTCACACAACCTCACACAACCTCAAACAACCTTAACCAACCTCACACACCCTCACACAACCTCACATGACCTCACACACCCTCACACAACCTCAAATGACCTTACACAACCTCACATGACCTTACACACCCTCAAACTCACACAACCTCAAACAACCTCACACACCCTCACACAACCTCAAACAACCTTACACAACCTCATATGACCTCAAACACCCTCAAACTCACACAACCTCACACAACCTCACACAACCTCAAACAACCTTAACCAACCTCACACACCCTCACACAACCTCACATGACCTCACACACCCTCACACAACCTCAAATGACCTTACACAACCTCACATGACCTTACACACCCTCAAACTCACACAACCTCAAACAACCTCACACACCCTCACACAACCTCAAACAACCTTACACAACCTCATATGACCTCACACACCCTCAAACTCACACAACCTCACACAACCTCAAACAACCTTAACCAACCTGACACACCCTCACACACCCTCACACAACCTCACATGACCTAACACACCCTCAAACTCACACAACCTCAAACAACCTCACACACCCTCACACACCCTCACACAACCTCACATGACCTCACACACCCTCACACAACCTCAAATGACCTTACACAACCTCACATGACCTCAAACACCCTCAAACTCACACAACCTCACACAACCTCACACAACCTCAAACAACCTTAACCAACCTCACACACCCTCACACAACCTCACATGACCTCACACACCCTCACACAACCTCAAATGACCTTACACAACCTCACATGACCTAACACACCCTCAAACTCACACAACCTCACACAACCTCACACAACCTCAAACAACCTTAACCAACCTCACACACCCTCACACAACCTCACATGACCTCACACACCCTCACACAACCTCAAATGACCTTACACAACCTCACATGACCTTACACACCCTCAAACTCACACAACCTCAAACAACCTCACACACCCTCACACAACCTCAAACAACCTTACACAACCTCATATGACCTCAAACACCCTCAAACTCACACAACCTCACACAACCTCACACAACCTCAAACAACCTTAACCAACCTCACACACCCTCACACAACCTCACATGACCTCACACACCCTCACACAACCTCAAATGACCTTACACAACCTCACATGACCTTACACACCCTCAAACTCACACAACCTCAAACAACCTCACACACCCTCACACAACCTCAAACAACCTTACACAACCTCATATGACCTCACACACCCTCAAACTCACACAACCTCACACAACCTCAAACAACCTTAACCAACCTCACACACCCTCACACACCCTCACACAACCTCACATGACCTAACACACCCTCAAACTCACACAACCTCAAACAACCTCACACACCCTCAAACAACCTTAACCAACCTCACACACCCTCACACAACCTCACATGACCTCACACACCCTCACACAACCTCAAATGACCTTACACAACCTCACATGACCTCAAACACCCTCAAACTCACACAACCTCACACAACCTCACACAACCTCAAACAACCTTAACCAACCTCACACACCCTCACACAACCTCACATGACCTCACACACCCTCAAACAACCTCAAATGACCTTACCCAACCTCACATGACCTAACACACCCTCAAACTCACACAACCTCACACAACCTCACACAACCTCAAACAACCTTAACCAACCTCACACAGCCTCACACAACCTCACATGACCTCACACACCCTCACACAACCTCAAATGACCTTACACAACCTCACATGACCTTACACACCCTCAAACTCACACAACCTCAAACAACCTCACACACCCTCACACAACCTCAAACAACCTTACACAACCTCATATGACCTCACACACCCTCAAACTCACACAACCTCACACAACCTCAAACAACCTTAACCAACCTCACACACCCTCACACACCCTCACACAACCTCACATGACCTAACACACCCTCAAACTCACACAACCTCAAACAACCTCACACACCCTTAAACAACCTTAACCAACCTCACACACCCTCACACAACCTCACATGACCTCACACACCCTCACACAACCTCAAATGACCTTACACAACCTCACATGACCTCAAACACCCTCAAACTCACACAACCTCACACAACCTCACACAACCTCAAACAACCTTAACCAACCTCACACACCCTCACACAACCTCACATGACCTCACACACCCTCACACAACCTCAAATGACCTTACACAACCTCACATGACCTAACACACCCTCAAACTCACACAACCTCACACAACCTCACACAACCTCAAACAACCTTAACCAACCTCACACACCCTCACACAACCTCACATGACCTCACACACCCTCACACAACCTCAAATGACCTTACACAACCTCACATGACCTTACACACCCTCAAACTCACACAACCTCAAACAACCTCACACACCCTCACACAACCTCAAACAACCTTACACAACCTCATATGACCTCAAACACCCTCAAACTCACACAACCTCACACAACCTCACACAACCTCAAACAACCTTAACCAACCTCACACACCCTCACACAACCTCACATGACCTCACACACCCTCACACAACCTCAAATGACCTTACACAACCTCACATGACCTTACACACCCTCAAACTCACACAACCTCAAACAACCTCACACACCCTCACACAACCTCAAACAACCTTACACAACCTCATATGACCTCACACACCCTCAAACTCACACAACCTCACACAACCTCAAACAACCTTAACCAACCTCACACACCCTCACACACCCTCACACAACCTCACATGACCTAACACACCCTCAAACTCACACAACCTCAAACAACCTCACACACCCTCAAACAACCTTAACCAACCTCACACACCCTCACACAACCTCACATGACCTCACACACCCTCACACAACCTCAAATGACCTTACACAACCTCACATGACCTCAAACACCCTCAAACTCACACAACCTCACACAACCTCACACAACCTCAAACAACCTTAACCAACCTCACACACCCTCACACAACCTCACATGACCTCACACACCCTCAAACAACCTCAAATGACCTTACCCAACCTCACATGACCTAACACACCCTCAAACTCACACAACCTCACACAACCTCACACAACCTCAAACAACCTTAACCAACCTCACACAGCCTCACACAACCTCACATGACCTCACACACCCTCACACAACCTCAAATGACCTTACACAACCTCACATGACCTTACACACCCTCAAACTCACACAACCTCAAACAACCTCACACACCCTCACACAACCTCAAACAACCTTACACAACCTCATATGACCTCACACACCCTCAAACTCACACAACCTCACACAACCTCACACACCCTCAAACAACCTTAACCAACCTCACACACCCTCACACAACCTTACACAACCTCATATGACCTCAAACACCCTCAAACTCACACAACCTCAAATGACCTTACACAACCTCATATGACCTCACACACCCTCAAACTCACACAACCTCACACAACCTCACACAACCTCAAACAACCTTAACCAACCTCACACACCCTCACACACCCTCACACAACCTCACATGACCTAACACACCCTCAAACTCACACAACCTCAAACAACCTCACACACCCTCAAACAACCTTAACCAACCTCACACACCCTCACACAACCTCAAACAACCTTACACAACCTCATATGACCTCACACACCCTCAAACTCACACAACCTCACACAACCTCACACAACATCAAACAACCTTAACCAACCTCACACACCCTCACACAACCTCAAACAACCTTACACAACCTCATATGACCTCAAACACCCTCAAACTCACACAACCTCACACAACCTCACACAACCTCAAACAACCTTAACCAACCTCACACACCCTCACACAACCTCAAACAACCTTACACAACCTCATATGACCTCACACACCCTCAAACTCACACAACCTCACACAACCTCACACACCCTCAAACAACCTTAACCAACCTCACACACCCTCACACAACCTCAAACAACCTTACACAACCTCATATGACCTCAAACACCCTCAAACTCACACAACCTCAAATGACCTTACACAACCTCACATGACCTAACACACCCTCAAACTCACACAACCTCACACAACCTCACACAACCTCAAACAACCTTAACCAACCTCACACACCCTCACACAACCTCACATGACCTCACACACCCTCACACAACCTCAAATGACCTTACACAACCTCACATGACCTTACACACCCTCAAACTCACACAACCTCAAACAACCTCACACACCCTCACACAACCTCAAACAACCTTACACAACCTCATATGACCTCAAACACCCTCAAACTCACACAACCTCACACAACCTCACACAACCTCAAACAACCTTAACCAACCTCACACACCCTCACACAACCTCACATGACCTCACACACCCTCACACAACCTCAAATGACCTTACACAACCTCACATGACCTTACACACCCTCAAACTCACACAACCTCAAACAACCTCACACACCCTCACACAACCTCAAACAACCTTACACAACCTCATATGACCTCACACACCCTCAAACTCACACAACCTCACACAACCTCAAACAACCTTAACCAACCTGACACACCCTCACACACCCTCACACAACCTCACATGACCTAACACACCCTCAAACTCACACAACCTCAAACAACCTCACACACCCTCACACACCCTCACACAACCTCACATGACCTCACACACCCTCACACAACCTCAAATGACCTTACACAACCTCACATGACCTCAAACACCCTCAAACTCACACAACCTCACACAACCTCACACAACCTCAAACAACCTTAACCAACCTCACACACCCTCACACAACCTCACATGACCTCACACACCCTCACACAACCTCAAATGACCTTACACAACCTCACATGACCTAACACACCCTCAAACTCACACAACCTCACACAACCTCACACAACCTCAAACAACCTTAACCAACCTCACACAGCCTCACACAACCTCACATGACCTCACACACCCTCACACAACCTCAAATGACCTTACACAACCTCACATGACCTTACACACCCTCAAACTCACACAACCTCAAACAACCTCATACACCCTCACACAACCTCAAACAACCTTACACAACCTCATATGACCTCACACACCCTCAAACTCACACAACCTCACACAACCTCACACACCCTCAAACAACCTTAACCAACCTCACACACCCTCACACAACCTCAAACAACCTTACACAACCTCATATGACCTCAAACACCCTCAAACTGACACAACCTCAAATGACCTTACACAACCTCACATGACCTAACACACCCTCAAACTCACACAACCTCACACAACCTCACACAACCTCAAACAACCTTAACCAACCTCACACACCCTCACACAACCTCACATGACCTAACACACCCTCAAACTCACACAACCTCAAACAACCTCACACACCCTCAAACAACCTTAACCAACCTCACACACCCTCACACAACCTCAAACAACCTTACACAACCTCATATGACCTCACACACCCTCAAACTCACACAACCTCACACAACCTCACACAACATCAAACAACCTTAACCAACCTCACACACCCTCACACAACCTCAAACAACCTTACACAACCTCATATGACCTCAAACACCCTCAAACTCACACAACCTCACACAACCTCACACAACCTCAAACAACCTTAACCAACCTCACACACCCTCACACAACCTCACATGACCTCACACACCCTCAAACAACCTCAAATGACCTTACACAACCTCACATGACCTTACACACCCTCAAACTCACACAACCTCAAACAACCTCACACACCCTCAAACAACCTTAACCAACCTCACACACCCTCACACAACCTCAAACAACCTTACACAACCTCATATGACCTCAAACACCCTCAAACTCACACAACCTCACACACCCTCACACAACCTCACATGACCTCACACACCCTCACACAACCTCAAATGACCTTACACAACCTCACATGACCTAACACACCCTCAAACTCACACAACCTCAAACAACCTCACACACCCTCAAACAACCTTAACCAACCTCACACACCCTCACACAACCTCAAACAACCTTACACAACCTCATATGACCTCAAACACCCTCAAACTCACACAACCTCACACAACCTCACACAACCTCAAACAACCTTAACCAACCTCACACACCCTCACACAACCTCACATGACCTCACACACCCTCACACAACCTCAAATGACCTTACACAACCTCACATGACCTAACACACCCTCAAACTCACACAACCTCACACAACCTCACACAACCTCAAACAACCTTAACCAACCTCACACACCCTCACACACCCTCACACAACCTCACATGACCTAACACACCCTCAAACTCACACAACCTCAAACAACCTCACACACCCTCACACACCCTCACACAACCTCACATGACCTCACACACCCTCACACAACCTCAAATGACCTTACACAACCTCACATGACCTAACACACCCTCAAACTCACACAACCTCAAACAACCTCACACACCCTCAAACAACCTTAACCAACCTCACACACCCTCACACACCCTCACACAACCTCACATGACCTCACACACCCTCACACAACCTCAAATGACCTTACACAACCTCACATGACCTCAAACACCCTCAAACTCACACAACCTCACACCACCTCACACAACCTCAAACAACCTTAACCAACCTCACACACCCTCACACAACCTCACATGACCTCACACACCCTCACACAACCTCAAATGACCTTACACAACCTCACATGACCTAACACACCCTCAAACTCACACAACCTCACACAACCTCACACAACCTCAAACAACCTTAACCAACCTCACACACCCTCACACAACCTCACATGACCTCACACACCCTCACACAACATCAAATGACCTTACACAACCTCACATGACCTTACACACCCTCAAACTCACACAACCTCAAACAACCTCACACACCCTCACACAACCTCAAACAACCTTACACAACCTCATATGACCTCAAACACCCTCAAACTCACACAAGCTCACACAACCTCACACAACCTCAAACAACCTTAACCAACCTCACACACCCTCACACAACCTCACATGACCTCACACAACCTCACACAACCTCAAATGACCTTACACAACCTCACATGACCTTACACACCCTCAAACTCACACAACCTCAAACAACCTCACACACCCTCACACAACCTCAAACAACCTTACACAACCTCATATGACCTCAAACACCCTCAAACTCACACAACCTCACACAACCTCACACAACCTCAAACAACCTTAACCAACCTCACACACCCTCACACAACCTCACATGACCTCACACACCCTCACACAACCTCAAATGACCTTACACAACCTCACATGACCTTACACACCCTCAAACTCACACAACCTCAAACAACCTCACACACCCTCACACAACCTCAAACAACCTTACACAACCTCATATGACCTCACACACCCTCAAACTCACACAACCTAACACAACCTCAAACAACCTTAACCAACCTCACACACCCTCACACACCCTCACACAACCTCACATGACCTAACACACCCTCAAACTCACACAACCTCAAACAACCTCACACACCCTCAAACAACCTTAACCAACCTCACACACCCTCACACAACCTCAAACAACCTTACACAACCTCATATGACCTCAAACACCCTCAAACTCACACAACCTCACACAACCTCACACAACCTCAAACAACCTTAACCAACCTCACACACCCTCACACAACCTCACATGACCTCACACACCCTCACACAACCTCAAATGACCTTACACAACCTCACATGACCTTACACACCCTCAAACTCACACAACCTCAAACAACCTCACACACCCTCACACAACCTCAAACAACCTTACACAACCTCATATGACCTCAAACACCCTCAAACTCACACAACCTCACACAACCTCACACAACCTCAAACAACCTTAACCAACCTCACACACCCTCACACAACCTCACATGACCTCACACACCCTCACACAACCTCAAACAACCTTACACAACCTCATATGACCTCACACACCCTCAAACTCACACAACCTCACACAACCTCAAACAACCTTAACCAACCTCACACACCCTCACACACCCTCACACAACCTCACATGACCTAACACACCCTCAAACTCACACAACCTCAAACAACCTCACACACCCTCAAACAACCTTAACCAACCTCACACACCCTCACACAACCTCAAACAACATTACACAACCTCATATGACCTCAAACACCCTCAAACTCACACAACCTCACACAACCTCACACAACCTCAAACAACCTTAACCAACCTCACACACCCTCACACAACCTCACATGACCTCACACACCCTCACACAACCTCAAATGACCTTACACAACCTCACATGACCTTACACACCCTCAAACTCACACAGCCTCAAACAACCTCACACACCCTCACACAACCTCAAACAACCTTACACAACCTCATATGACCTCAAACACCCTCAAACTCACACAACCTCACACAACCTCACACAACCTCAAACAACCTTAACCAACCTCACACACCCTCACACAACCTCACATGACCTCACACACCCTCACACAACCTCAAATGACCTTACACAACCTCACATGACCTTACACACCCTCAAACTCACACAACCTCAAACAACCTCACACACCCTCAAACAACCTTAACCAACCTCACACACCCTCACACAACCTCAAACAACCTTACACAACCTCATATGACCTCAAACACCCTCAAACTCACACAACCTCACACACCCTCACACAACCTCACATGACCTCACACACCCTCACACAACCTCAAATGACCTTACACAACCTCACATGACCTAACACACCCTCAAACTCACATAACCTCAAACAACCTCACACACCCTCAAACAACCTTAACCAACCTCACACACCCTCACACAACCTCACATGACCTCACACACCCTCACACAACCTCAAATGACCTTACACAACCTCACATGACCTAACACACCCTCAAACTCACACAACCTCAAACAACCTCACACACCCTCAAACAACCTTAACCAACCTCACACAACCTCACACAACCTCAAACAACCTTAACCAACCTCACACACCCTCACACACCCTCACACAACCTCACATGACCTAACACACCCTCAAACTCACACAACCTCAAACAACCTCACACACCCTCAAACAACCTTAACCAACCTCACACACCCTCACACAACCTCAAACAACATTACACAACCTCATATGACCTCAAACACCCTCAAACTCACACAACCTCACACAACCTCACACAACCTCAAACAACCTTACACAACCTCATATGACCTCAAACACCCTCAAACTCACACAACCTCACACAACCTCACACAACCTCAAACAACCTTAACCAACCTCACACACCCTCACACAACCTCACATGACCTCACACACCCTCACACAACCTCAAATGACCTTACACAACCTCACATGACCTTACACACCCTCAAACTCACACAACCTCAAACAACCTCACACACCCTCACACAACCTCAAACAACCTTACACAACCTCATATGACCTCACACACCCTCAAACTCACACAACCTCACACAACCTCAAACAACCTTAACCAACCTCACACACCCTCACACACCCTCACACAACCTCACATGACCTAACACACCCTCAAACTCACACAACCTCAAACAACCTCACACACCCTCAAACAACCTTAACCAACCTCACACACCCTCACACAACCTCAAACAACATTACACAACCTCATATGACCTCAAACACCCTCAAACTCACACAACCTCACACAACCTCACACAACCTCAAACAACCTTAACCAACCTCACACACCCTCACACAACCTCACATGACCTCACACACCCTCACACAACCTCAAATGACCTTACACAACCTCACATGACCTTACACACCCTCAAACTCACACAACCTCAAACAACCTCACACACCCTCACACAACCTCAAACAACCTTACACAACCTCATATGACCTCACACACCCTCAAACTCACACAACCTCACACAACCTCAAACAACCTTAACCAACCTCACACACCCTCACACAACCTCACACAACCTCACATGACCTAACACACCCTCAAACTCACACAACCTCAAACAACCTCACACACCCTCAAACAACCTTAACCAACCTCACACACCCTCACACAACCTCAAACAACCTTACACAACCTCATATGACCTCACACACCCTCAAACTCACACAACCTCACACAACCTCACACAACCTCAAACAACCTTAACCAACCTCACACACCCTCACACAACCTCAAACAACATTACACAACCTCATATGACCTCAAACACCCTCAAACTCACACAACCTCACACAACCTCACACAACCTCAAACAACCTTAACCAACCTCACACACCCTCACACAACCTCACATGACCTCACACACCCTCACACAACCTCAAATGACCTTACACAACCTCACATGACCTTACACACCCTCAAACTCACACAACCTCAAACAACCTCACACAACCTCAAACAACCTTACACAACCTCATATGACCTCATACACCCTCAAACTCACACAACCTCACACAACCTCACACAACCTCAAACAACCTTAACCAACCTCACACACCCTCACACAACCTCACATGACCTCACACACCCTCACACAACCTCAAATGACCTTACACAACCTCACATGACCTTACACACCCTCAAACTCACACAACCTCAAACAACCTCACACACCCTCACACAACCTCAAACAACCTTACACAACCTCATATGACCTCAAACACCCTCAAACTCACACAACCTCACACAACCTCACACAACCTCAAACAACCTTAACCAACCTCACACACCCTCACACAACCTCACATGACCTCACACACCCTCACACAACCTCAAATGACCTTACACAACCTCACATGACCTTACACACCCTCAAACTCACACAACCTCAAACAACCTCACACACCCTCACACAACCTCAAACAACCTTACACAACCTCATATGACCTCACACACCCTCAAACTCACACAACCTCACACAACCTCAAACAACCTTAACCAACCTCACACACCCTCACACACCCTCACACAACCTCACATGACCTCACACACCCTCACACAACCTCAAATGACCTTACACAACCTCACATGACCTAACACACCCTCAAACTCACACAACCTCAAACAACCTCACACACCCTCAAACAACCTTAACCAACCTCACACACCCTCACACAACCTCACATGACCTCACACACCCTCACACAACCTCAAATGACCTTACACAACCTCACATGACCTTACACACCCTCAAACTCACACAACCTCAAACAACCTCACACACCCTCACACAACCTCAAACAACCTTACACAACCTCATATGACCTCACACACCCTCAAACTCACACAACCTCACACAACCTCAAACAACCTTAACCAACCTCACACACCCTCACACAACCTCACACAACCTCACATGACCTAACACACCCTCAAACTCACACAACCTCAAACAACCTCACACACCCTCAAACAACCTTAACCAACCTCACACACCCTCACACAACCTCAAACAACCTTACACAACCTCATATGACCTCACACACCCTCAAACTCGCACAACCTCACACAACCTCACACAACCTCAAACAACCTTAACCAACCTCACACACCCTCACACAACCTCAAACAACCTTACCCAACCTCATATGACCTCAAACACCCTCAAACTCACACAACCTCACACAACCTCAAACAACCTTAACCAACCTCACACACCCTCACACAACCTCACATGTCCTCACACACCCTCACACAACCTCAAATGACCTTACACAACCTCACATGACCTTACACACCCTCAAACTCACACAACCTCAAACAACCTCACACAACCTCAAACAACCTTACACAACCTCATATGACCTCACACACCCTCAAACTCACACAACCTCACACAACCTCACACAACCTCAAACAACCTTAACCAACCTCACACACCCTCACACAACCTCACATGACCTCACACACCCTCACACAACCTCAAATGACCTTACACAACCTCACATGACCTTACACACCCTCAAACTCACACAACCTCAAACAACCTCACACACCCTCACACAACCTCAAACAACCTTACACAACCTCATATGACCTCAAACACCCTCAAACTCACACAACCTCACACAACCTCACACAACCTCAAACAACCTTAACCAACCTCACACACCCTCACACACCCTCACACAACCTCACATGACCTCACACACCCTCACACAACCTCAAATGACCTTACACAACCTCACATGACCTAACACACCCTCAAACTCACACAACCTCAAACAACCTCACACACCCTCAAACAACCTTAACCAACCTCACACACCCTCACACAACCTCAAACAACCTTACACAACCTCATATGACCTCAAACACCCTCAAACTCACACAACCTCACACAACCTCAAACAACCTTAACCAACCTCACACACCCTCACACAAGCTCACATGACCTCACACACCCTCACACAACCTCAAATGACCTTACACAACCTCACATGACCTTACACACCCTCAAACTCACACAACCTCAAACAACCTCACACACCCTCAAACAACCTTAACCAACCTCACACACCCTCACACAACCTCAAACAACCTTACACAACCTCATATGACCTCAAACACCCTCAAACTCACACAACCTCACACAACCTCACACAACCTCAAACAACCTTAACCAACCTCACACACCCTCACACAACCTCACATGACCTCACACACCCTCACACAACCTCAAATGACCTTACACAACCTCACATGACCTTACACACCCTCAAACTCACACAACCTCAAACAACCTCACACACCCTCACACAACCTCAAACAACCTTACACAACCTCATATGACCTCAAACACCCTCAAACTCACACAACCTCACACAACCTCACACAACCTCAAACAACCTTAACCAACCTCACACACCCTCACACAACCTCACATGACCTCACACACCCTCACACAACCTCAAATGACCTTACACAACCTCACATGACCTTACACACCCTCAAACTCACACAACCTCAAACAACCTCACACACCCTCAAACAACCTTAACCAACCTCACACACCCTCACACAACCTCAAACAACCTTACACAACCTCATATGACCTCAAACACCCTCAAACTCACACAACCTCACACACCCTCACATGACCTCACACACCCTCACACAACCTCAAATGACCTTACACAACCTCACATGACCTAACACACCCTCAAACTCACACAACCTCAAACAACCTCACACACCCTCAAACAACCTTAACCAACCTCACACACCCTCACACAACCTCAAACAACCTTACACAACCTCATATGACCTCAAACACCCTCAAACTCACACAACCTCACACAACCTCACACAACCTCAAACAACCTTAACCAACCTCACACACCCTCACACAACCTCACATGACCTCACACACCCTCACACAACCTCAAATGACCTTACACAACCTCACATGACCTTACACACCCTCAAACTCACACAACCTCAAACAACCTCACACACCCTCACACAACCTCAAACAACCTTACACAACCTCATATGACCTCACACACCCTCAAACTCACACAACCTCACACAACCTCAAACAACCTTAACCAACCTCACACACCCTCACACACCCTCACACAACCTCACATGACCTAACACACCCTCAAACTCACACAACCTCAAACAACCTCACACACCCTCACACACCCTCACACAACCTCACATGACCTCACACACCCTCACACAACCTCAAATGACCTTACACAACCTCACATGACCTAACACACCATCAAACTCACACAACCTCAAACAACCTCACACACCCTCAAACAACCTTAACCAACCTCACACACCCTCACACACCCTCACACAACCTCACATGACCTCACACACCCTCACACAACCTCAAATGACCTTACACAACCTCACATGACCTCAAACACCCTCAAACTCACACAACCTCACACAACCTCACACAACCTCAAACAACCTTAACCAACCTCACACACCCTCACACAACCTCACATGACCTCACACACCCTCACACAACCTCAAATGACCTTACACAACCTCACATGACCTTACACACCCTCAAACTCACACAACCTCAAACAACCTCACACACCCTCACACAACCTCAAACAACCTTACACAACCTCATATGACCTCAAACACCCTCAAACTCACACAAGCTCACACAACCTCACACAACCTCAAACAACCTTAACCAACCTCACACACCCTCACACAACCTCACATGACCTCACACAACCTCACACAACCTCAAATGACCTTACACAACCTCACATGACCTTACACACCCTCAAACTCACACAACCTCAAACAACCTCACACACCCTCACACAACCTCAAACAACCTTACACAACCTCATATGACCTCAAACACCCTCAAACTCACACAACCTCACACAACCTCACACAACCTCAAACAACCTTAACCAACCTCACACAACCTCACATGACCTCACACACCCTCACACAACCTCAAATGACCTTACACAACCTCACATGACCTTACACACCCTCAAACTCACACAACCTCAAACAACCTCACACACCCTCACACAACCTCAAACAACCTTACACAACCTCATATGACCTCACACACCCTCAAACTCACACAACCTAACACAACCTCAAACAACCTTAACCAACCTCACACACCCTCACACACCCTCACACAACCTCACATGACCTAACACACCCTCAAACTCACACAACCTCAAACAACCTCACATACCCTCAAACAACCTTAACCAACCTCACACACCCTCACACAACCTCAAACAACCTTACACAACCTCATATGACCTCAAACACCCTCAAACTCACACAACCTCACACAACCTCACACAACCTCAAACAACCTTAACCAACCTCACACACCCTCACACAACCTCACATGACCTCACACACCCTCACACAACCTCAAATGACCTTACACAACCTCACATGACCTTACACACCCTCAAACTCACACAACCTCAAACAACCTCACACACCCTCACACAACCTCAAACAACCTTACACAACCTCATATGACCTCAAACACCCTCAAACTCACACAACCTCACACAACCTCACACAACCTCAAACAACCTTAACCAACCTCACACACCCTCACACAACCTCACATGACCTCACACACCCTCACACAACCTCAAATGACCTTACACAACCTCACATGACCTTACACACCCTCAAACTCACACAACCTCAAACAACCTCACACACCCTCACACAACCTCAAACAACCTTACACAACCTCATATGACCTCACACACCCTCAAACTCACACAACCTCACACAACCTCAAACAACCTTAACCAACCTCACACACCCTCACACACCCTCACACAACCTCACATGACCTAACACACCCTCAAACTCACACAACCTCAAACAACCTCACACACCCTCAAACAACCTTAACCAACCTCACACACCCTCACACAACCTCAAACAACCTTACACAACCTCATATGACCTCAAACACCCTCAAACTCACACAACCTCACACAAGCTCACACAACCTCAAACAACCTTACACAACCTCATATGACCTCACACACCCTCAATCTCACACAACCTCACACAACCTCAAACAACCTTAACCAACCTCACACACCCTCACACAACCTCACACAACCTCACATGACCTAACACACCCTCAAACTCACACAACCTCAAACAACCTCACACACCCTCAAACAACCTTAACCAACCTCACACACCCTCACACAACCTCAAACAACCTTACACAACCTCATATGACCTCACACACCCTCAAACTCACACAACCTCACACAACCTCACACAACCTCAAACAACCTTAACCAACCTCACACACCCTCACACACCCTCACACAACCTCACATGACCTAACACACCCTCAAACTCACACAACCTCAAACAACCTCACACATCCTCAAACAACCTTAACCAACCTCACACACCCTCACACAACCTCAAACAACCTTACACAACCTCATATGACCTCAAACACCCTCAAACTCACACAACCTCACACAACCTCACACAACCTCAAACAACCTTACACAACCTCATATGACCTCACACACCCTCAAACTCACACAATCTCACACAACCTCAAACAACCTTAACCAACCTCACACACCCTCACACAACCTCACACAACCTCACATGACCTAACACACCCTCAAACTCACACAACCTCAAACAACCTCACACACCCTCAAACAACCTTAACCAACCTCACACACCCTCACACAACCTCAAACAACCTTACACAACCTCATATGACCTCACACACCCTCAAACTCACACAACCTCACACAACCTCACACAACCTCAAACAACCTTAACCAACCTCACACACCCTCACACAACCTCAAACAACCTTACACAACCTCATATGACCTCAAACACCCTCAAACTCACACAACCTCACACAACCTCACACAACCTCAAACAACCTTAACCAACCTCACACACCCTCACACAACCTCACATGACCTCACACACCCTCACACAACCTCAAATGACCTTACACAACCTCACATGACCTTACACACCCTCAAACTCACACAACCTCAAACAACCTCACACAACCTCAAACAACCTTACACAACCTCATATGACCTCACACACCCTCAAACTCACACAACCTCACACAACCTCACACAACCTCAAACAACCTTAACCAACCTCACACACCCTCACACAACCTCACATGACCTCACACACCCTCACACAACCTCAAATGACCTTACACAACCTCACATGACCTTACACACCCTCAAACTCACACAACCTCAAACAACCTCACACACCCTCACACAACCTCAAACAACCTTACACAACCTCATATGACCTCAAACACCCTCAAACTCACACAACCTCACACAACCTCACACAACCTCAAACAACCTTAACCAACCTCACACACCCTCACACAACCTCACATGACCTCACACACCCTCACACAACCTCAAACAACCTTAACCAACCTCACACACCCTCACACAACCTCACATGACCTCACACACCCTCACAAAACCTCAAATGACCTTACACAACCTCACATGACCTTACACACCCTCAAACTCACACAACCTCAAACAACCTCACACACCCTCACACACCCTCACACACCCTCACACAACCTCACATGACCTCACACACCCTCACACAACCTCAAATGACCTTACACAACCTCACATGACCTAACACACCCTCAAACTCACACAACCTCACACAACCTCATACAACCTCAAACAACCTTAACCAACCTCACACACCCTCACACAACCTCACATGACCTCACACACCCTCACACAACCTCAAATGACCTTACACAACCTCACATGACCTTACACACCCTCAAACTCACACAACCTCAAACAACCTCACACACCCTCACACAACCTCAAACAACCTTACACAACCTCATATGACCTCAAACACCCTCAAACTCACACAAGCTCACACAACCTCACACAACCTCAAACAACCTTAACCAACCTCACACACCCTCACACAACCTCACATGACCTCACACAACCTCACACAACCTCAAATGACCTTACACAACCTCACATGACCTTACACACCCTCAAACTCACACAACCTCAAACAACCTCACACACCCTCACACAACCTCAAACAACCTTACACAACCTCATATGACCTCAAACACCCTCAAACTCACACAACCTCACACAACCTCACACAACCTCAAACAACCTTAACCAACCTCACACAACCTCACATGACCTCACACACCCTCACACAACCTCAAATGACCTTACACAACCTCACATGACCTTACACACCCTCAAACTCACACAACCTCAAACAACCTCACACACCCTCACACAACCTCAAACAACCTTACACAACCTCATATGACCTCACACACCCTCAAACTCACACAACCTAACACAACCTCAAACAACCTTAACCAACCTCACACACCCTCACACACCCTCACACAACCTCACATGACCTAACACACCCTCAAACTCACACAACCTCAAACAACCTCACACACCCTCAAACAACCTTAACCAACCTCACACACCCTCACACAACCTCAAACAACCTTACACAACCTCATATGACCTCAAACACCCTCAAACTCACACAACCTCACACAACCTCACACAACCTCAAACAACCTTAACCAACCTCACACACCCTCACACAACCTCACATGACCTCACACACCCTCACACAACCTCAAATGACCTTACACAACCTCACATGACCTTACACACCCTCAAACTCACACAACCTCAAACAACCTCACACACCCTCACACAACCTCAAACAACCTTACACAACCTCATATGACCTCAAACACCCTCAAACTCACACAACCTCACACAACCTCACACAACCTCAAACAACCTTAACCAACCTCACACACCCTCACACAACCTCACATGACCTCACACACCCTCACACAACCTCAAATGACCTTACACAACCTCACATGACCTTACACACCCTCAAACTCACACAACCTCAAACAACCTCACACACCCTCACACAACCTCAAACAACCTTACACAACCTCATATGACCTCACACACCCTCAAACTCACACAACCTCACACAACCTCAAACAACCTTAACCAACCTCACACACCCTCACACACCCTCACACAACCTCACATGACCTAACACACCCTCAAACTCACACAACCTCAAACAACCTCACACACCCTCAAACAACCTTAACCAACCTCACACACCCTCACACAACCTCAAACAACCTTACACAACCTCATATGACCTCAAACACCCTCAAACTCACACAACCTCACACAACCTCACACAACCTCAAACAACCTTACACAACCTCATATGACCTCACACACCCTCAAACTCACACAACCTCACACAACCTCAAACAACCTTAACCAACCTCACACACCCTCACACAACCTCACACAACCTCACATGACCTAACACACCCTCAAACTCACACAACCTCAAACAACCTCACACACCCTCAAACAACCTTAACCAACCTCACACACCCTCACACAACCTCAAACAACCTTACACAACCTCATATGACCTCACACACCCTCAAACTCACACAACCTCACACAACCTCACACAACCTCAAACAACCTTAACCAACCTCACACACCCTCACACAACCTCAAACAACCTTACACAACCTCATATGACCTCAAACACCCTCAAACTCACACAACCTCACACAACCTCACACAACCTCAAACAACCTTAACCAACCTCACACACCCTCACACAACCTCATATGACCTCACACACCCTCACACAACCTCAAATGACCTTACACAACCTCACATGACCTTACACACCCTCAAACTCACACAACCTCAAACAACCTCACACAACCTCAAACAACCTTACACAACCTCATATGACCTCACACACCCTCAAACTCACACAACCTCACACAACCTCACACAACCTCAAACAACCTTAACCAACCTCACACACCCTCACACAACCTCACATGACCTCACACACCCTCACACAACCTCAAATGACCTTACACAACCTCACATGACCTTACACACCCTCAAACTCACACAACCTCAAACAACCTCACACACCCTCACACAACCTCAAACAACCTTACACAACCTCATATGACCTCAAACACCCTCAAACTCACACAACCTCACACAACCTCACACAACCTCAAACAACCTTACCCAACCTCACACACCCTCACACAACCTCACATGACCTCACACACCCTCACACAACCTCAAATGACCTTACACAACCTCACATGACCTTACACACCCTCAAACTCACACAACCTCAAACAACCTCACACACCCTCACACAACCTCAAACAACCTTACACAACCTCATATGACCTCACACACCCTCAAACTCACACAACCTCACACAACCTCAAACAACCTTAACCAACCTCACACACCCTCACACACCCTCACACAACCTCACATGACCTAACACACCCTCAAACTCACACAACCTCAAACAACCTCACACACCCTCAAACAACCTTAACCAACCTCACACACCCTCACACAACCTCAAACAACCTTACACAACCTCATATGACCTCAAACACCCTCAAACTCACACAACCTCACACAACCTCACACAACCTCAAACAACCTTACACAACCTCATATGACCTCACACACCCTCAAACTCACACAACCTCACACAACCTCAAACAACCTTAACCAACCTCACACACCCTCACACAACCTCACACAACCTCACATGACCTAACACACCCTCAAACTCACACAACCTCAAACAACCTCACACACCCTCAAACAACCTTAACCAACCTCACACACCCTCACACAACCTCAAACAACCTTACACAACCTCATATGACCTCACACACCCTCAAACTCACACAACCTCACACAACCTCACACAACCTCAAACAACCTTAACCAACCTCACACACCCTCACACAACCTCAAACAACCTTACACAACCTCATATGACCTCAAACACCCTCAAACTCACACAACCTCACACAACCTCACACAACCTCAAACAACCTTAACCAACCTCACACACCCTCACACAACCTCACATGACCTCACACACCCTCACACAACCTCAAATGACCTTACACAACCTCACATGACCTTACACACCCTCAAACTCACACAACCTCAAACAACCTCACACAACCTCAAACAACCTTACACAACCTCATATGACCTCACACACCCTCAAACTCACACAACCTCACACAACCTCACACAACCTCAAACAACCTTAACCAACCTCACACACCCTCACACAACCTCACATGACCTCACACACCCTCACACAACCTCAAATGACCTTACACAACCTCACATGACCTTACACACCCTCAAACTCACACAACCTCAAACAACCTCACACACCCTCACACAACCTCAAACAACCTTACACAACCTCATATGACCTCAAACACCCTCAAACTCACACAACCTCACACAGCCTCACACAACCTCAAACAACCTTAACCAACCTCACACACCCTCACACAACCTCACATGACCTCACACACCCTCACACAACCTCAAATGACCTTACACAACCTCACATGACCTTACACACCCTCAAACTCACACAACCTCAAACAACCTCACACACCCTCACACAACCTCAAACAACCTTACACAACCTCATATGACCTCACACACCCTCAAACTCACACAACCTCACACAACCTCAAACAACCTTAACCAACCTCACACACCCTCACACAACCTCACATGACCTCACACACCCTCACACAACCTCAAATGACCTTACACAACCTCACATGACCTAACACACCCTCAAACTCACACAACCTCAAACAACCTCACACACCCTCAAACAACCTTAACCAACCTCACACACCCTCACACAACCTCACATGACCTCACACACCCTCACACAACCTCAAATGACCTTACACAACCTCACATGACCTTACACACCCTCAAACTCACACAACCTCAAACAACCTCACACACCCTCACACAACCTCAAACAACCTTACACAACCTCATATGACCTCACACACCCTCAAACTCACACAACCTCACACAACCTCAAACAACCTTAACCAACCTCACACACCCTCACACAACCTCACACAACCTCACATGACCTAACACACCCTCAAACTCACACAACCTCAAACAACCTCACACACCCTCAAACAACCTTAACCAACCTCACACACCCTCACACAACCTCAAACAACCTTACACAACCTCATATGACCTCACACACCCTCAAACTCACACAACCTCACACAACCTCACACAACCTCAAACAACCTTAACCAACCTCACACACCCTCACACAACCTCAAACAACCTTACACAACCTCATATGACCTCAAACACCCTCAAACTCACACAACCTCACACAACCTCACACAACCTCAAACAACCTTAACCAACCTCACACACCCTCACACAACCTCACATGACCTCACACACCCTCACACAACCTCAAATGACCTTACACAACCTCACATGACCTTACACACCCTCAAACTCACACAACCTCAAACAACCTCACACACCCTCACACAACCTCAAACAACCTTACACAACCTCATATGACCTCAAACACCCTAAAACTCACACAACCTCACACAACCTCACACAACCTCAAACAACCTTAACCAACCTCACACACCCTCACACAACCTCACATGACCTCACACACCCTCACACAACCTCAAATGACCTTACACAACCTCACATGACCTTACACACCCTCAAACTCACACAACCTCAAACAACCTCACACACCCTCACACAACCTCAAACAACCTTACACAACCTCATATGACCTCACACACCCTCAAACTCACACAACCTCACACAACCTCAAACAACCTTAACCAACCTCACACACCCTCACACACCCTCACACAACCTCACATGACCTAACACACCCTCAAACTCACACAACCTCAAACAACCTCACACACCCTCAAACAACCTTAACCAACCTCACACACCCTCACACAACCTCAAACAACCTTACACAACCTCATATGACCTCAAACACCCTCAAACTCACACAACCTCACACAACCTCACACAACCTCAAACAACCTTACACAACCTCATATGACCTCACACACCCTCAAACTCACACAACCTCACACAACCTCAAACAACCTTAACCAACCTCACACACCCTCACACAACCTCACACAACCTCACATGACCTAACACACCCTCAAACTCA
The DNA here is from genome assembly GCF_949987555.1 of Borostomias antarcticus. NCBI lineage: Eukaryota > Metazoa > Chordata > Actinopteri > Stomiiformes > Stomiidae > Borostomias > Borostomias antarcticus. Next base: position 18,179,229 of record NC_140246.1, on the reverse strand, counting down.
CACAACCTCAAACAACCTCACACACCCTCAAACAACCTTAACCAACCTCACACACCCTCACACAACCTCAAACAACCTTACACAACCTCATATGACCTCACACACCCTCAAACTCACACAACCTCACACAACCTCACACAACCTCAAACAACCTTAACCAACCTCACACACCCTCACACAACCTCAAACAACCTTACACAACCTCATATGACCTCAAACACCCTCAAACTCACACAACCTCACACAACCTCACACAACCTCAAACAACCTTAACCAACCTCACACACCCTCACACAACCTCATATGACCTCACACACCCTCACACAACCTCAAATGACCTTACACAACCTCACATGACCTTACACACCCTCAAACTCACACAACCTCAAACAACCTCACACAACCTCAAACAACCTTACACAACCTCATATGACCTCACACACCCTCAAACTCACACAACCTCACACAACCTCACACAACCTCAAACAACCTTAACCAACCTCACACACCCTCACACAACCTCACATGACCTCACACACCCTCACACAACCTCAAATGACCTTACACAACCTCACATGACCTTACACACCCTCAAACTCACACAACCTCAAACAACCTCACACACCCTCACACAACCTCAAACAACCTTACACAACCTCATATGACCTCAAACACCCTCAAACTCACACAACCTCACACAACCTCACACAACCTCAAACAACCTTACCCAACCTCACACACCCTCACACAACCTCACATGACCTCACACACCCTCACACAACCTCAAATGACCTTACACAACCTCACATGACCTTACACACCCTCAAACTCACACAACCTCAAACAACCTCACACACCCTCACACAACCTCAAACAACCTTACACAACCTCATATGACCTCACACACCCTCAAACTCACACAACCTCACACAACCTCAAACAACCTTAACCAACCTCACACACCCTCACACACCCTCACACAACCTCACATGACCTAACACACCCTCAAACTCACACAACCTCAAACAACCTCACACACCCTCAAACAACCTTAACCAACCTCACACACCCTCACACAACCTCAAACAACCTTACACAACCTCATATGACCTCAAACACCCTCAAACTCACACAACCTCACACAACCTCACACAACCTCAAACAACCTTACACAACCTCATATGACCTCACACACCCTCAAACTCACACAACCTCACACAACCTCAAACAACCTTAACCAACCTCACACACCCTCACACAACCTCACACAACCTCACATGACCTAACACACCCTCAAACTCACACAACCTCAAACAACCTCACACACCCTCAAACAACCTTAACCAACCTCACACACCCTCACACAACCTCAAACAACCTTACACAACCTCATATGACCTCACACACCCTCAAACTCACACAACCTCACACAACCTCACACAACCTCAAACAACCTTAACCAACCTCACACACCCTCACACAACCTCAAACAACCTTACACAACCTCATATGACCTCAAACACCCTCAAACTCACACAACCTCACACAACCTCACACAACCTCAAACAACCTTAACCAACCTCACACACCCTCACACAACCTCACATGACCTCACACACCCTCACACAACCTCAAATGACCTTACACAACCTCACATGACCTTACACACCCTCAAACTCACACAACCTCAAACAACCTCACACAACCTCAAACAACCTTACACAACCTCATATGACCTCACACACCCTCAAACTCACACAACCTCACACAACCTCACACAACCTCAAACAACCTTAACCAACCTCACACACCCTCACACAACCTCACATGACCTCACACACCCTCACACAACCTCAAATGACCTTACACAACCTCACATGACCTTACACACCCTCAAACTCACACAACCTCAAACAACCTCACACACCCTCACACAACCTCAAACAACCTTACACAACCTCATATGACCTCACACACCCTCAAACTCACACAACCTCACACAACCTCAAACAACCTTAACCAACCTCACACACCCTCACACAACCTCACATGACCTCACACACCCTCACACAACCTCAAATGACCTTACACAACCTCACATGACCTAACACACCCTCAAACTCACACAACCTCAAACAACCTCACACACCCTCAAACAACCTTAACCAACCTCACACACCCTCACACAACCTCACATGACCTCACACACCCTCACACAACCTCAAATGACCTTACACAACCTCACATGACCTTACACACCCTCAAACTCACACAACCTCAAACAACCTCACACACCCTCACACAACCTCAAACAACCTTACACAACCTCATATGACCTCACACACCCTCAAACTCACACAACCTCACACAACCTCAAACAACCTTAACCAACCTCACACACCCTCACACAACCTCACACAACCTCACATGACCTAACACACCCTCAAACTCACACAACCTCAAACAACCTCACACACCCTCAAACAACCTTAACCAACCTCACACACCCTCACACAACCTCAAACAACCTTACACAACCTCATATGACCTCACACACCCTCAAACTCACACAACCTCACACAACCTCACACAACCTCAAACAACCTTAACCAACCTCACACACCCTCACACAACCTCAAACAACCTTACACAACCTCATATGACCTCAAACACCCTCAAACTCACACAACCTCACACAACCTCACACAACCTCAAACAACCTTAACCAACCTCACACACCCTCACACAACCTCACATGACCTCACACACCCTCACACAACCTCAAATGACCTTACACAACCTCACATGACCTTACACACCCTCAAACTCACACAACCTCAAACAACCTCACACACCCTCACACAACCTCAAACAACCTTACACAACCTCATATGACCTCAAACACCCTCAAACTCACACAACCTCACACAACCTCACACAACCTCAAACAACCTTAACCAACCTCACACAACCTCACATGACCTCACACACCCTCACACAACCTCAAATGACCTTACACAACCTCATATGACCTCACACACCCTCAAACTCACACAACCTCACACAACCTCAAACAACCTTAACCAACCTCACACACCCTCACACAACCTCACACAACCTCACATGACCTAACACACCCTCAAACTCACACAACCTCAAACAACCTCACACACCCTCAAACAACCTTAACCAACCTCACACACCCTCACACAACCTCAAACAACCTTACACAACCTCATATGACCTCACACACCCTCAAACTCACACAACCTCACACAACCTCACACAACCTCAAACAACCTTAACCAACCTCACACACCCTCACACAACCTCAAACAACCTTACACAACCTCATATGACCTCAAACACCCTCAAACTCACACAACCTCAAACAACCTTAACCAACCTCACACACCCTCACACAACCTCACATGACCTCACACACCCTCACACAACCTCAAATGACCTTACACAACCTCACATGACCTTACACACCCTCAAACTCACACAACCTCAAACAACCTCACACAACCTCAAACAACCTTACACAACCTCATATGACCTCACACACCCTCAAACTCACACAACCTCACACAACCTCACACAACCTCAAACAACCTTAACCAACCTCACACACCCTCACACAACCTCACATGACCTCACACACCCTCACACAACCTCAAATGACCTTACACAACCTCACATGACCTTACACACCCTCAAACTCACACAACCTCAAACAACCTCACACACCCTCACACAACCTCAAACAACCTTACACAACCTCATATGACCTCAAACACCCTCAAACTCACACAACCTCACACAACCTCACACAACCTCAAACAACCTTAACCAACCTCACACACCCTCACACAACCTCACATGACCTCACACACCCTCACACAACCTCAAATGACCTTACACAACCTCACATGACCTTACACACCCTCAAACTCACACAACCTCAAACAACCTCACACACCCTCACACAACCTCAAACAACCTTACACAACCTCATATGACCTCACACACCCTCAAACTCACACAACCTCACACAACCTCAAACAACCTTAACCAACCTCACACACCCTCACACACCCTCACACAACCTCACATGACCTAACACACCCTCAAACTCACACAACCTCAAACAACCTCACACACCCTCAAACAACCTTAACCAACCTCACACACCCTCACACAACCTCAAACAACCTTACACAACCTCATATGACCTCAAACACCCTCAAACTCACACAACCTCACACAACCTCACACAACCTCAAACAACCTTACACAACCTCATATGACCTCACACACCCTCAAACTCACACAACCTCACACAACCTCAAACAACCTTAACCAACCTCACACACCCTCACACAACCTCACACAACCTCACATGACCTAACACACCCTCAAACTCACACAACCTCAAACAACCTCACACACCCTCAAACAACCTTAACCAACCTCACACACCCTCACACAACCTCAAACAACCTTACACAACCTCATATGACCTCACACACCCTCAAACTCACACAACCTCACACAACCTCACACAACCTCAAACAACCTTAACCAACCTCACACACCCTCACACAACCTCAAACAACCTTACACAACCTCATATGACCTCAAACACCCTCAAACTCACACAACCTCACACAACCTCACACAACCTCAAACAACCTTAACCAACCTCACACACCCTCACACAACCTCACATGACCTCACACACCCTCACACAACCTCAAATGACCTTACACAACCTCACATGACCTTACACACCCTCAAACTCACACAACCTCAAACAACCTCACACAACCTCAAACAACCTTACACAGCCTCATATGACCTCACACACCCTCAAACTCACACAACCTCACACAACCTCACACAACCTCAAACAACCTTAACCAACCTCACACACCCTCACACAACCTCACATGACCTCACACACCCTCACACAACCTCAAATGACCTTACACAACCTCACATGACCTTACACACCCTCAAACTCACACAACCTCAAACAACCTCACACACCCTCACACAACCTCAAACAACCTTACACAACCTCATATGACCTCAAACACCCTCAAACTCACACAACCTCACACAACCTCACACAACCTCAAACAACCTTAACCAACCTCACACACCCTCACACAACCTCACATGACCTCACACACCCTCACACAACCTCAAATGACCTTACACAACCTCACATGACCTTACACACCCTCAAACTCACACAACCTCAAACAACCTCACACACCCTCACACAACCTCAAACAACCTTACACAACCTCATATGACCTCACACACCCTCAAACTCACACAACCTCACACAACCTCAAACAACCTTAACCAACCTCACACACCCTCACACACCCTCACACAACCTCACATGACCTCACACACCCTCACACAACCTCAAATGACCTTACACAACCTCACATGACCTCACACACCCTCAAACTCACACAACCTCAAACAACCTCACACACCCTCAAACAACCTTAACCAACCTCACACACCCTCACACAACCTCACATGACCTCACACACCCTCACACAACCTCAAATGACCTTACACAACCTCACATGACCTTACACACCCTCAAACTCACACAACCTCAAACAACCTCACACACCCTCACACAACCTCAAACAACCTTACACAACCTCATATGACCTCACACACCCTCAAACTCACACAACCTCACACAACCTCAAACAACCTTAACCAACCTCACACACCCTCACACAACCTCACACAACCTCACATGACCTAACACACCCTCAAACTCACACAACCTCAAACAACCTCACAAACCCTCAAACAACCTTAACCAACCTCACACACCCTCACACAACCTCAAACAACCTTACACAACCTCATATGACCTCACACACCCTCAAACTCACACAACCTCACACAACCTCACACAACCTCAAACAACCTTAACCAACCTCACACACCCTCACACAACCTCAAACAACCTTACACAACCTCATATGACCTCAAACACCCTCAAACTCACACAACCTCACACAACCTCACACAACCTCAAACAACCTTAACCAACCTCACACACCCTCACACAACCTCACATGACCTCACACACCCTCACACAACTTTAAATGACCTTACACAACCTCACATGACCTTACACACCCTCAAACTCACACAACCTCAAACAACCTCACACAACCTCAAACAACCTTACACAACCTCATATGACCTCACACACCCTCAAACTCACACAACCTCACACAACCTCACACAACCTCAAACAACCTTAACCAACCTCACACACCCTCACACAACCTCACATGACCTCACACACCCTCACACAACCTCAAATGACCTTACACAACCTCACATGACCTTACACACCCTCAAACTCACACAACCTCAAACAACCTCACACACCCTCACACAACCTCAAACAACCTTACACAACCTCATATGACCTCAAACACCCTCAAACTCACACAACCTCACACAACCTCACACAACCTCAAACAACCTTAACCAACCTCACACACCCTCACACAACCTCACATGACCTCACACACCCTCACACAACCTCAAATGACCTTACACAACCTCACATGACCTTACACACCCTCAAACTCACACAACCTCAAACAACCTCACACACCCTCACACAACCTCAAACAACCTTACACAACCTCATATGACCTCACACACCCTCAAACTCACACAACCTCACACAACCTCAAACAACCTTAACCAACCTCACACACCCTCACACACCCTCACACAACCTCACATGACCTCACACACCCTCACACAACCTCAAATGACCTTACACAACCTCACATGACCTAACACACCCTCAAACTCACACAACCTCAAACAACCTCACACACCCTCAAACAACCTTAACCAACCTCACACACCCTCACACAACCTCACATGACCTCACACACCCTCACACAACCTCAAATGACCTTACACAACCTCACATGACCTTACACACCCTCAAACTCACACAACCTCAAACAACCTCACACACCCTCACACAACCTCAAACAACCTTACACAACCTCATATGACCTCACACACCCTCAAACTCACACAACCTCACACAACCTCAAACAACCTTAACCAACCTCACACACCCTCACACAACCTCACACAACCTCACATGACCTAACACACCCTCAAACTCACACAACCTCAAACAACCTCACACACCCTCAAACAACCTTAACCAACCTCACACACCCTCACACAACCTCAAACAACCTTACACAACCTCATATGACCTCAAACACCCTCAAACTCACACAACCTCACACAACCTCACACAACCTCAAACAACCTTAACCAACCTCACACACCCTCACACAACCTCACATGACCTCACACACCCTCACACAACCTCAAATGACCTTACACAACCTCACATGACCTTACACACCCTCAAACTCACACAACCTCAAACAACCTCACACAACCTCAAACAACCTTACACAACCTCATATGACCTCAAACACCCTCAAACTCACACAACCTCACACAACCTCACACAACCTCAAACAACCTTAACCAACCTCACACACCCTCACACAACCTCACATGACCTCACACAACCTCACACAACCTCAAATGACCTTACACAACCTCACATGACCTTACACACCCTCAAACTCACACAACCTCAAACAACCTCACACACCCTCACACAACCTCAAACAACCTTACACAACCTCATATGACCTCACACACCCTCAAACTCACACAACCTCACACAACCTCAAACAACCTTAACCAACCTCACACACCCTCACACACCCTCACACAACCTCACATGACCTAACACACCCTCAAACTCACACAACCTCAAACAACCTCACACACCCTCACACACCCTCACACAACCTCACATGACCTCACACACCCTCACACAACCTCAAATGACCTTACACAACCTCACATGACCTAACACACCATCAAACTCACACAACCTCAAACAACCTCACACACCCTCAAACAACCTTAACCAACCTCACACACCCTCACACACCCTCACACAACCTCACATGACCTCACACACCCTCACACAACCTCAAATGACCTTACACAACCTCACATGACCTCAAACACCCTCAAACTCACACAACCTCACACAACCTCACACAACCTCAAACAACCTTAACCAACCTCACACACCCTCACACAACCTCACATGACCTCACACACCCTCACACAACCTCAAATGACCTTACACAACCTCACATGACCTAACACACCCTCAAACTCACACAACCTCACACAACCTCATACAACCTCAAACAACCTTAACCAACCTCACACACCCTCACACAACCTCACATGACCTCACACACCCTCACACAACCTCAAATGACCTTACACAACCTCACATGACCTTACACACCCTCAAACTCACACAACCTCAAACAACCTCACACACCCTCACACAACCTCAAACAACCTTACACAACCTCATATGACCTCAAACACCCTCAAACTCACACAAGCTCACACAACCTCACACAACCTCAAACAACCTTAACCAACCTCACACACCCTCACACAACCTCACATGACCTCACACAACCTCACACAACCTCAAATGACCTTACACAACCTCACATGACCTTACACACCCTCAAACTCACACAACCTCAAACAACCTCACACACCCTCACACAACCTCAAACAACCTTACACAACCTCATATGACCTCAAACACCCTCAAACTCACACAACCTCACACAACCTCACACAACCTCAAACAACCTTAACCAACCTCACACAACCTCACATGACCTCACACACCCTCACACAACCTCAAATGACCTTACACAACCTCACATGACCTTACACACCCTCAAACTCACACAACCTCAAACAACCTCACACACCCTCACACAACCTCAAACAACCTTACACAACCTCATATGACCTCACACACCCTCAAACTCACACAACCTAACACAACCTCAAACAACCTTAACCAACCTCACACACCCTCACACACCCTCACACAACCTCACATGACCTAACACACCCTCAAACTCACACAACCTCAAACAACCTCACACACCCTCAAACAACCTTAACCAACCTCACACACCCTCACACAACCTCAAACAACCTTACACAACCTCATATGACCTCAAACACCCTAAAACTCACACAACCTCACACAACCTCACACAACCTCAAACAACCTTAACCAACCTCACACACCCTCACACAACCTCACATGACCTCACACACCCTCACACAACCTCAAATGACCTTACACAACCTCACATGACCTTACACACCCTCAAACTCACACAACCTCAAACAACCTCACACACCCTCACACAACCTCAAACAACCTTACACAACCTCATATGACCTCAAACACCCTCAAACTCACACAACCTCACACAACCTCACACAACCTCAAACAACCTTAACCAACCTCACACACCCTCACACAACCTCACATGACCTCACACACCCTCACACAACCTCAAATGACCTTACACAACCTCACATGACCTTACACACCCTCAAACTCACACAACCTCAAACAACCTCACACACCCTCACACAACCTCAAACAACCTTACACAACCTCATATGACCTCACACACCCTCAAACTCACACAACCTCACACAACCTCAAACAACCTTAACCAACCTCACACACCCTCACACAACCTCACACAACCTCACATGACCTAACACACCCTCAAACTCACACAACCTCAAACAACCTCACACACCCTCAAACAACCTTAACCAACCTCACACACCCTCACACAACCTCAAACAACCTTACACAACCTCATATGACCTCACACACCCTCAAACTCACACAACCTCACACAACCTCACACAACCTCAAACAACCTTAACCAACCTCACACACCCTCACACAACCTCAAACAACCTTACACAACCTCATATGACCTCAAACACCCTCAAACTCACACAACCTCACACAACCTCAAACAACCTTAACCAACCTCACACACCCTCACACAACCTCACATGACCTCACACACCCTCACACAACCTCAAATGACCTTACACAACCTCACATGACCTTACACACCCTCAAACTCACACAACCTCAAACAACCTCACACAACCTCAAACAACCTTACACAACCTCATATGACCTCACACACCCTCAAACTCACACAACCTCACACAACCTCACAAAACCTCAAACAACCTTAACCAACCTCACACACCCTCACACAACCTCACATGACCTCACACACCCTCACACAACCTCAAATGACCTTACACAACCTCACATGACCTTACACACCCTCAAACTCACACAACCTCAAACAACCTCACACACCCTCACACAACCTCAAACAACCTTACACAACCTCATATGACCTCAAACACCCTCAAACTCACACAACCTCACACAACCTCACACAACCTCAAACAACCTTAACCAACCTCACACACCCTCACACAACCTCACATGACCTCACACACCCTCACACAACCTCAAATGACCTTACACAACCTCACATGACCTTACACACCCTCAAACTCACACAACCTCAAACAACCTCACACACCCTCACACAACCTCAAACAACCTTACACAACCTCATATGACCTCACACACCCTCAAACTCACACAACCTCACACAACCTCAAACAACCTTAACCAACCTCACACACCCTCACACACCCTCACACAACCTCACATGACCTCACACACCCTCACACAACCTCAAATGACCTTACACAACCTCACATGACCTAACACACCCTCAAACTCACACAACCTCAAACAACCTCACACACCCTCAAACAACCTTAACCAACCTCACACACCCTCACACAACCTCACATGACCTCACACACCCTCACACAACCTCAAATGACCTTACACAACCTCACATGACCTTACACACCCTCAAACTCACACAACCTCAAACAACCTCACACACCCTCACACAACCTCAAACAACCTTAACCAACCTCACACACCCTCACACAACCTCACACAACCTCACATGACCTAACACACCCTCAAACTCACACAACCTCAAACAACCTCACACACCCTCAAACAACCTTAACCAACCTCACACACCCTCACACAACCTCAAACAACCTTACACAACCTCATATGACCTCACACACCCTCAAACTCACACAACCTCACACAACCTCACACAACCTCAAACAACCTTAACCAACCTCACACACCCTCACACAACCTCAAACAACCTTACACAACCTCATATGACCTCAAACACCCTCAAACTCACACAACCTCACACAACCTCACACAACCTCAAACAACCTTAACCAACCTCACACACCCTCACACAACCTCACATGACCTCACACACCCTCACACAACCTCAAATGACCTTACACAACCTCACATGACCTTACACACCCTCAAACTCACACAACCTCAAACAACCTCACACAACCTCAAACAACCTTACACAACCTCATATGACCTCACACACCCTCAAACTCACACAACCTCACACAACCTCACACAACCTCAAACAACCTTAACCAACCTCACACACCCTCACACAACCTCACATGACCTCACACACCCTCACACAACCTCAAATGACCTTACACAACCTCACATGACCTTACACACCCTCAAACTCACACAACCTCAAACAACCTCACACACCCTCACACAACCTCAAACAACCTTACACAACCTCATATGACCTCAAACACCCTCAAACTCACACAACCTCACACAACCTCACACAACCTCAAACAACCTTAACCAACCTCACACACCCTCACACAATCTCACATGACCTCACACACCCTCACACAACCTCAAATGACCTTACACAACCTCACATGACCTTACACACCCTCAAACTCACACAACCTCAAACAACCTCACACACCCTCACACAACCTCAAACAACCTTACACAACCTCATATGACCTCACACACCCTCAAACTCACACAACCTCACACAACCTCAAACAACCTTAACCAACCTCACACACCCTCACACACCCTCACACAACCTCACATGACCTCACACACCCTCACACAACCTCAAATGACCTTACACAACCTCACATGACCTAACACACCCTCAAACTCACACAACCTCAAACAACCTCACACACCCTCAAACAACCTTAACCAACCTCACACACCCTCACACAACCTCAAACAACCTTACACAACCTCATATGACCTCAAACACCCTCAAACTCACACAACCTCACACAACCTCACACAACCTCAAACAACCTTAACCAACCTCACACACCCTCACACAACCTCACATGACCTCACACACCCTCACACAACCTCAAATGACCTTACACAACCTCACATGACCTTACACACCCTCAAACTCACACAACCTCAAACAACCTCACACACCCTCAAACAACCTTAACCAACCTCACACACCCTCACACAACCTCAAACAACCTTACACAACCTCATATGACCTCAAACACCCTCAAACTCACACAACCTCACACAACCTCACACAACCTCAAACAACCTTAACCAACCTCACACACCCTCACACAACCTCACATGACCTCACACACCCTCACACAACCTCAAATGACCTTACACAACCTCACATGACCTAACACACCCTCAAACTCACACAACCTCAAACAACCTCACACACCCTCACACAACCTCAAACAACCTTACACAACCTCATATGACCTCAAACACCCTCAAACTCACACAACCTCACACAACCTCACACAACCTCAAACAACCTTAACCAACCTCACACACCCTCACACACCCTCACATGACCTCACACACCCTCACACAACCTCAAATGACCTTACACAACCTCACATGACCTTACACACCCTCAAACTCACACAACCTCAAACAACCTCACACACCCTCACACAACCTCAAACAACCTTACACAACCTCATATGACCTCACACACCCTCAAACTCACACAACCTCACACAACCTCACACAACCTCAAACAACCTTAACCAACCTCACACACCCTCACACACCCTCACACAACCTCACATGATCTAACACACCCTCAAACTCACACAACCTCAAACAACCTCACACACCCTCAAACAACCTTAACCAACCTCACACACCCTCACACAACCTCACTTGACCTCACACACCCTCACACAACCTCAAATGACCTTACACAACCTCACATGACCTCAAACACCCTCAAACTCACACAACCTCACACAACCTCACACAACCTCAAACAACCTTAACCAACCTCACACACCCTCACACAACCTCACATGACCTCACACACCCTCACACAACCTCAAATGACCTTACACAACCTCACATGACCTAACACACCCTCAAACTCACACAACCTCACACAACCTCACACAACCTCAAACAACCTTAACCAACCTCACACACCCTCACACAACCTCACATGACCTCACACACCCTCACACAACCTCAAATGACCTTACACAACCTCACATGACCTTACACACCCTCAAACTCACACAACCTCAAACAACCTCACACACCCTCACACAACCTCAAACAACCTTACACAACCTCATATGACCTCACACACCCTCAAACTCACACAACCTCACACAACCTCACACACCCTCAAACAACCTTAACCAACCTCACACACCCTCACACAACCTCAAACAACCTTACAAAACCTCATATGACCTCAAACACCCTCAAACTCACACAACCTCAAATGACCTCACACAACCTCAAACAACCTTAACCAACCTCACACACCCTCACACAACCTCACATGACCTCACACACCCTCACACAACCTCAAATGACCTTACACAACCTCACATGACCTTACACACCCTCAAACTCACACAACCTCAAACAACCTCACACACCCTCACACAACCTCAAACAACCTTACACAACCTCATATGACCTCAAACACCCTCAAACTCACACAACCTCACACAACCTCACACAACCTCAAACAACCTTAACCAACCTCACACACCCTCACACAACCTCACATGACCTCACACACCCTCACACAACCTCAAATGACCTTACACAACCTCACATGACCTTACACACCCTCAAACTCACACAACCTCAAACAACCTCACACACCCTCACACAACCTCAAACAACCTTACACAACCTCATATGACCTCACACACCCTCAAACTCACACAACCTCACACAACCTCAAACAACCTTAACCAACCTCACACACCCTCACACACCCTCACACAACCTCACATGATCTAACACACCCTCAAACTCACACAACCTCAAACAACCTCACACACCCTCAAACAACCTTAACCAACCTCACACACCCTCACACAACCTCACTTGACCTCACACACCCTCACACAACCTCAAATGACCTTACACAACCTCACATGACCTCAAACACCCTCAAACTCACACAACGTCACACAACCTCACACAACCTCAAACAACCTTAACCAACCTCACACACCCTCACACAACCTCACATGACCTCACACAGCCTCACACAACCTCAAATGACCTTACACAACCTCACATGACCTAACACACCCTCAAACTCACACAACCTCACACAACCTCACACAACCTCAAACAACCTTAACCAACCTCACACACCCTCACACAACCTCACATGACCTCACACACCCTCACACAACCTCAAATGACCTTACACAACCTCACATGACCTTACACACCCTCAAACTCACACAACCTCAAACAACCTCACACACCCTCACACAACCTCAAACAACCTTACACAACCTCATATGACCTCACACACCCTCAAACTCACACAACCTCACACAACCTCACACACCCTCAAACAACCTTAACCAACCTCACACACCCTCACACAACCTCAAACAACCTTACAAAACCTCATATGACCTCAAACACCCTCAAACTCACACAACCTCAAATGACCTTACACAACCTCACATGACCTAACACACCCTCAAACTCACACAACCTCACACAACCTCACACAACCTCAAACAACCTTAACCAACCTCACACACCCTCACACAACCTCACATGACCTCACACACCCTCACACAACCTCAAATGACCTTACACAACCTCACATGACCTTACACACCCTCAAACTCACACAACCTCAAACAACCTCACACACCCTCACACAACCTCAAACAACCTTACACAACCTCATATGACCTCAAACACCCTCAAACTCACACAACCTCACACAACCTCACACAACCTCACACAACCTCAAACAACCTTAACCAACCTCACACACCCTCACACAACCTCACATGACCTCACACACCCTCACACAACCTCAAATGACCTTACACAACCTCACATGACCTTACACACCCTCAAACTCACACAACCTCAAACAACCTCACACACCCTCACACAACCTCAAACAACCTTACACAACCTCATATGACCTCACACACCCTCAAACTCACACAACCTCACACAACCTCAAACAACCTTAACCAACCTCACACACCCTCACACAACCTCACATGACCTCACACACCCTCACACAACCTCAAATGACCTTACACAACCTCACATGACCTTACACACCCTCAAACTCACACAACCTCAAACAACCTCACACACCCTCACACAACCTCAAACAACCTTACACAACCTCATATGACCTCACACACCCTCAAACTCACACAACCTCACACAACCTCACACACCCTCAAACAACCTTAACCAACCTCACACACCCTCACACAACCTCAAACAACCTTACACAACCTCATATGACCTCAAACACCCTCAAACTCACACAACCTCAAATGACCTTACACAACCTCACATGACCTAACACACCCTCAAACTCACACAACCTCACACAACCTCACACAACCTCAAACAACCTTAACCAACCTCACACACCCTCACACAACCTCACATGACCTCACACACCCTCACACAACCTCAAATGACCTTACACAACCTCACATGACCTTACACACCCTCAAACTCACACAACCTCAAACAACCTCACACACCCTCACACAACCTCAAACAACCTTACACAACCTCATATGACCTCAAACACCCTCAAACTCACACAACCTCACACAACCTCACACAACCTCACACAACCTCAAACAACCTTAACCAACCTCACACACCCTCACACAACCTCACATGACCTCACACACCCTCACACAACCTCAAATGACCTTACACAACCTCACATGACCTTACACACCCTCAAACTCACACAACCTCAAACAACCTCACACACCCTCACACAACCTCAAACAACCTTACACAACCTCATATGACCTCACACACCCTCAAACTCACACAACCTCACACAACCTCAAACAACCTTAACCAACCTCACACACCCTCACACACCCTCACACAACCTCACATGACCTAACACACCCTCAAACTCACACAACCTCAAACAACCTCACACACCCTCAAACAACCTTAACCAACCTCACACACCCTCACACAACCTCACATGACCTCACACAACCTCACACAACCTCAAATGACCTTACACAACCTCACATGACCTCAAACACCCTCAAACTCACACAACCTCACACAACCTCACACAACCTCAAACAACCTTAACCAACCTCACACACCCTCACACAACCTCACATGACCTCACACACCCTCACACAACCTCA
Source organism: Borostomias antarcticus (assembly GCF_949987555.1). NCBI lineage: Eukaryota > Metazoa > Chordata > Actinopteri > Stomiiformes > Stomiidae > Borostomias > Borostomias antarcticus. The sequence goes on along the minus strand of NC_140246.1, from coordinate 18,162,555 downwards.
AATGACCTTACACAACCTCACATGACCTAACAAACCCTCAAACTCACACAACCTCACACAACCTCACACAACCTCAAACAACCTTAACCAACCTCACACACCCTCACACAACCTCACATGACCTCACACACCCTCACACAACCTCAAATGACCTTACACAACCTCACATGACCTTACACACCCTCAAACTCACACAACCTCAAACAACCTCACACACCCTCACACAACCTCAAACAACCTTACACAACCTCATATGACCTCAAACACCCTCAAACTCACACAACCTCACACAACCTCACACAACCTCAAACAACCTTAACCAACCTCACACACCCTCACACAACCTCACATGACCTCACACACCCTCACACAACCTCAAATGACCTTACACAACCTCACATGACCTTACACACCCTCAAACTCACACAACCTCAAACAACCTCACACACCCTCACACAACCTCAAACAACCTTACACAACCTCATATGACCTCACACACCCTCAAACTCACACAACCTCACACAACCTCAAACAACCTTAACCAACCTCACACACCCTCACACACCCTCACACAACCTCACATGACCTAACACACCCTCAAACTCACACAACCTCAAACAACCTCACACACCCTCAAACAACCTTAACCAACCTCACACACCCTCACACAACCTCACATGACCTCACACACCCTCACACAACCTCAAATGACCTTACACAACCTCACATGACCTCAAACACCCTCAAACTCACACAACCTCACACAACCTCACACAACCTCAAACAACCTTAACCAACCTCACACACCCTCACACAACCTCACATGACCTTACACACCCTCACACAACCTCAAATGACCTTACACAACCTCACATGACCTAACACACCCTCAAACTCACACAACCTCACACAACCTCACACAACCTCAAACAACCTTAACCAACCTCACACACCCTCACACACCCTCACACAACCTCACATGACCTAACACACCCTCAAACTCACACAACCTCAAACAACCTCACACACCCTCAAACAACCTTAACCAACCTCACACACCCTCACACAACCTCACATGACCTCACACACCCTCACACAACCTCAAATGACCTTACACAACCTCACAAGACCTTACACACCCTCAAACTCACACAACCTCAAACAACCTCACACACCCTCACACAACCTCAAACAACCTTACACAACCTCATATGACCTCACACACCCTCAAACTCACACAACCTCACACAACCTCACACACCCTCAAACAACCTTAACCAACCTCACACACCCTCACACAACCTCAAACAACCTTACACAACCTCATATGACCTCAAACACCCTCAAACTCACACAACCTCACACAACCTCACACAACCTCAAACAACCTTAACCAACCTCACACACCCTCACACAACCTCACATGACCTCACACACCCTCACACAACCTCAAATGACCTTACACAACCTCACATGACCTTACACACCCTCAAACTCACACAACCTCAAACAACCTCACACACCCTCACACAACCTCAAACAACCTTACACAACCTCATATGACCTCACACACCCTCAAACTCACACAATCTCACACAACCTCACACACCCTCACACAACCTCAAATGACCTTACACAACCTCACATGACCTAACACACCCTCAAATTCACACAACCTCACACAACCTCACACAACCTCAAATGACCTTACACAACCTCACATGACCTAACACACCCTCAAATTCACACAACCTCACACACCCTCACACAACCTCAAATGACCTTACATAACCTCATATGACCTAACACACCCTCAAACTCACACAACCTCACACACCCTCACACAACCTCACATACCTTTATACAACCTCAATCAACCTCACAAAGCCTCACACACTCTCTAACTCCAATAAAACCTCAAACAACCTCAACCAACCTCACACACACTCAACCAACCTCACACCTCAACCAACTCCACACACCATCAAACAAACTCCCACAGCCTCACACAACCTCACACACCTTCAAACAACCTCACACACCCTCAAATGACCTTACACAACCTCACATGACCTAACACACCCTCAAACTCACACAACCTCACACACCCTCAAACAACCTTAACCAACCTCACACACCCTCACACAACCTCACATGACCTCACACACCCTCACACAACCTCAAATGACCTCACACAACCTCACACAACCTCAAATGACCTTACACAACCTCACATAACCTAACACACCCCGAACCTCACACATCCTCACACAAACTCAAATTACCTTACACTTCCTCACATGACCTAACACAACCTCAAACTCACACAACCTCACACAACCTCACACACCCTCAAACAACCTTAACCAACCTCACACACCTTCACACAACCTCACATGACCTAACACACCCTCAAACTCACACAACCTCACACAACCTCACACACCCTCAAACAACCTTAACCGACCTCACACACCCTCACACAACCTCACATGACCTCACACACCCTCACACATCCTCACACAACCTCACATGACCTCACACACCCTCACACACCCTCACACAACCTCAAATGAACTTACACAACCTCACATGACCTAACACACCCTCAAACTCACACAACCTCACACAACCTCACACACCCTCAAACAACCTTAACCAACCTCATACACCCTCACACAACTTCACATGACCTCACACACTCAAATTCACACAACCTCACACAACCTCACACAACCTCACACACCCTCACACAACCTCACATGACCTTACACACCCTCAAACTCACACAACCTCAAACAACCTCACACACCCTCACACAACCTCAAACAACCTTACACAACCTCATATGACCTCAAACACCCTCAAACTCACACAACCTCACACAACCTCACACAACCTCACACAACCTCAAACAACCTTAACCAACCTCACACACCCTCACACAACCTCACATGACCTCACACACCCTCACACAACCTCAAATGACCTTACACAACCTCACATGACCTTACACACCCTCAAACTCACACAACCTCAAACAACCTCACACACCCTCACACAACCTCAAACAACCTTACACAACCTCATATGACCTCACACACCCTCAAACTCACACAACCTCACACAACCTCAAACAACCTTAACCAACCTCACACACCCTCACACACCCTCACACAACCTCACATGACCTAACACACCCTCAAACTCACACAACCTCAAACAACCTCACACACCCTCAAACAACCTTAACCAACCTCACACACCCTCACACAACCTCACATGACCTCACACAACCTCACACAACCTCAAATGACCTTACACAACCTCACATGACCTCAAACACCCTCAAACTCACACAACCTCACACAACCTCACACAACCTCAAACAACCTTAACCAACCTCACACACCCTCACACAACCTCACATGACCTCACACACCCTCACACAACCTCACATGACCTAACAAACCCTCAAACTCACACAACCTCACACAACCTCACACAACCTCAAACAACCTTAACCAACCTCACACACCCTCACACAACCTCACATGACCTCACACACCCTCACACAACCTCAAATGACCTTACACAACCTCACATGACCTTACACACCCTCAAACTCACACAACCTCAAACAACCTCACACACCCTCACACAACCTCAAACAACCTTACACAACCTCATATGACCTCAAACACCCTCAAACTCACACAACCTCACACAACCTCACACAACCTCAAACAACCTTAACCAACCTCACACACCCTCACACAACCTCACATGACCTCACACACCCTCACACAACCTCAAATGACCTTACACAACCTCACATGACCTTACACACCCTCAAACTCACACAACCTCAAACAACCTCACACACCCTCACACAACCTCAAACAACCTTACACAACCTCATATGACCTCACACACCCTCAAACTCACACAACCTCACACAACCTCAAACAACCTTAACCAACCTCACACACCCTCACACACCCTCACACAACCTCACATGACCTAACACACCCTCAAACTCACACAACCTCAAACAACCTCACACACCCTCAAACAACCTTAACCAACCTCACACACCCTCACACAACCTCACATGACCTCACACACCCTCACACAACCTCAAATGACCTTACACAACCTCACATGACCTCAAACACCCTCAAACTCACACAACCTCACACAACCTCACACAACCTCAAACAACCTTAACCAACCTCACACACCCTCACACAACCTCACATGACCTTACACACCCTCACACAACCTCAAATGACCTTACACAACCTCACATGACCTAACACACCCTCAAACTCACACAACCTCACACAACCTCACACAACCTCAAACAACCTTAACCAACCTCACACACCCTCACACACCCTCACACAACCTCACATGACCTAACACACCCTCAAACTCACACAACCTCAAACAACCTCACACACCCTCAAACAACCTTAACCAACCTCACACACCCTCACACAACCTCACATGACCTCACACACCCTCACACAACCTCAAATGACCTTACACAACCTCACAAGACCTTACACACCCTCAAACTCACACAACCTCAAACAACCTCACACACCCTCACACAACCTCAAACAACCTTACACAACCTCATATGACCTCACACACCCTCAAACTCACACAACCTCACACAACCTCACACACCCTCAAACAACCTTAACCAACCTCACACACCCTCACACAACCTCAAACAACCTTACACAACCTCATATGACCTCAAACACCCTCAAACTCACACAACCTCACACAACCTCAAACAACCTTAACCAACCTCACACACCCTCACACAACCTCACATGACCTCACACACCCTCACACAACCTCAAATGACCTTACACAACCTCACATGACCTTACACACCCTCAAACTCACACAACCTCAAACAACCTCACACACCCTCACACAACCTCAAACAACCTTACACAACCTCATATGACCTCACACACCCTCAAACTCACACAATCTCACACAACCTCACACACCCTCACACAACCTCAAATGACCTTACACAACCTCACATGACCTAACACACCCTCAAATTCACACAACCTCACACAACCTCACACAACCTCAAATGACCTTACACAACCTCACATGACCTAACACACCCTCAAATTCACACAACCTCACACACCCTCACACAACCTCAAATGACCTTACATAACCTCATATGACCTAACACACCCTCAAACTCACACAACCTCACACACCCTCACACAACCTCACATACCTTTATACAACCTCAATCAACCTCACAAAGCCTCACACACTCTCTAACTCCAATAAAACCTCAAACAACCTCAACCAACCTCACACACACTCAACCAACCTCACACCTCAACCAACTCCACACACCATCAAACAAACTCCCACAGCCTCACACAACCTCACACACCTTCAAACAACCTCACACACCCTCAAATGACCTTACACAACCTCACATGACCTAACACACCCTCAAACTCACACAACCTCACACACCCTCAAACAACCTTAACCAACCTCACACACCCTCACACAACCTCACATGACCTCACACACCCTCACACAACCTCAAATGACCTCACACAACCTCACACAACCTCAAATGACCTTACACAACCTCACATAACCTAACACACCCCGAACCTCACACATCCTCACACAAACTCAAATGACCTTACACTTCCTCACATGACCTAACACAACCTCAAACTCACACAACCTCACACAACCTCACACAACCTCAAACAACCTTAACCAACCTCACACACCCTCACACAACCTCACATGACCTCACACACCCTCACACAACCTCAAATGACCTTACACAACCTCACATGACCTTACACACCCTCAAACTCACACAACCTCAAACAACCTCACACACCCTCACACAACCTCAAACAACCTTACACAACCTCATATGACCTCAAACACCCTCAAACTCACACAACCTCACACAACCTCACACAACCTCACACAACCTCAAACAACCTTAACCAACCTCACACACCCTCACACAACCTCACATGACCTCACACACCCTCACACAACCTCAAATGACCTTACACAACCTCACATGACCTTACACACCCTCAAACTCACACAACCTCAAACAACCTCACACACCCTCACACAACCTCAAACAACCTTACACAACCTCATATGACCTCACACACCCTCAAACTCACACAACCTCACACAACCTCAAACAACCTTAACCAACCTCACACACCCTCACACAACCTCACATGACCTCACACACCCTCACACAACCTCAAATGACCTTACACAACCTCACATGACCTTACACACCCTCAAACTCACACAACCTCAAACAACCTCACACACCCTCACACAACCTCAAACAACCTTACACAACCTCATATGACCTCACACACCCTCAAACTCACACAACCTCACACAACCTCACACACCCTCAAACAACCTTAACCAACCTCACACACCCTCACACAACCTCAAACAACCTTACACAACCTCATATGACCTCAAACACCCTCAAACTCACACAACCTCAAATGACCTTACACAACCTCACATGACCTAACACACCCTCAAACTCACACAACCTCACACAACCTCACACAACCTCAAACAACCTTAACCAAACTCACACACCCTCACACAACCTCACATGACCTCACACACCCTCACACAACCTCAAATGACCTTACACAACCTCACATGACCTTACACACCCTCAAACTCACACAACCTCAAACAACCTCACACACCCTCACACAACCTCAAACAACCTTACACAACCTCATATGACCTCAAACACCCTCAAACTCACACAACCTCACACAACCTCACACAACCTCACACAACCTCAAACAACCTTAACCAACCTCACACACCCTCACACAACCTCACATGACCTCACACACCCTCACACAACCTCAAATGACCTTACACAACCTCACATGACCTTACACACCCTCAAACTCACACAACCTCAAACAACCTCACACACCCTCACACAACCTCAAACAACCTTACACAACCTCATATGACCTCACACACCCTCAAACTCACACAACCTCAAACAACCTCACACACCCTCACACAACCTCAAACAACCTTACACAACCTCACATGACCTAACACACCCTCAAACTCACACAACCTCAAACAACCTCACACACCCTCAAACAACCTTAACCAACCTCACACACCCTCACACAACCTCACATGACCTCACACAACCTCACACAACCTCAAATGACCTTACACAACCTCACATGACCTCAAACACCCTCAAACTCACACAACCTCACACAACCTCACACAACCTCAAACAACCTTAACCAACCTCACACACCCTCACACAACCTCACATGACCTCACACACCCTCACACAACCTCAAATGACCTTACACAACCTCACATGACCTAACAAACCCTCAAACTCACACAACCTCACACAACCTCACACAACCTCAAACAACCTTAACCAACCTCACACACCCTCACACAACCTCACATGACCTCACACACCCTCACACAACCTCAAATGACCTTACACAACCTCACATGACCTTACACACCCTCAAACTCACACAACCTCAAACAACCTCACACACCCTCACACAACCTCAAACAACCTTACACAACCTCATATGACCTCAAACACCCTCAAACTCACACAACCTCACACAACCTCACACAACCTCAAACAACCTTAACCAACCTCACACACCCTCACACAACCTCACATGACCTCACACACCCTCACACAACCTCAAATGACCTTACACAACCTCACATGACCTTACACACCCTCAAACTCACACAACCTCAAACAACCTCACACACCCTCACACAACCTCAAACAACCTTACACAACCTCATATGACCTCACACACCCTCAAACTCACACAACCTCACACAACCTCAAACAACCTTAACCAACCTCACACACCCTCACACACCCTCACACAACCTCACATGACCTAACACACCCTCAAACTCACACAACCTCAAACAACCTCACACACCCTCAAACAACCTTAACCAACCTCACACACCCTCACACAACCTCACATGACCTCACACACCCTCACACAACCTCAAATGACCTTACACAACCTCACATGACCTCAAACACCCTCAAACTCACACAACCTCACACAACCTCACACAACCTCAAACAACCTTAACCAACCTCACACACCCTCACACAACCTCACATGACCTTACACACCCTCACACAACCTCAAATGACCTTACACAACCTCACATGACCTAACACACCCTCAAACTCACACAACCTCACACAACCTCACACAACCTCAAACAACCTTAACCAACCTCACACACCCTCACACACCCTCACACAACCTCACATGACCTAACACACCCTCAAACTCACACAACCTCAAACAACCTCACACACCCTCAAACAACCTTAACCAACCTCACACACCCTCACACAACCTCACATGACCTCACACACCCTCACACAACCTCAAATGACCTTACACAACCTCACAAGACCTTACACACCCTCAAACTCACACAACCTCAAACAACCTCACACACCCTCACACAACCTCAAACAACCTTACACAACCTCATATGACCTCACACACCCTCAAACTCACACAACCTCACACAACCTCACACACCCTCAAACAACCTTAACCAACCTCACACACCCTCACACAACCTCAAACAACCTTACACAACCTCATATGACCTCAAACACCCTCAAACTCACACAACCTCACACAACCTCACACAACCTCAAACAACCTTAACCAACCTCACACACCCTCACACAACCTCACATGACCTCACACACCCTCACACAACCTCAAATGACCTTACACAACCTCACATGACCTTACACACCCTCAAACTCACACAACCTCAAACAACCTCACACACCCTCACACAACCTCAAACAACCTTACACAACCTCATATGACCTCACACACCCTCAAACTCACACAATCTCACACAACCTCACACACCCTCACACAACCTCAAATGACCTTACACAACCTCACATGACCTAACACACCCTCAAATTCACACAACCTCACACAACCTCACACAACCTCAAATGACCTTACACAACCTCACATGACCTAACACACCCTCAAATTCACACAACCTCACACACCCTCACACAACCTCAAATGACCTTACATAACCTCATATGACCTAACACACCCTCAAACTCACACAACCTCACACACCCTCACACAACCTCACATACCTTTATACAACCTCAATCAACCTCACAAAGCCTCACACACTCTCTAACTCCAATAAAACCTCAAACAACCTCAACCAACCTCACACACACTCAACCAACCTCACACCTCAACCAACTCCACACACCATCAAACAAACTCCCACAGCCTCACACAACCTCACACACCTTCAAACAACCTCACACACCCTCAAATGACCTTACACAACCTCACATGACCTAACACACCCTCAAACTCACACAACCTCACACACCCTCAAACAACCTTAACCAACCTCACACACCCTCACACAACCTCACATGACCTCACACACCCTCACACAACCTCAAATGACCTCACACAACCTCACACAACCTCAAATGACCTTACACAACCTCACATAACCTAACACACCCCGAACCTCACACATCCTCACACAAACTCAAATTACCTTACACTTCCTCACATGACCTAACACAACCTCAAACTCACACAACCTCACACAACCTCACACACCCTCAAACAACCTTAACCAACCTCACACACCTTCACACAACCTCACATGACCTAACACACCCTCAAACTCACACAACCTCACACAACCTCACACACCCTCAAACAACCTTAACCGACCTCACACACCCTCACACAACCTCACATGACCTCACACACCCTCACACATCCTCACACAACCTCACATGACCTCACACACCCTCACACACCCTCACACAACCTCAAATGAACTTACACAACCTCACATGACCTAACACACCCTCAAACTCACACAACCTCACACAACCTCACACACCCTCAAACAACCTTAACCAACCTCATACACCCTCACACAACTTCACATGACCTCACACACTCAAATTCACACAACCTCACACAACCTCACACAACCTCACACACCCTCACACAACCTCACATGACCTCACACACCCTCACACAACCTCAAATGACCTCACACACCCTCACACAACCTCAAATGACCTTACACAACCTCACATGACCTAACACACCCTCAAATTCACACAACCTCACACACCCTCACACAACCTCAAATGACCTTACACAACCTCACATGACCTAACACACCCTCAAATTCACACAACCTCAAATGACCTTACACAACCTCACATGACCTAACACACCCTCAAATTCACACAACCTCACACAACCTCACACAACCTCACACAACCTCAAATGACCTTACACAACCTTACATGACCTAACACACCCTCAAACTCACACAACCTCACACACCCTCAAACAACCTTAACCAACCTCACACACCCTCACACAACCTCACATGACCTCACACACCCTCACACAACCTCAAATGACCTCACACAACCTCACACAACCTCAAATGACCTTACACAACCTCACATGACCTAACACACCCTCAAACTCACACAACCTCACACACGCTCAAACAACCTTAACCAACCTCACACAACCTCACACAACCTCACATGACCTCACACACCCTCACACAACCGCAAATGAACTTACACAACCTCACATGACCTAACACACCCACAAACTCACACAACCTCACACAACCTCACCCACCCTCAAACAACCTTAACCAACCTCATACACCCTCACACAACTTCACATGACCTCACACACCCTCAAACTCACACAACCTCACACAACCTCACACACCCTCAAACAACCTTAACCAACCTCACACACCCTCACAAAACCTCACCTGACCTCACACACCCTCACACATCCTCACACAACCTCACATGACCTCACACACCCTCACACAACCTCAAATGAACTAACACAACCTCACATGACCTAACACACCCTCAAACTCACACAACCTCACACAACATCACACACCCTCAAACAACCTTAACCAACCTCATACACCCTCACACAACTTCACATGACCTCACACACCCTCACACAACCTCAAATGACCTTAAACAACCTCACATGACCTAACACCCTCAAATTCACACAACCTCACACAACCTCACACACCCTCACACAACCTCAAATGACCTTACACAACCTCACATAACCTAACACACCCCGAACCTCACACATCCTCACACAAACTCAAATTACCTTACACTTCCTCACATGACCTAACACACCCTCAAACTCACACAACCTCACACAACCTCACACACCCTCAAACAACCTTAACCAACCTCACACACCTTCACACAACCTCACATGACCTAACACACCCTCAAACTCACACAACCTCACACAACCTCACACACCCTCAAACAACCTTAACCGACCTCACACACCCTCACACAACCTCACATGACCTCACACACCCTCACACATCCTCACACAACCTCACATGACCTCACACACCCTCACACAACCTCAAATGAACTTACACAACCTCACATGACCTAACACACTCTCAAACTCACACAACCTCACACAACCTCACACACCCTCAAACAACCTTAACCAACCTCATACACCCTCACACAACTTCACATGACCTCACACACCCTCACACAACCTCAAATGACCTTACACAACCTCACATGACCTAACACACCCTCAAACTCACACAACCTCACACACGCTCAAACAACCTTAACCAACCTTAACCAACCTCACACACCCTCACACAACCTCACATGACCTCACACACCCTCACACAACCGCAAATGAACTTACACAACCTCACATGACCTAACACACCCACAAACTAACACAACCTCATCCACCCTCAAACAACCTTAACCAACCTCATACACCCTCACACGACTTCACATGACCTCACACACCCTCAAACTCACACAACCTCACACAACCTCACACACCCTCAAACAAACTTAACCAACCTCACACACCCTCACAAAACCTCACATGACCTCACACACCCTCACACATCCTCACACAACCTCACATGACCTCACACACCCTCACACAACCTCAAATGAACTAACACAACCTCACATGAACTTACACACCCTCAAACTCACACAACCTCACACAACCTCACACACCCTCAAACAACCTTAACCAACCTCATACACCCTCACACAACTTCACATGACCTCACACACCCTCACACAACCTCAAATGACCTTAAACAACCTCACATGACCTAACACCCTCAAATTCACACAACCTCACACAACCTCAAACACCCTCACACAACCTCAAATGACATTACACAACCTCACATAACTTACAAGCCCCGAACCTCACACATCCTCACACAAACTCAAATTACCTTACACTTCCTCACATGACCTAACACACCCTCAAACTCACACAACCTCACACAACCTCACACACCCTCAAACAACCTTAACCAACCTCACACACCTTCACACAACCTCACATGACCTAACACACCCTCAAACTCACACAACCTCACACACCCTCAAACAACCTTAACCGACCTCACACACCCTCACACAACCTCACATGACCTCACACACCCTCACACATCCTCACACACCCTCACACAACCTCAAATGAACTTACACAACCTCACATGACCTAACACACCCTCAAACTCACACAACCTCACACAACCTCACACACCCTCAAACAACCTTAACCAACCTCATACACCCTCACACAACTTCACATGACCTCACACACCCTCACACAACCTCAAATGACCTTAAACAACCTCACATGACCTAACACCCTCAAATTCACACAACCTCACACAACCTCACACACCCTCACACAACCTCACATGACCTCACACACCCTCACACAACCTCAAATGACCTCACACACCCTCACACAACCTCAAATGACCTTACACAACCTCACATGACCTAACAGACCCTCAAATTCACACAACCTCACACAACCTCACACACCCTCACACAACCTCAAATGACCTTACACAACCTCACATGACCTAACACACCCTCAAACTCACACAACCTCACACACGCTCAAACAACCTTAACCAACCTTAACCAACCTCACACACCCTCACACAACCTCAAATGACCTCACACACCCTCACACAACCGCAAATGAACTTACACAATCTCACATGACCTAACACACCCACAAACTCACACAACCTCACCCACCCTCAAACAACCTTAACCAACCTCATACACCCTCACACAACTTCACATGACCTCACACACCCTCAAACTCACACAACCTCACACAACCTCACACACCCTCAAACAAACTTAACCAACCTCACACACCCTCACAAAACCTCACATGACCTCACACACCCTCACACATCCTCACACAACCTCACATGACCTCACACACCCTCACACAACCTCAAATGAACTAACACAACCTCACATGACCTAACACACCCTCAAACTCACACAACCTCACACACCCTCAAACAACCTTAACCAACCTCATACACCCTCACACAACTTCACATGACCTCACACACCCTCACACAACCTCAAATGACCTTAAACAACCTCACATGACCTAACACCCTCAAATTCACACAACCTCACACAACCTCACACACCCTCACACAACCTCAAATGACCTTACACAACCTCACATAACCTAACACACCCCGAACCTCACACATCCTCACACAAACTCAAATTATCTTACACTTCCTCACATGACCTAACACACCCTCAAACTCACACAACCTCACACAACCTCACATACCCTCAAACAACCTTAACCAACCTCACACACCTTCACACAACCTCACATGACCTAACACACCCTCAAACTCACACAACCTCACACAACCTCACACACCCTCAAACAACCTTAACCGACCTCACACACCCTCACACAACCTCACATGACCTCACACACCCTCACACATCCTCACACAACCTCACATGACCTCACACACCCTCACACAACCTCAAATGAACTTACACAACCTCACATGACCTAACACACCCTCAAACTCACACAACCTCACACAACCTCACACACCCTCAAACAACCTTAACCAACCTCATACACCCTCACACAACTTCACATGACCTCACACACCCTCACACAACCTCAAATGACCTTAAACAACCTCACATGACCTAACACCCTCAAATTCACACAACCTCACACAACCTCACACACCCTCACACAACCTCACATGACCTCACACACCCTCACACAACCTCAAATGACCTCACACACCCTCACACAACCTCAAATGACCTTACACAACCTCACATGACCTAACATACCCTCAAATTCACACAACCTCACACAACCTCACACACCCTCACACAACCTCAAATGACCTTACACAACCTCACATGACCTAACACACCCTCAAACTCACACAACCTCACACACGCTCAAACAACCTTAACCAACCTTAACCAACCTCACACACCCTCACACAACCTCACATGACCTCACACACACTCACACAACCGCAAATGAACTTACACAACCTCACATGACCTAACACACCCACAAACTCACACAACCTCATCCACCCTCAAACAACCTTAACCAACCTCATACACCCTCACACAACTTCACATGACCTCACACACCCTCAAACTCACACAACCTCACACAACCTCACACACCCTCAAACAAACTTAACCAACCTCACACACCCTCACAAAACCTTACATGACCTCACACACCCTCACACATCCTCACACAACCTCACATGACCTCACACACCCTCACACAACCTCAAATGAACTAACACAACCTCACATGACCTAACACACCCTCAAACTCACACAACCTCACACACCCTCAAACAACCTTAACCAACCTCATACACCCTCACACAACTTCACATGACCTCACACACCCTCACACAACCTCAAATGACCTTAAACAACCTCACATGACCTAACACACTCAAATTCACACAACCTCACACAACCTCACACACCCTCACACAACCTCAAATGACCTTACACAACCTCACATGACCTAACACACCCTCAAACTCACACAACCTCACACAACCTCACACACCCTCAAACAACCTTAACCAACCTCATACACCCTCACACAACTTCACATGACCTCACACACCCTCACACAACCTCAAATGACCTTAAACAACCTCACATGACCTAACACCCTCAAATTCACACAACCTCACACAACCTCACACAACCTCACACACCCTCACACAACCTCACATGACCTCACACACCCTCACACAACCTCAAATGACCTCACACACCCTCACACAACCTCAAATGACCTTACACAACCTCACATGACCTAACACACCCTCAAATTCACACAACCTCACACACCCTCACACAACCTCTAATGACCTTACACAACCTCACATGACCTAACACACCCTCAAACTCACACAACCTCACACACGCTCAAACAACCTTAACCAACCTTAACCAACCTCACACACCCTCACACAACCTCAAATGACCTCACACACCCTCACACAACCGCAAATGAACTTACACAATCTCACATGACCTAACACACCCACAAACTCACACAACCTCACCCACCCTCAAACAACCTTAACCAACCTCATACACCCTCACACAACTTCACATGACCTCACACACCCTCACACAACCTCAAATGACCTTAAACAACCTCACATGACCTAACACCCTCAAATTCACACAACCTCACACAACCTCACACACCCTCACACAACCTCAAATGACCTTACACAACCTCACATAACCTAACACACCCCGAACCTCACACATCCTCACACAAACTCAAATTATCTTACACTTCCTCACATGACCTAACACACCCTCAAACTCACACAACCTCACACAACCTCACATACCCTCAAACAACCTTAACCAACCTCACACACCTTCACACAACCTCACATGACCTAACACACCCTCAAACTCACACAACCTCACACAACCTCACACACCCTCAAACAACCTTAACCGACCTCACACACCCTCACACAACCTCACATGACCTCACACACCCTCACACATCCTCACACAACCTCACATGACCTCACACACCCTCACACAACCTCAAATGAACTTACACAACCTCACATGACCTAACACACCCTCAAACTCACACAACCTCACACAACCTCACACACCCTCAAACAACCTTAACCAACCTCATACACCCTCACACAACTTCACATGACCTCACACACCCTCACACAACCTCAAATGACCTTAAACAACCTCACATGACCTAACACCCTCAAATTCACACAACCTCACACAACCTCACACACCCTCACACAACCTCACATGACCTCACACACCCTCACAAAACCTCAAATGACCTCACACACCCTCACACAACCTCAAATGACCTTACACAACCTCACATGACCTAACATACCCTCAAATTCACACAACCTCACACAACCTCACACACCCTCACACAACCTCAAATGACCTTACACAACCTCACATGACCTAACACACCCTCAAACTCACACAACCTCACACACGCTCAAACAACCTTAACCAACCTTAACCAACCTCACACACCCTCACACAACCTCACATGACCTCACACACACTCACACAACCGCAAATGAACTTACACAACCTCACATGACCTAACACACCCACAAACTCACACAACCTCATCCACCCTCAAACAACCTTAACCAACCTCATACACCCTCACACAACTTCACATGACCTCACACACCCTCAAACTCACACAACCTCACACAACCTCACACACCCTCAAACAAACTTAACCAACCTCACACACCCTCACAAAACCTCACATGACCTCACACACCCTCACACATCCTCAAACAACCTCACATGACCTCACACACCCTCACACAACCTCAAATGAACTAACACAACCTCACATGACCTAACACACCCTCAAACTCACACAACCTCACACACCCTCAAACAACCTTAACCAACCTCATACACCCTCACACAACTTCACATGACCTCACACACCCTCACACAACCTCAAATGACCTTAAACAACCTCACATGACCTAACACACTCAAATTCACACAACCTCACACAACCTCACACACCCTCACACAACCTCAAATGACCTTACACAACCTCACATGACCTAACACACCCTCAAACTCACACAACCTCACACAACCTCACACACCCTCAAACAACCTTAACCAACCTCATACACCCTCACACAACTTCACATGACCTCACACACCCTCACACAACCTCAAATGACCTTAAACAACCTCACATGACCTAACACCCTCAAATTCACACAACCTCACACAACCTCACACAACCCCACACACCCTCACACAACCTCACATGACCTCACACACCCTCACACAACCTCAAATGACCTCACACACCCTCACACAACCTCAAATGACCTTACACAACCTCACATGACCTAACACACCCTCAAATTCACACAACCTCACACACCCTCACACAACCTCAAATGACCTTACACAACCTCACATGACCTAACACACCCTCAAACTCACACAACCTCACACACGCTCAAACAACCTTAACCAACCTTAACCAACCTCACACACCCTCACACAACCTCAAATGACCTCACACACCCTCACACAACCGCAAATGAACTTACACAATCTCACATGACCTAACACACCCACAAACTCACACAACCTCACCCACCCTCAAACAACCTTAACCAACCTCATACACCCTCACACAACTTCACATGACCTCACACACCCTCAAACTCACACAACCTCACACAACCTCACACACCCTCAAACAAACTTAACCAACCTCACACACCCTCACAAAACCTCACATGACCTCACACACCCTCACACATCCTCACACAACCTCACATGACCTCACACACCCTCACACAACCTCAAATGAACTAACACAACCTCACATGACCTAACACACCCTCAAACTCACACAACCTCACACACCCTCAAACAACCTTAACCAACCTCATACACCCTCACACACTCAACTTCACATGACCTCACACACCCTCACACAACCTCAAATGACCTTAAACAACCTCACATGACCTAACACCCTCAAATTCACACAACCTCACACAACCTCACACACCCTCACACAACCTCAAATGACCTTACACAACCTCACATAACCTAACACACCCCGAACCTCACACATCCTCACACAAACTCAAATTATCTTACACTTCCTCACATGACCTAACACACCCTCAAACTCACACAACCTCACACAACCTCACATACCCTCAAACAACCTTAACCAACCTCACACACCTTCACACAACCTCACATGACCTAACACACCCTCAAACTCACACAACCTCACACAACCTCACACACCCTCAAACAACCTTAACCGACCTCACACACCCTCACACAACCTCACATGACCTCACACACCCTCACACATCCTCACACAACCTCACACAACCTCACACACCCTCACACAACCTCAAATGACCTTACACAACCTCACATGACCTAACACACCCTCAAACTCACACAACCTCACACAACCTCACACACCCTCAAACAACCTTAACCAACCTCATACACCCTCACACAACTTCACATGACCTCACACACCCTCACACAACCTCAAATGACCTTAAACAACCTCACATGACCTAACACCCTCAAATTCACACAACCTCACACAACCTCACACACCCTCACACAACCTCACATGACCTCACACACCCTCACACAACCTCAAATGACCTCACACACCCTCACACAACCTCAAATGACCTTACACAACCTCACATGACCTAACACACCCTCAAATTCACACAACCTCACACAACCTCACACACCCTCACACAACCTCAAATGACCTTACACAACCTCACATGACCTAACACACCCTCAAACTCACACAACCTCACACACGCTCAAACAACCTTAACCAACCTTAACCAACCTCACACACCCTCACACAACCTCACATGACCTCACACACCCTCACACAACCGCAAATGAACTTACACAACCTCACATGACCTAACACACCCACAAACTCACACAACCTCATCCACCCTCAAACAACCTTAACCAACCTCATACACCCTCACACAACTTCACATGACCTCACACACCCTCAAACTCACACAACCTCACACAACCTCACACACCCTCAAACAAACTTAACCAACCTCACACACCCTCACAAAACCTCACATGACCTCACACACCCTCAAACAACCTTAACCAACCTCATACACCCTCACACAACTTCACATGACCTCACACACCCTCACACAACCTCAAATGACCTTAAACAACCTCACATGACCTAACACCCTCAAATTCACACAACATCACACAACCTCACACACCCTCACACAACCTCAAATGACCTTACACAACCTCACATAACCTAACACACCCCGAACCTCACACATCCTCACACAAACTCAAATTACCTTACACTTCCTCACATGACCTAACACACCCTCAAACTCACACAACCTCACACAACCTCACACACCCTCAAACAACCTTAACCAACCTCACACACCTTCACACAACCTCACATGACCTAACACACCCTCAAACTCACACAACCTCACACAACCTCACACACCCTCAAACAACCTTAACCGACCTCACACACCCTCACACAACCTCACATGACCTCACACACCCTCACACATCCTCACACAACCTCACATGACCTCACACACCCTCACACAACCTCAAATGACCTTACACAACCTCACATGACCTAACACACCCTCAAACTCACACAACCTCACACAACCTCACACACCCTCAAACAACCTTAACCAACCTCATACACCCTCACACAACTTCACATGACCTCACACACCCTCACACAACCTCAAATGACCTTAAACAACCTCACATGACCTAACACCCTCAAATTCACACAACCTCACACAACCTCACACAACCTCACACAACCTCACACACCCTCACACAACCTCACATGACCTCACACACTCTCACACAACCTCAAATGACCTCACACACCCTCACACAACCTCAAATGACCTTACACAACCTCACATGACCTAACACACCCTCAAATTCACACAACCTCACACAACCTCACACACCCTCACACAACCTCAAATGACCTTACACAACCTCACATGACCTAACACACCCTCAAATTCACACAACCTCACACACCCTCACACAACCTCAAATGACCTTACACAACCTCACATGACCTAACACACCCTCAAACTCACACAACCTCACACACCCTCACACAACCTTACATACCTTTATACAACCTCAATCAACCTCACAAAGCCTCACACACTCTCTAACTCCAATAAAACCTCAAACAACCTCAACCAACCTCACACACACTCAACCAACCTCACACCTCAACTAACTCCAATAAAACCTCAAACAACCTCAACCAACCTCACACACACTCAACCAACCTCACACCTCAACCAACTCCACACACCATCAAACAAACTCCCACAGCCTCACACAACCTCACACACCTTCAAACAACCTCACACACCCTCAAATGACCTTACACAACCTCACATGACCTAACACACCCTCAAACTCACACAACCTCACACACCCTCAAACAACCTTAACCAACCTCACACACCCTCACACAACCTCACATGACCTCACACACCCTCACACAACCTCAAATGACCTCACACAACCTCACACAACCTCAAATGACCTTACACAACCTCACATGACCTAACACACCCTCAAACTCACACAACCTCACACACGCTCAAACAACCTTAACCAACCTCACACAACCTCACACAACCTCACATGACCTCACACACCCTCACACAACCGCAAATGAACTTACACAACCTCACATGACCTAACACACCCACAAACTCACACAACCTCACACAACCTCACCCACCCTCAAACAACCTTAACCAACCTCATACACCCTCACACAACTTCACATGACCTCACACACCCTCAAACTCACACAACCTCACACAACCTCACACACCCTCAAACAACCTTAACCAACCTCACACACCCTCACAAAACCTCACCTGACCTCACACACCCTCACACATCCTCACACAACCTCACATGACCTCACACACCCTCACACAACCTCAAATGAACTAACACAACCTCACATGACCTAACACACCCTCAAACTCACACAACCTCACACAACATCACACACCCTCAAACAACCTTAACCAACCTCATACACCCTCACACAACTTCACATGACCTCACACACCCTCACACAACCTCAAATGACCTTAAACAACCTCACATGACCTAACACCCTCAAATTCACACAACCTCACACAACCTCACACACCCTCACACAACCTCACATGACCTCACACACCCTCACACAACCTCAAATGACCTCACACACCCTCACACAACCTCAAATGACCTTACACAACCTCACATGACCTAACATACCCTCAAATTCACACAACCTCACACAACCTCACACACCCTCACACAACCTCAAATGACCTTACACAACCTCACATGACCTAACACACCCTCAAACTCACACAACCTCACACACGCTCAAACAACCTTAACCAACCTTAACCAACCTCACACACCCTCACACAACCTCACATGACCTCACACACACTCACACAACCGCAAATGAACTTACACAACCTCACATGACCTAACACACCCACAAACTCACACAACCTCATCCACCCTCAAACAACCTTAACCAACCTCATACACCCTCACACAACTTCACATGACCTCACACACCCTCAAACTCACACAACCTCACACAACCTCACACACCCTCAAACAAACTTAACCAACCTCACACACCCTCACAAAACCTCACATGACCTCACACACCCTCACACATCCTCACACAACCTCACATGACCTCACACACCCTCACACAACCTCAAATGAACTAACACAACCTCACATGACCTAACACACCCTCAAACTCACACAACCTCACACAACCTCACACACCCTCAAACAACCTTAACCAACCTCATACACCCTCACACAACTTCACATGACCTCACACACCCTCACACAACCTCAAATGACCTTAAACAACCTCACATGACCTAACACCCTCAAATTCACACAACCTCACACAACCTCACACACCCTCACACAACCTCACATGACCTTACACAACCTCACATGACCTAACACACCCTCAAACTCACACAACCTCACACAACCTCACACACCCTCAAACAACCTTAACCAACCTCATACACCCTCACACAACTTCACATGACCTCACACACCCTCACACAACCTCAAATGACCTTAAACAACCTCACATGACCTAACACCCTCAAATTCACACAACCTCACACAACCTCACACAACCTCACACACCCTCACACAACCTCACATGACCTCACACACCCTCACACAACCTCAAATGACCTCACACACCCTCACACAACCTCAAATGACCTTACACAACCTCACATGACCTAACACACCCTCAAATTCACACAACCTCACACAACCTCACACACCCTCACACAACCTCAAATGACCTTACACAACCTCACATGACCTAACACACCCTCAAACTCACACAACCTCACACACGCTCAAACAACCTTAACCAACCTTAACCAACCTCACACACCCTCACACAACCTCACATGACCTCACACACACTCACACAACCGCAAATGAACTTACATAACCTCACATGACCTAACACACCCACAAACTCACACAACCTCATCCACCCTCAAACAACCTTAACCAACCTCATACACCCTCACACAACTTCACATGACCTCACACACCCTCAAACTCACACAACCTCACACAACCTCACACACCCTCAAACAAACTTAACCAACCTCACACACCCTCACAAAACCTCACATGACCTCACACACCCTCACACATCCTCACACAACCTCACATGACCTCACACACCCTCACACAACCTCAAATGAACTAACACAACCTCACATGACCTAACACACCCTCAAACTCACACAACCTCACACAACCTCACACACCCTCAAACAACCTTAACCAACCTCATACACCCTCACACAACTTCACATGACCTCACACACCCTCACACAACCTCAAATGACCTTAAACAACCTCACATGACCTAACACCCTCAAATTCACACAACCTCACACAACCTCACACACCCTCACACAACCTCAAATGACCTTACACAACCTCACATGACCTAACACACCCTCAAACTCACACAACCTCACACAACCTCACACACCCTCAAACAACCTTAACCAACCTCATACACCCTCACACAACTTCACATGACCTCACACACCCTCACACAACCTCAAATGACCTTAAACAACCTCACATGACCTAACACCCTCAAATTCACACAACCTCACACAACCTCACACAACCTCACACACCCTCACACAACCTCACATGACCACACACACCCTCACACAACCTCAAATGACCTCACACACCCTCACACAACCTCAAATGACCTTACACAACCTCACATGACCTAACACACCCTCAAATTCACACAACCTCACACAACCTCACACACCCTCACACAACCTCAAATGACCTTACACAACCTCACATGACCTAACACACCCTCAAACTCACACAACCTCACACACGCTCAAACAACCTTAACCAACCTTAACCAACCTCACACACCCTCACACAACCTCACATGACCTCACACACCCTCACACAACCGCAAATGAACTTACACAACCTCACATGACCTAACACACCCACAAACTCAGACAACCTCATCCACCCTCAAACAACCTTAACCAACCTCATACACCCTCACACAACTTCACATGACCTCACACACCCTCAAACTCACACAACCTCACACAACCTCACACACCCTCAAACAAACTTAACCAACCTCACACACCCTCACAAAACCTCACATGACCTCACACACCCTCACACATCCTCACACAACCTCACATGACCTCACACACCCTCACACAACCTCAAATGAACTAACACAACCTCACATGACCTAACACACCCTCAAACTCACACAACCTCACACAACCTCACACACCCTCAAACAACCTTAACCAACCTCATACACCCTCACACAACTTCACATGACCTCACACACCCTCACACAACCTCAAATGACCTTAAACAACCTCACATGACCTAACACCCTCAAATTCACACAACCTCACACAACCTCACACACCCTCACACAACCTCAAATGACCTTACACAACCTCACATAACCTAACACACCCCGAACCTCACACATCCTCACACAAACTCAAATTACCTTACACTTCCTCACATGACCTAACACACCCTCAAACTCACACAACCTCACACAACCTCACACACCCTCAAACAACCTTAACCAACCTCACACACCTTCACACAACCTCACATGACCTAACACACCCTCAAACTCACACAACCTCACACAACCTCACACACCCTCAAACAACCTTAACCGACCTCACACACCCTCACACAACCTCACATGACCTCACACACCCTCACACATCCTCACACAACCTCACATGACCTCACACACCCTCACACAACCTCAAATGACCTTACACAACCTCACATGACCTAACACACCCTCAAACTCACACAACCTCACACAACCTCACACACCCTCAAACAACCTTAACCAACCTCATACACCCTCACACAACTTCACATGACCTCACACACCCTCACACAACCTCAAATGACCTTAAACAACCTCACATGACCTAACACCCTCAAATTCACAGAACCTCACACAACCTCACACAACCTCACACACCCTCACACAACCTCACATGACCTCACACACCCTCACACAACCTCAAATGACCTCACACACCCTCACACAACCTCAAATGACCTTACACAACCTCACATGACCTAACACACCCTCAAATTCACACAACCTCACACAACCTCACACACCCTCACACAACCTCAAATGACCTTACACAACCTCACATGACCTAACACACCCTCAAATTCACACAACCTCACACACCCTCACACAACCTCAAATGACCTTACACAACCTCACATGACCTAACACACCCTCAAACTCACACAACCTCACACACCCTCAACCAACCTTAACCAACCTCATACACCCTCACACAACTTCACATGACCTCACACACCCTCACACAACCTCAAATGACCTTAAACAACCTCACATGACCTAACACCCTCAAATTCACACAACCTCACACAACCTCACACACCCTCACACAACCTCAAATGACGTTACACAACCTCACATAAGTTACAAGCCCCGAACCTCACACATCCTCACACAAACTCAAATTACCTTACACTTCCTCACATGACCTAACACACCCTCAAACTCACACAACCTCACACAACCTCACACACCCTCAAACAACCTTAACCAACCTCACACACCTTCACACAACCTCACATGACCTAACACACCCTCAAACTCACACAACCTCACACAACCTCACACACCCTCAAACAACCTTAACCGACCTCACATGACCTAACACACCCTCAGACTCACACAACCTCACACACCCTCACACAACCTCACATACCTTTATACAACCTCAATCAACCTCACAAAGCCTCACACACTCTCTAACTCCAAAAGAACCTCAAACAACCTCAACCAACCTCACACACACTCAACCAACCTCACACCTCAACCAACTCCACACACCATCAAACAAACTCCCACAGCCTCACACAACCTCACACACCTTCAAACAACCTCACACACCCTCAAATGACCTTACACAACCTCACATGACCTAACACACCCTCAAACTCACACAACCTCACACACCCTCAAACAACCTTAACCAACCTCACACACCCTCACACAACCTCACATGACCTCACACACCCTCACACAACCTCAAATGACCTCACACACCCTCACACAACCTCAAATGACCTTACACAACCTCACATAACCTAACACACCCCGAACCTCACACATCCTCACACAAACTCAAATTACCTTACACTTCCTCACATGACCTAACACACCCTCAAACTCACACAACCTCACACAACCTCACACACCCTCAAACAACCTTAACCAACCTCACACACCTTCACACAACCTCACATGACCTAACACACCCTCAAACTCACACAACCTCACACAACCTCACACACCCTCAAACAACCTTAACCGACCTCACACACCCTCACACAACCTCACATGACCTCACACACCCTCACACATCCTCACACAACCTCACATGACCTCACACACCCTCACACAACCTCAAATGACCTTACACAACCTCACATGACCTAACACACCCTCAAACTCACACAACCTCACACAACCTCACACACCCTCAAACAACCTTAACCAACCTCATACACCCTCACACAACTTCACATGACCTCACACACCCTCACACAACCTCAAATGACCTTAAACAACCTCACATGACCTAACACCCTCAAATTCACAGAACCTCACACAACCTCACACAACCTCACACACCCTCACACAACCTCACATGACCTCACACACCCTCACACAACCTCAAATGACCTCACACACCCTCACACAACCTCAAATGACCTTACACAACCTCACATGACCTAACACACCCTCAAATTCACACAACCTCACACAACCTCACACACCCTCACACAACCTCAAATGACCTTACACAACCTCACATGACCTAACACACCCTCAAATTCACACAACCTCACACACCCTCACACAACCTCAAATGACCTTACACAACCTCACATGACCTAACACACCCTCAAACTCACACAACCTCACACACCCTCAACCAACCTTAACCAACCTCATACACCCTCACACAACTTCACATGACCTCACACACCCTCACACAACCTCAAATGACCTTAAACAACCTCACATGACCTAACACCCTCAAATTCACACAACCTCACACAACCTCACACACCCTCACACAACCTCAAATGACGTTACACAACCTCACATAAGTTACAAGCCCCGAACCTCACACATCCTCACACAAACTCAAATTACCTTACACTTCCTCACATGACCTAACACACCCTCAAACTCACACAACCTCACACAACCTCACACACCCTCAAACAACCTTAACCAACCTCACACACCTTCACACAACCTCACATGACCTAACACACCCTCAAACTCACACAACCTCACACAACCTCACACACCCTCAAACAACCTTAACCGACCTCACATGACCTAACACACCCTCAGACTCACACAACCTCACACACCCTCACACAACCTCACATACCTTTATACAACCTCAATCAACCTCACAAAGCCTCACACACTCTCTAACTCCAAAAGAACCTCAAACAACCTCAACCAACCTCACACACACTCAACCAACCTCACACCTCAACCAACTCCACACACCATCAAACAAACTCCCACAGCCTCACACAACCTCACACACCTTCAAACAACCTCACACACCCTCAAATGACCTTACACAACCTCACATGACCTAACACACCCTCAAACTCACACAACCTCACACACCCTCAAACAACCTTAACCAACCTCACACACCCTCACACAACCTCACATGACCTCACACACCCTCACACAACCTCAAATGACCTCACACACCCTCACACAACCTCAAATGACCTTACACAACCTCACATAACCTAACACACCCCGAACCTCACACATCCTCACACAAACTCAAATTACCTTACACTTCCTCACATGACCTAACACACCCTCAAACTCACACAACCTCACACAACCTCACACACCCTCAAACAACCTTAACCAACCTCACACACCTTCACACAACCTCACATGACCTAACACACCCTCAAACTCACACAACCTCACACAACCTCACACACCCTCAAACAACCTTAACCGACCTCACACACCCTCACACAACCTCACATGACCTCACACACCCTCACACATCCTCACACAACCTCACATGACCTCACACACCCTCACACAACCTCAAATGAACTTACACAACCTCACATGACCTAACACACCCTCAAACTCACACAACCTCACACAACCTCACACACCCTCAAACAACCTTAACCAACCTCATACACCCTCACACAACTTCACATGACCTCACACACCCTCACACAACCTCAAATGACCTTACACAACCTCACATGACCTAACACACCCTCAAACTCACACAACCTCACACACGCTCAAACAACCTTAACCAACCTTAACCAACCTCACACACCCTCACACAACCTCACATGACCTCACACACCCTCACACAACCGCAAATGAACTTACACAACCTCACATGACCTAACACACCCACAAACTAACACAACCTCATCCACCCTCAAACAACCTTAACCAACCTCATACACCCTCACACAACTTCACATGACCTCACACACCCTCAAACTCACACAACCTCACACAACCTCACACACCCTCAAACAAACTTAACCAACCTCACACACCCTCACAAAACCTCACATGACCTCACACACCCTCAACACATCCTCACACAACCTCACATGACCTCACACACCCTCACACAACCTCAAATGAACTAACACAACCTCACATGACCTAACACACCCTCAAACTCACACAACCTCACACACCCTCAAACAACCTTAACCGACCTCACACACCCTCACACAACCTCACATGACCTCACACACCCTCACACATCCTCACACAACCTCACATGACCTCACACACCCTCACACAACCTCAAATGAACTTACACAACCTCACATGACCTAACACACCCTCAAACTCACACAACCTCACACAACCTCACACACCCTCAAACAACCTTAACCAACCTCATACACCCTCACACAACTTCACATGACCTCACACACCCTCACACAACCTCAAATGACCTTAAACAACCTCACATGACCTAACACCCTCAAATTCACACAACCTCACACAACCTCACACACCATCACACAACCTCACATGACCTCACACACCCTCACACAACCTCAAATGACCTCACACACCCTCACACAACCTCAAATGACCTTACACAACCTCACATGACCTAACAGACCCTCAAATTCACACAACCTCACACAACCTCACACACCCTCACACAACCTCAAATGACCTTACACAACCTCACATGACCTAACACACCCTCAAACTCACACAACCTCACACACGCTCAAACAACCTTAACCAACCTTAATCAACCTCACACACCCTCACACAACCTCAAATGACCTCACACACCCTCACACAACCGCAAATGAACTTACACAACCTCACATGACCTAACACACCCACAAACTCACACAACCTCACCCACCCTCAAACAACCTTAACCAACCTCATACACCCTCACACAACTTCACATGACCTCACACACCCTCAAACTCACACAACCTCACACAACCTCACACACCCTCAAACAAACTTAACCAACCTCACACACCCTCACAAAACCTCACATGACCTCACACACCCTCACACATCCTCACACAACCTCACATGACCTCACACACCCTCACACAACCTCAAATGAACTAACACAACCTCACATGACCTAACACACCCTCAAACTCACACAACCTCACACACCCTCAAACAACCTTAACCAACCTCATACACCCTCACACAACTTCACATGACCTCACACACCCTCACACAACATCAAATGACCTTAAACAACCTCACATGACCTAACACCCTCAAATTCACACAACCTCACACAACCTCACACAACCTCACACAACCTCAAATGACCTTACACAACCTCACATAACCTAACACACCCCGAACCTCACACATCCTCACACAAACTCAAATTACCTTACACTTCCTCACATGACCTAACACACCCTCAAACTCACACAACCTCACACAACCTCACACACCCTCAAACAACCTTAACCAACCTCACACACCTTCACACAACCTCACATGACCTAACACACCCTCAAACTCACACAACCTCACACAACCTCACACAACCTCACACACCCTCAAACAACCTTAACCGACCTCACACACCCTCACACAACCTCACATGACCTCACACACCCTCACACATCCTCACACAACCTCACATGACCTCACACACCCTCACACAACCTCAAATGAACTTACACAACCTCACATGACCTAACACACCCTCAAACTCACACAACCTCACACAACCTCACACACCCTCAAACAACCTTAACCAACCTCATACACCCTCACACAACTTCACATGACCTCACACACCCTCACACAAGCTCAAATGACCTTAAACAACCTCACATGACCTAACACCCTCAAATTCACACAACCTCACACAACCTCACACACCCTCACACAACCTCACATGACCTCACACACCCTCACACAACCTCAAATGACCTCACACACCCTCACACAACCTCAAATGACCTTACACAACCTCACATGACCTAACATACCCTCAAATTCACACAACCTCACACAACCTCACACAACCTCACACACCCTCACACAACCTCAAATGACCTTACACAACCTCACATGACCTAACACACCCTCAAACTCACACAACCTCACACACGCTCAAACAACCTTAACCAACCTTAACCAACCTCACACACCCTCACACAACCTCACATGACCTCACACACACTCACACAACCGCAAATGAACTTACACAACCTCACATGACCTAACACACCCACAAACTCACACAACCTCATCCACCCTCAAACAACCTTAACCAACCTCATACACCCTCACACAACTTCACATGACCTCACACACCCTCAAACTCACACAACCTCACACAACCTCACACACCCTCAAACAAACTTAACCAACCTCACACACCCTCACAAAACCTCACATGACCTCACACACCCTCACACATCCTCACACAACCTCACATGACCTCACACACCCTCACACAACCTCAAATGAACTAACACAACCTCACATGACCTAACACACCCTCAAACTCACACAACCTCACACAACCTCACACACCCTCAAACAACCTTAACCAACCTCATACACCCTCACACAACTTCACATGACCTCACACACCCTCACACAACCTCAAATGACCTTAAACAACCTCACATGACCTAACACCCTCAAATTCACACAACCTCACACAACCTCACACACCCTCACACAACCTCAAATGACCTTACACAACCTCACATGACCTAACACACCCTCAAACTCACACAACCTCACACAACCTCACACACCCTCAAACAACCTTAACCAACCTCATACACCCTCACACAACTTCACATGACCTCACACACCCTCACACAACCTCAAATGACCTTAAACAATCTCACATGACCTAACACCCTCAAATTCACACAACCTCACACAACCTCACACAACCTCACACACCCTCACACAACCTCACATGACCACACACACCCTCACACAACCTCAAATGACCTCACACACCCTCACACAACCTCAAATGACCTTACACAACCTCACATGACCTAACACACCCTCAAATTCACACAACCTCACACAACCTCACACACCCTCACACAACCTCAAATGACCTTACACAACCTCACATGACCTAACACACCCTCAAACTCACACAACCTCACACACGCTCAAACAACCTTAACCAACCTTAACCAACCTCACACACCCTCACACAACCTCACATGACCTCACACACCCTCACACAACCGCAAATGAACTTACACAACCTCACATGACCTAACACACCCACAAACTCAGACAACCTCATCCACCCTCAAACAACCTTAACCAACCTCATACACCCTCACACAACTTCACATGACCTCACACACCCTCAAACTCACACAACCTCACACAACCTCACACACCCTCAAACAAACTTAACCAACCTCACACACCCTCACAAAACCTCACATGACCTCACACACCCTCACACATCCTCACACAACCTCACATGACCTCACACACCCTCACACAACCTCAAATGAACTAACACAACCTCACATGACCTAACACACCCTCAAACTCACACAACCTCACACAACCTCACACACCCTCAAACAACCTTAACCAACCTCATACACCCTCACACAACTTCACATGACCTCACACACCCTCACACAACCTCAAATGACCTTAAACAACCTCACATGACCTAACACCCTCAAATTCACACAACCTCACACAACCTCACACACCCTCACACAACCTCAAATGACCTTACACAACCTCACATAACCTAACACACCCCGAACCTCACACATCCTCACACAAACTCAAATTACCTTACACTTCCTCACATGACCTAACACACCCTCAAACTCACACAACCTCACACAACCTCACACACCCTCAAACAACCTTAACCGACCTCACACACCCTCACACAACCTCACACGACCTCACACACCCTCACACATCCTCACACAACCTCACATGACCTCACACACCCTCACACAACCTCAAATGACCTTACACAACCTCACATGACCTAACACACCCTCAAACTCACACAACCTCACACAACCTCACACACCCTCAAACAACCTTAACCAACCTCATACACCCTCACACAACTTCACATGACCTCACACACCCTCACACAACCTCAAATGACCTTAAACAACCTCACATGACCTAACACCCTCAAATTCACAGAACCTCACACAACCTCACACAACCTCACACACCCTCACACAACCTCACATGACCTCACACACCCTCACACAACCTCAAATGACCTCACACACCCTCACACAACCTCAAATGACCTTACACAACCTCACATGACCTAACACACCCTCAAATTCACACAACCTCACACAACCTCACACACCCTCACACAACCTCAAATGACCTTACACAACCTCACATGACCTAACACACCCTCAAATTCACACAACCTCACACACCCTCACACAACCTCAAATGACCTTACACAACCTCACATGACCTAACACACCCTCAAACTCACACAACCTCATACACCCTCACACAACTTCACATGACCTCACACAACCTCACACAACCTCAAATGACCTTAAACAACCTCACATGACCTAACACCCTCAAATTCACACAACCTCACACAACCTCACACACCCTCACACAACCTCAAATGACGTTACACAACCTCACATAAGTTACAAGCCCCGAACCTCACACATCCTCACACAAACTCAAATTACCTTACACTTCCTCACATGACCTAACACACCCTCAAACTCACACAACCTCACACAACCTCACACACCCTCAAACAACCTTAACCAACCTCACACACCTTCACACAACCTCACATGACCTAACACACCCTCAAACTCACACAACCTCACACAACCTCACACACCCTCAAACAACCTTAACCGACCTCACATGACCTAACACACCCTCAGACTCACACAACCTCACACACCCTCACACAACCTCACATACCTTTATACAACCTCAATCAACCTCACAAAGCCTCACACACTCTCTAACTCCAAAAGAACCTCAAACAACCTCAACCAACCTCACACACACTCAACCAACCTCACACCTCAACCAACTCCACACACCATCAAACAAACTCCCACAGCCTCACACAACCTCACACACCTTCAAACAACCTCACACACCCTCAAATGACCTTACACAACCTCACATGACCTAACACACCCTCAAACTCACACAACCTCACACACCCTCAAACAACCTTAACCAACCTCACACACCCTCACACAACCTCACATGACCTCACACACCCTCACACAACCTCAAATGACCTCACACACCCTCACACAACCTCAAATGACCTTACACAACCTCACATAACCTAACACACCCCGAACCTCACACATCCTCACACAAACTCAAATTACCTTACACTTCCTCACATGACCTAACACACCCTCAAACTCACACAACCTCACACAACCTCACACACCCTCAAACAACCTTAACCAACCTCACACACCTTCACACAACCTCACATGACCTAACACACCCTCAAACTCACACAACCTCACACAACCTCACACACCCTCAAACAACCTTAACCGACCTCACACACCCTCACACAACCTCACATGACCTCACACACCCTCACACATCCTCACACAACCTCACATGACCTCACACACCCTCACACAACCTCAAATGAACTTACACAACCTCACATGACCTAACACACCCTCAAACTCACACAACCTCACACAACCTCACACACCCTCAAACAACCTTAACCAACCTCATACACCCTCACACAACTTCACATGACCTCACACACCCTCACACAACCTCAAATGACCTTACACAACCTCACATGACCTAACACACCCTCAAACTCACACAACCTCACACACGCTCAAACAACCTTAACCAACCTTAACCAACCTCACACACCCTCACACAACCTCACATGACCTCACACACCCTCACACAACCGCAAATGAACTTACACAACCTCACATGACCTAACACACCCACAAACTAACACAACCTCATCCACCCTCAAACAACCTTAACCAACCTCATACACCCTCACACAACTTCACATGACCTCACACACCCTCAAACTCACACAACCTCACACAACCTCACACACCCTCAAACAAACTTAACCAACCTCACACACCCTCACAAAACCTCACATGACCTCACACACCCTCAACACATCCTCACACAACCTCACATGACCTCACACACCCTCACACAACCTCAAATGAACTAACACAACCTCACATGACCTAACACACCCTCAAACTCACACAACCTCACACACCCTCAAACAACCTTAACCGACCTCACACACCCTCACACAACCTCACATGACCTCACACACCCTCACACATCCTCACACAACCTCACATGACCTCACACACCCTCACACAACCTCAAATGAACTTACACAACCTCACATGACCTAACACACCCTCAAACTCACACAACCTCACACAACCTCACACACCCTCAAACAACCTTAACCAACCTCATACACCCTCACACAACTTCACATGACCTCACACACCCTCACACAACCTCAAATGACCTTAAACAACCTCACATGACCTAACACCCTCAAATTCACACAACCTCACACAACCTCACACACCATCACACAACCTCACATGACCTCACACACCCTCACACAACCTCAAATGACCTCACACACCCTCACACAACCTCAAATGACCTTACACAACCTCACATGACCTAACAGACCCTCAAATTCACACAACCTCACACAACCTCACACACCCTCACACAACCTCAAATGACCTTACACAACCTCACA
This sequence comes from Borostomias antarcticus, assembly GCF_949987555.1. Classification (NCBI taxonomy): domain Eukaryota; kingdom Metazoa; phylum Chordata; class Actinopteri; order Stomiiformes; family Stomiidae; genus Borostomias; species Borostomias antarcticus. The sequence goes on along the minus strand of NC_140246.1, from coordinate 18,127,236 downwards.
TGACCTAACACACCCTCAAACTCACACAACCTCACACACGCTCAAACAACCTTAACCAACCTTAATCAACCTCACACACCCTCACACAACCTCAAATGACCTCACACACCCTCACACAACCGCAAATGAACTTACACAACCTCACATGACCTAACACACCCACAAACTCACACAACCTCACCCACCCTCAAACAACCTTAACCAACCTCATACACCCTCACACAACTTCACATGACCTCACACACCCTCAAACTCACACAACCTCACACAACCTCACACACCCTCAAACAAACTTAACCAACCTCACACACCCTCACAAAACCTCACATGACCTCACACACCCTCACACACCCTCACACAACCTCAAATGACCTCACACACCCTCACACAACCTCAAATGACCTTACACAACCTCACATGACCTAACAGACCCTCAAATTCACACATCCTCACACAACCTCACACACCCTCACACAACCTCAAATGACCTTACACAACCTCACATGACCTAACACACCCTCAAACTCACACAACCTCACACACGCTCAAACAACCTTAACCAACCTTAATCAACCTCACACACCCTCACACAACCTCAAATGACCTCACACACCCTCACACAACCGCAAATGAACTTACACAACCTCACATGACCTAACACACCCACAAACTCACACAACCTCACCCACCCTCAAACAACCTTAACCAACCTCATACACCCTCACACAACTTCACATGACCTCACACACCCTCAAACTCACACAACCTCACACAACCTCACACACCCTCAAACAAACTTAACCAACCTCACACACCCTCACAAAACCTCACATGACCTCACACACCCTCACACATCCTCACACAACCTCACATGACCTCACACACCCTCACACAACCTCAAATGAACTAACACAACCTCACATGACCTAACACACCCTCAAACTCACACAACCTCACACACCCTCAAACAACCTTAACCAACCTCATACACCCTCACACAACTTCACATGACCTCACACACCCTCACACAACATCAAATGACCTTAAACAACCTCACATGACCTAACACCCTCAAATTCACACAACCTCACACAACCTCACACACCCTCACACAACCTCAAATGACCTTACACAACCTCACATAACCTAACACACCCCGAACCTCACACATCCTCACACAAACTCAAATTACCTTACACTTCCTCACATGACCTAACACACCCTCAAACTCACACAACCTCACACAACCTCACACACCCTCAAACAACCTTAACCAACCTCACACACCTTCACACAACCTCACATGACCTAACACACCCTCAAACTCACACAACCTCACACAACCTCACACAACCTCACACACCCTCAAACAACCTTAACCGACCTCACACACCCTCACACAACCTCACATGACCTCACACACCCTCACACATCCTCACACAACCTCACATGACCTCACACACCCTCACACAACCTCAAATGAACTTACACAACCTCACATGACCTAACACACCCTCAAACTCACACAACCTCACACAACCTCACACACCCTCAAACAACCTTAACCAACCTCATACACCCTCACACAACTTCACATGACCTCACACACCCTCACACAAGCTCAAATGACCTTAAACAACCTCACATGACCTAACACCCTCAAATTCACACAACCTCACACAACCTCACACACCCTCACACAACCTCACATGACCTCACACACCCTCACACAACCTCAAATGACCTCACACACCCTCACACAACCTCAAATGACCTTACACAACCTCACATGACCTAACATACCCTCAAATTCACACAACCTCACACAACCTCACACAACCTCACACACCCTCACACAACCTCAAATGACCTTACACAACCTCACATGACCTAACACACCCTCAAACTCACACAACCTCACACACGCTCAAACAACCTTAACCAACCTTAACCAACCTCACACACCCTCACACAACCTCACATGACCTCACACACACTCACACAACCGCAAATGAACTTACACAACCTCACATGACCTAACACACCCACAAACTCACACAACCTCATCCACCCTCAAACAACCTTAACCAACCTCATACACCCTCACACAACTTCACATGACCTCACACACCCTCAAACTCACACAACCTCACACAACCTCACACACCCTCAAACAAACTTAACCAACCTCACACACCCTCACAAAACCTCACATGACCTCACACACCCTCACACATCCTCACACAACCTCACATGACCTCACACACCCTCACACAACCTCAAATGAACTAACACAACCTCACATGACCTAACACACCCTCAAACTCACACAACCTCACACAACCTCACACACCCTCAAACAACCTTAACCAACCTCATACACCCTCACACAACTTCACATGACCTCACACACCCTCACACAACCTCAAATGACCTTAAACAACCTCACATGACCTAACACCCTCAAATTCACACAACCTCACACAACCTCACACACCCTTACACAACCTCAAATGACCTTACACAACCTCACATGACCTAACACACCCTCAAACTCACACAACCTCACACAACCTCACACACCCTCAAACAACCTTAACCAACCTCATACACCCTCACACAACTTCACATGACCTCACACACCCTCACACAACCTCAAATGACCTTAAACAACCTCACATGACCTAACACCCTCAAATTCACACAACCTCACACAACCACACACAACCTCACACACCCTCACACAACCTCACATGACCTCACACACCCTCACACAACCTCAAATGACCTCACACACCCTCACACAACCTCAAATGACCTTACACAACCTCACATGACCTAACACACCCTCAAATTCACACAACCTCACACAACCTCACACACCCTCACACAACCTCAAATGACCTTACACAACCTCACATGACCTAACACACCCTCAAACTCACACAACCTCACACACGCTCAAACAACCTTAACCAACCTTAACCAACCTCACACACCCTCACACAACCTCACATGACCTCACACACCCTCACACAACCGCAAATGAACTTACACAACCTCACATGACCTAACACACCCACAAACTCACACAACCTCATCCACCCTCAAACAACCTTAACCAACCTCATACACCCTCACACAACTTCACATGACCTCACACACCCTCAAACTCACACAAACTCACACAACCTCACACACCCTCAAACAAACTTAACCAACCTCACACACCCTCACAAAACCTCACATGACCTCACACACCCTCACACATCCTCACACAACCTCACATGACCTCACACACCCTCACACAACCTCAAATGAACTAACACAACCTCACATGACCTAACACACCCTCAAACTCACACAACCTCACACAACCTCACACACCCTCAAACAACCTTAACCAACCTCATACACCCTCACACAACTTCACATGACCTCACACACCCTCACACAACCTCAAATGACCTTAAACAACCTCACATGACCTAACACCCTCAAATTCACACAACCTCACACAACCTCACACACCCTCACACAACCTCAAATGACCTTACACAACCTCACATAACCTAACACACCCCGAACCTCACACATCCTCACACAAACTCAAATTACCTTACACTTCCTCACATGACCTAACACACCCTCAAACTCACACAACCTCACACAACCTCACACACCCTCAAACAACCTTAACCAACCTCACACACCTTCACACAACCTCACATGACCTAACACACCCTCAAACTCACACAACCTCACACAACCTCACACACCCTCAAACAACCTTAACCGACCTCACACACCCTCACACAACCTCACATGACCTCACACACCCTCACACATCCTCAAACAACCTCACATGACCTCACACACCCTCACACAACCTCAAATGACCTTACACAACCTCACATGACCTAACACACCCTCAAACTCACACAACCTCACACAACCTCACACACCCTCAAACAACCTTAACCAACCTCATACACCCTCACACAACTTCACATGACCTCACACACCCTCACACAACCTCAAATGACCTTAAACAACCTCACATGACCTAACACCCTCAAATTCACACAACCTCACACAACCTCACACAACCTCACACACCCTCACACAACCTCACATGACCTCACACACCCTCACACAACCTCAAATTAACTCACACACCCTCACACAACCTCAAATGACCTTACACAACCTCACATGACCTAACACACCCTCAAATTCACACAACCTCACACAACCTCACACACCCTCACACAACCTCAAATGACCTTACACAACCTCACATGACCTAACACACCCTCAAACTCACACAACCTCACACACGCTCAAACAACCTTAACCAACCTCACACAACCTCACACAACCTCACCTGACCTCACACACCCTCACACATCCTCACACAACCTCACATGACCTCACACACCCTCACACAACCTCAAATGAACTAACACAACCTCACATGACCTAACACACCCTCAAACTCACACAACCTCACACAACATCACACACCCTCAAACAACCTTAACCAACCTCATACACCCTCACACAACTTCACATGACCTCACACACCCTCACACAACCTCAAATGACCTTAAACAACCTCACATGACCTAACACCCTCAAATTCACACAACCTCACACAACCTCACACACCCTCACACAACCTCAAATGACCTTACACAACCTCACATAACCTAACACACCCCGAACCTCACACATCCTCACACAAACTCAAATTACCTTACACTTCCTCACATGACCTAACACACCCTCAAACTCACACAACCTCACACAACCTCACACACCCTCAAACAACCTTAACCAACCTCACACACCTTCACACAACCTCACATGACCTAACACACCCTCAAACTCACACAACCTCACACAACCTCACACACCCTCAAACAACCTTAACCGACCTCACACACCCTCACACAACCTCACGACCTCACACACCCTCACACATCCTCACACAACCTCACATGACCTCACACACCCTCACACAACCTCAAATGAACTTACACAACCTCACATGACCTAACACACCCTCAAACTCACACAACCTCACACAACCTCACACACCCTCAAACAACCTTAACCAACCTCATACACCCTCACACAACTTCACATGACCTCACACACCCTCACACAACCTCAAATGACCTTACACAACCTCACATGACCTAACACACCCTCAAACTCACACAACCTCACACACGCTCAAACAACCTTAACCAACCTTAACCAACCTCACACACCCTCACACAACCTCACATGACCTCACACACCCTCACACAACCGCAAATGAACTTACACAACCTCACATGACCTAACACACCCACAAACTAACACAACCTCATCCACCCTCAAACAACCTTAACCAACCTCATACACCCTCACACAACTTCACATGACCTCACACACCCTCAAACTCACACAACCTCACACAACCTCACACACCCTCAAACAAACTTAACCAACCTCACACACCCTCACAAAACCTCACATGACCTCACACACCCTCACACATCCTCACACAACCTCACATGACCTCACACACCCTCACACAACCTCAAATGAACTAACACAACCTCACATGACCTAACACACCCTCAAACTCACACAACCTCACACACCCTCAAACAACCTTAACCGACCTCACACACCCTCACACAACCTCACATGACCTCACACACCCTCACACATCCTCACACAACCTCACATGACCTCACACACCCTCACACAACCTCAAATGAACTTACACAACCTCACATGACCTAACACACCCTCAAACTCACACAACCTCACACAACCTCACACACCCTCAAACAACCTTAACCAACCTCATACACCCTCACACAACTTCACATGACCTCACACACCCTCACACAACTTCAAATGACCTTAAACAACCTCACATGACCTAACACCCTCAAATTCACACAACCTCACACAACCTCACACACCATCACACAACCTCACATGACCTCACACACCCTCACACAACCTCAAATTACCTCACACACCCTCACACAACCTCAAATGACCTTACACAACCTCACATGACCTAACAGACCCTCAAATTCACACAACCTCACACAACCTCACACACCCTCACACAACCTCAAATGACCTTACACAACCTCACATGACCTAACACACCCTCAAACTCACACAACCTCACACACGCTCAAACAACCTTACCAACCTTAATCAACCTCACACACCCTCACACAACCTCAAATGACCTCACACACCCTCACACAACCGCAAATGAACTTACACAACCTCACATGACCTAACACACCCAAAAACTCACACAACCTCACCCACCCTCAAACAACCTTAACCAACCTCATACACCCTCACACAACTTCACATGACCTCACACACCCTCAAACTCACACAACCTCACACAACCTCACACACCCTCAAACAAACTTAACCAACCTCACACACCCTCACAAAACCTCACATGACCTCACACACCCTCACACATCCTCACACAACCTCACATGACCTCACACACCCTCACACAACCTCAAATGAACTAACACAACCTCACATGACCTAACACACCCTCAAACTCACACAACCTCACACACCCTCAAACAACCTTAACCAACCTCATACACCCTCACACAACTTCACATGACCTCACACACCCTCACACAACATCAAATGACCTTAAACAACCTCACATGACCTAACACCCTCAAATTCACACAACCTCACACAACCTCACACACCCTCACACAACCTCAAATGACCTTACACAACCTCACATAACCTAACACACCCCGAACCTCACACATCCTCACACAAACTCAAATTACCTTACACTTCCTCACATGACCTAACACACCCTCAAACTCACACAACCTCACACAACCTCACACACCCTCAAACAACCTTAACCAACCTCACACACCTTCACACAACCTCACATGACCTAACACACCCTCAAACTCACACAACCTCACACAACCTCACACAACCTCACACACCCTCAAACAACCTTAACCGACCTCACACACCCTCACACAACCTCACATGACCTCACACACCCTCACACATCCTCACACAACCTCACATGACCTCACACACCCTCACACAACCTCAAATGAACTTACACAACCTCACATGACCTAACACACCCTCAAACTCACACAACCTCACACAACCTCACACACCCTCAAACAACCTTAACCAACCTCATACACCCTCACACAACTTCACATGACCTCACACACCCTCACACAACCTCAAATGACCTTAAACAACCTCACATGACCTAACACCCTCAAATTCACACAACCTCACACAACCTCACACACCCTCACACAACCTCACATGACCTCACACACCCTCACACAACCTCAAATGACCTCACACACCCTCACACAACCTCAAATGACCTTACACAACCTCACATGACCTAACACACCCTCAAACTCACACAACCTCACACACGCTCAAACAACCTTAACCAACCTTAACCAACCTCACACACCCTCACACAACCTCACATGACCTCACACACACTCACACAACCGCAAATGAACTTACACAACCTCACATGACCTAACACACCCACAAACTCACACAACCTCATCCACCCTCAAACAACCTTAACCAACCTCATACACCCTCACACAACTTCACATGACCTCACACACCCTCAAACTCACACAACCTCACACAACCTCACACACCCTCAAACAAACTTAACCAACCTCACACACCCTCACAAAACCTCACATGACCTCACACACCCTCACACATCCTCACACAACCTCACATGACCTCACACACCCTCACACAACCTCAAATGAACTAACACAACCTCACATGACCTAACACACCCTCAAACTCACACAACCTCACACAACCTCACACACCCTCAAACAACCTTAACCAACCTCATACACCCTCACACAACTTCACATGACCTCACACACCCTCACACAACCTCAAATGACCTTAAACAACCTCACATGACCTAACACCCTCAAATTCACACAACCTCACACAACCTCACACACCCTTACACAACCTCAAATGACCTTACACAACCTCACATGACCTAACACACCCTCAAACTCACACAACCTCACACAACCTCACACACCCTCAAACAACCTTAACCAACCTCATACACCCTCACACAACTTCACATGACCTCACACACCCTCACACAACCTCAAATGACCTTAAACAACCTCACATGACCTAACACCCTCAAATTCACACAACCTCACACAACCTCACACAACCTCACACACCCTCACACAACCTCACATGACCTCACACACCCTCACACAACCTCAAATGACCTCACACACCCTCACACAACCTCAAATGACCTTACACAACCTCACATGACCAAACACACCCTCAAATTCACACAACCTCACACAACCTCACACACCCTCACACAACCTCAAATGACCTTACACAACCTCACATGACCTAACACACCCTCAAACTCACACAACCTCACACACGCTCAAACAACCTTAACCAACCTTAACCAACCTCACACACCCTCACACAACCTCACATGACCTCACACACCCTCACACAACCGCAAATGAACTTACACAACCTCACATGACCTAACACACCCACAAACTCACACAACCTCATCCACCCTCAAACAACCTTAACCAACCTCATACACCCTCACACAACTTCACATGACCTCACACACCCTCAAACTCACACAAACTCACACAACCTCACACACCCTCAAACAAACTTAACCAACCTCACACACCCTCACAAAACCTCACATGACCTCACACACCCTCACACATCCTCACACAACCTCACATGACCTCACACACCCTCACACAACCTCAAATGAACTAACACAACCTCACATGACCTAACACACCCTCAAACTCACACAACCTCACACAACCTCACACACCCTCAAACAACCTTAACCAACCTCATACACCCTCACACAACTTCACATGACCTCACACACCCTCACACAACCTCAAATGAACTAACACAACCTCACATGACCTAACACACCCTCAAACTCACACAACCTCACACAACCTCACACACCCTCAAACAACCTTAACCAACCTCACACACCTTCACACAACCTCACATGACCTAACACACCCTCAAACTCACACAACCTCACACAACCTCACACACCCTCAAACAACATTTACCGACCTCACACACCCTCACACAACCTCACATGACCTCACACACCCTCACACATCCTCAAACAACCTCACATGACCTCACACACCCTCACACAACCTCAAATGACCTTACACAACCTCACATGACCTAACACACCCTCAAACTCACACAACCTCACACAACCTCACACACCCTCAAACAACCTTAACCAACCTCATACACCCTCACACAACTTCACATGACCTCACACACCCTCACACAACCTCAAATTACCTTAAACAACCTCACATGACCTAACACTCTCAAATTCACACAACCTCACACAACCTCACACAACCTCACACACCCTCACACAACCTCACATGACCTCACACACCCTCACACAACCTCAAATGACCTCACACACCCTCACACAACCTCAAATGACCTTACACAACCTCACATGACCTAACACACCCTCAAATTCACACAACCTCACACAACCTCACACACCCTCACACAACCTCAAATGACCTTACACAACCTCACATGACCTAACACACCCTCAAATTCACACAACCTCACACACCCTCACACAACCTCAAATGACCTTACACAACCTCACATGACCTAACACACCCTCAAACTCACACAACCTCACACACCCTCAACCAACCTTAACCAACCTCATACACCCTCACACAACTTCACATGACCTCACACACCCTCACACAACCTCAAATGACCTTAAACAACCTCACATGACCTAACACCCTCAAATTCACACAACCTCACACAACCTCACACACCCTCACACAACCTCAAATGACCTTACACAACCTCACATAACCTAACACACCCCGAACCTCACACATCCTCACACAAACTCAAATTACCTTACACTTCCTCACATGACCTAACACACCCTCAAACTCACACAACCTCACACAACCTCACACACCCTCAAACAACCTTAACCAACCTCACACACCTTCACACAACCTCACATGACCTAACACACCCTCAAACTCACACAACCTCACACAACCTCACACACCCTCAAACAACCTTAACCGACCTCACACACCCTCACACAACCTCACATGACCTAACACACCCTCAAACTCACACAACCTCACACAACCTCACACACCCTCAAACAACCTTAACCGACCTCACACACCCTCACACAACCTCACATGACCTCACACACCCTCACACATCCTCACACAACCTCACATGACCTCACACACCCTCACACACCCTCACACAACCTCAAATGAACTTACACAACCTCACATGACCTAACACACCCCGAACCTCACACATCCTCACACAAACTCAAATTACCTTACACTTCCTCACATGACCTAACACACCCTCAAACTCACACAACCTCACACAACCTCACACACCCTCAAACAACCTTAACCAACCTCACACACCTTCACACAACCTCACATGACCTAACACACCCTCAAACTCACACAACCTCACACACCCTCACACAACCTCAAATGACCTTACACAACCTCACATGACCTAACACACCCTCAAATTCACACAACCTCACACACCCTCACACAACCTCAAATGACCTTACACAACCTCACATGACCTAACACACCCTCAAATTCACACAACCTCACACAACCTCACACAACCTCAAATGACCTTACACAACCTCACATGACCTAACACACCCTCAAACTCACACAACCTCACACACCCTCACACAACCTCACATACCTTTATACAACCTCAATCAACCTCACAAAGCCTCACACACTCTCTAACTCCAATAAAACCTCAAACAACCTCAACCAACCTCACACACACTCAACCAACCTCACACCTCAACCAACTCCACACACCATCAAACAAACTCCCACAGCCTCACACAACCTCACACACCTTCAAACAACCTCACACACCCTCAAATGACCTTACACAACCTCACATGACCTAACACACCCTCAAACTCACACAACCTCACACACCCTCAAACAACCTTAACCAACCTCACACACCCTCACACAACCTCACATGACCTCACACACCCTCACACAACCTCAAATGACCTCACACAACCTCACACAACCTCAAATGACCTTACACAACCTCACATGACCTAACACACCCTCAAATTCACACAACCTCACACACGCTCAAACAACCTTAACCAACCTCACACAACCTCACACAACCTCACATGACCTCACACACCCTCACACAACCGCAAATGAACTTACACAACCTCACATGACCTAACACACCCACAAACTCACACAACCTCACACAACCTCACCCACCCTCAAACAACCTTAACCAACCTCATACACCCTCACACAACTTCACATGACCTCACACACCCTCAAACTCACACAACCTCACACAACCTCACACACCCTCAAACAACCTTAACCAACCTCACACACCCTCACAAAACCTCACCTGACCTCACACACCCTCACACATCCTCACACAACCTCACATGACCTCACACACCCTCACACAACCTCAAATGAACTAACACAACCTCACATGACCTAACACCCTCAAACTCACACAACCTCACACAACATCACACACCCTCAAACAACCTTAACCAACCTCATACACCCTCACACAACTTCACATGACCTCACACACCCTCACACAACCTCAAATGACCTTAAACAACCTCACATGACCTAACACCCTCAAATTCACACAACCTCACACAACCTCACACACCCTCACACAACCTCAAATGACCTTACACAACCTCACATAACCTAACACACCCCGAACCTCACACATCCTCACACAAACTCAAATTACCTTACACTTCCTCACATGACCTAACACACCCTCAAACTCACACAACCTCACACAACCTCACACACCCTCAAACAACCTTAACCAACCTCACACACCTTCACACAACCTCACATGACCTAACACACCCTCAAACTCACACAACCTCACACAACCTCACACACCCTCAAACAACCTTAACCGACCTCACACACCCTCACACAACCTCACATGACCTCACACACCCTCACACATCCTCACACAACCTCACATGACATCACACACCCTCACACAACCTCAAATGAACTTACACAACCTCACATGACCTAACACACCCTCAAACTCACACAACCTCACACAACCTCACACACCCTCAAACAACCTTAACCAACCTCATACACCCTCACACAACTTCACATGACCTCACACACCCTCACACAACCTCAAATGACCTTAAACAACCTCACATGACCTAACACCCTCAAATTCACACAACCTCACACAACCTCACACACCCTCACACAACCTCACATGACCTCACACACCCTCACACAACCTCAAATGACCTCACACACCCTCACACAACCTCAAATGACCTTACACAACCTCACATGACCTAACACACCCTCAAACTCACACAACCTCACACACGCTCAAACAACCTTAACCAACCTTAACCAACCTCACACACCCTCACACAACCTCACATGACCTCACACACCCTCACACAACCGCAAATGAACTTACACAACCTCACATGACCTAACACACCCACAAACTCACACAACCTCATCCACCCTCAAACAACCTTAACCAACCCCATACACCCTCACACAACTTCACATGACCTCACACACCCTCAAACTCACACAACCTCACATGACCTCACACACCCTCACACAACCTCAAATGACCTTACACAACCTCACATGACCTAACACACCCTCAAACTCACACAACCTCACACAACCTCACACACCCTCAAACAACCTTAACCAACCTCATACACCCTCACACAACTTCACATGACCTCACACACCCTCACACAACCTCAAATGACCTTAAACAACCTCACATGACCTAACACCCTCAAATTCACACAACCTCACACAACCTCACACAACCTCACACACCCTCACACAACCTCACATGACCTCACACACCCTCACACAACCTCAAATGACCTCACACACCCTCACACAACCTCAAATGACCTTACACAACCTCACATGACCTAACACACCCTCAAATTCACACAACCTCACACAACCTCACACACCCTCACACAACCTCAAATGACCTTACACAACCTCACATGACCTAACACACCCTCAAATTCACACAACCTCACACACCCTCACACAACCTCAAATGACCTTACACAACCTCACATGACCTAACACACCCTCAAACTCACACAACCTCACACACCCTCAACCAACCTTAACCAACCTCATACACCCTCACACAACTTCACATGACCTCACACACCCTCACACAACCTCAAATGACCTTAAACAACCTCACATGACCTAACACCCTCAAATTCACACAACCTCACACAACCTCACACACCCTCACACAACCTCAAATGACCTTACACAACCTCACATAACCTAACACACCCCGAACCTCACACATCCTCACACAAACTCAAATTACCTTACACTTCCTCACATGACCTAACACACCCTCAAACTCACACAACCTCACACAACCTCACACACCCTCAAACAACCTTAACCAACCTCACACACCTTCACACAACCTCACATGACCTAACACACCCTCAAACTCACACAACCTCACACAACCTCACACACCCTGAAACAACCTTAACCGACCTCACACACCCTCACACAACCTCACATGACCTCACACACCCTCACACATCCTCACACAACCTCACATGACCTCACACACCCTCACACAACCTCAAATGAACTTACACAACCTCACATGACCTAACACACCCTCAAACTCACACAACCTCACACAACCTCACACACCCTCAAACAACCTAAACCGACCTCACACACCCTCACACAACCTCACATGACCTCACACACCCTCACACATCCTCACACAACCTCACATGACCTCACACACCCTCACACACCCTCACACAACCTCAAATGAACTTACACAACCTCACATGACCTAACACACCCTCAAACTCACACAACCTCACACACCCTCACACAACCTCAAATGACCTTACACAACCTCACATGACCTAACACACCCTCAAATTCACACAACCTCACACACCCTCACACAACCTCAAATGACCTTACACAACCTCACATGACCTAACACACCCTCAAATTCACACAACCTCACACAACCTCACACAACCTCAAATGACCTTACACAACCTCACATGACCTAACACACCCTCAAACTCACACAACCTCACACACCCTCACACAACCTCACATACCTTTATACAACCTCAATCAACCTCACAAAGCCTCACACACTCTCTAACTCCAATAAAACCTCAAACAACCTCAACCAACCTCACACACACTCAACCAACCTCACACCTCAACCAACTCCACACACCATCAAACAAACTCCCACAGCCTCACACAACCTCACACACCTTCAAACAACCTCACACACCCTCAAATGACCTTACACAACCTCACATGACCTAACACACCCTCAAACTCACACAACCTCACACACCCTCAAACAACCTTAACCAACCTCACACACCCTCACACAACCTCACATGACCTCACACACCCTCACACAACCTCAAATGACCTCACACAACCTCACACAACCTCAAATGACCTTACACAACCTCACATGACCTAACACACCCTCAAATTCACACAACCTCACACACGCTCAAACAACCTTAACCAACCTCACACAACCTCACACAACCTCACATGACCTCACACACCCTCACACAACCGCAAATGAACTTACACAACCTCACATGACCTAACACACCCACAAACTCACACAACCTCACACAACCTCACCCACCCTCAAACAACCTTAACCAACCTCATACACCCTCACACAACTTCACATGACCTCACACACCCTCAAACTCACACAACCTCACACAACCTCACACACCCTCAAACAACCTTAACCAACCTCACACACCCTCACAAAACCTCACCTGACCTCACACACCCTCACACATCCTCACACAACCTCACATGACCTCACACACCCTCACACAACCTCAAATGAACTAACACAACCTCACATGACCTAACACCCTCAAACTCACACAACCTCACACAACATCACACACCCTCAAACAACCTTAACCAACCTCATACACCCTCACACAACTTCACATGACCTCACACACCCTCACACAACCTCAAATGACCTTAAACAACCTCACATGACCTAACACCCTCAAATTCACACAACCTCACACAACCTCACACACCCTCACACAACCTCAAATGACCTTACACAACCTCACATAACCTAACACACCCCGAACCTCACACATCCTCACACAAACTCAAATTACCTTACACTTCCTCACATGACCTAACACACCCTCAAACTCACACAACCTCACACAACCTCACACACCCTCAAACAACCTTAACCAACCTCACACACCTTCACACAACCTCACATGACCTAACACACCCTCAAACTCACACAACCTCACACAACCTCACACACCCTCAAACAACCTTAACCGACCTCACACACCCTCACACAACCTCACATGACCTCACACACCCTCACACATCCTCACACAACCTCACATGACATCACACACCCTCACACAACCTCAAATGAACTTACACAACCTCACATGACCTAACACACCCTCAAACTCACACAACCTCACACAACCTCACACACCCTCAAACAACCTTAACCAACCTCATACACCCTCACACAACTTCACATGACCTCACACACCCTCACACAACCTCAAATGACCTTAAACAACCTCACATGACCTAACACCCTCAAATTCACACAACCTCACACAACCTCACACACCCTCACACAACCTCACATGACCTCACACACCCTCACACAACCTCAAATGACCTCACACACCCTCACACAACCTCAAATGACCTTACACAACCTCACATGACCTAACACACCCTCAAACTCACACAACCTCACACACGCTCAAACAACCTTAACCAACCTTAACCAACCTCACACACCCTCACACAACCTCACATGACCTCACACACCCTCACACAACCGCAAATGAACTTACACAGCCTCACATGACCTAACACACCCACAAACTCACACAACCTCATCCACCCTCAAACAACCTTAACCAACCCCATACACCCTCACACAACTTCACATGACCTCACACACCCTCAAACTCACACAACCTCACATGACCTCACACACCCTCACACAACCTCAAATGACCTTACACAACCTCACATGACCTAACACACCCTCAAACTCACACAACCTCACACAACCTCACACACCCTCAAACAACCTTAACCAACCTCATACACCCTCACACAACTTCACATGACCTCACACACCCTCACACAACCTCAAATGACCTTAAACAACCTCACATGACCTAACACCCTCAAATTCACACAACCTCACACAACCTCACACAACCTCACACACCCTCACACAACCTCACATGACCTCACACACCCTCACACAACCTCAAATGACCTCACACACCCTCACACAACCTCAAATGACCTTACACAACCTCACATGACCTAACACACCCTCAAATTCACACAACCTCACACAACCTCACACAACCTCACACACCCTCACACAACCTCAAATGACCTTACACAACCTCACATGACCTAACACACCCTCAAATTCACACAACCTCACACACCCTCACACAACCTCAAATGACCTTACACAACCTCACATGACCTAACACACCCTCAAACTCACACAACCTCACACACCCTCAACCAACCTTAACCAACCTCATACACCCTCACACAACTTCACATGACCTCACACACCCTCACACAACCTCAAATGACCTTAAACAACCTCACATGACCTAACACCCTCAAATTCACACAACCTCACACAACCTCACACACCCTCACACAACCTCAAATGACCTTACACAACCTCACATAACCTAACACACCCCGAACCTCACACATCCTCACACAAACTCAAATTACCTTACACTTCCTCACATGACCTAACACACCCTCAAACTCACACAACCTCACACAACCTCACACACCCTCAAACAACCTTAACCAACCTCACACACCTTCACACAACCTCACATGACCTAACACACCCTCAAACTCACACAACCTCACACAACCTCACACACCCTCAAACAACCTTAACCGACCTCACACACCCTCACACAACCTCACATGACCTCACACACCCTCACACATCCTCACACAACCTCACATGACCTCACACACCCTCACACAACCTCAAATGAACTTACACAACCTCACATGACCTAACACACCCTCAAACTCACACAACCTCACACAACCTCACACACCCTCAAACAACCTTAACCAACCTCATACACCCTCACACAACTTCACATGACCTCACACACCCTCACACAACCTCAAATGACCTTAAACAACCTCACATGACCTAACACCCTCAAATTCACACAACCTCACACAACCTCACACACCCTCACACAACCTCACATGACCTCACACACCCTCACACAACCTCAAATGACCTCACACACCCTCACACAACCTCACATGACCTTACACAACCTCACATGACCTAACAGACCCTCAAATTCACACAACCTCACACAACCTCACACACCCTCACACAACCTCAAATGACCTTACACAACCTCACATGACCTAACACACCCTCAAACTCACACAACCTCACACACGCTCAAACAACCTTAACCAACCTCACACACCCTCACACAACCTCACATGACCTCACACACCCTCACACAACCGCAAATGAACTTACACAACCTCACATGACCTAACACACCCACAAACTCACACAACCTCACACAACCTCACCCACCCTCAAACAACCTTAACCAACCTCATACACCCTAACACAACTTCACATGACCTCACACACCCTCAAACTCACACAACCTCACACAACCTCACACACCCTCAAACAAACTTAACCAACCTCACACACCCTCACAAAACCTCACATGACCTCACACACCCTCACACATCCTCACACAACCTCACATGACCTCACACACCCTCACACAACCTCAAATGAACTAACACAACCTCACATGACCTAACACACCCTCAAACTCACACAACCTCACACAACCTCACACACCCTCAAACAACCTTAACCAACCTCATACACCCTCACACAACTTCACATGACCTCACACTCCCTCACACAACCTCAAATGAACTAACACAACCTCACATGACCTAACTCACCCTCAAACTCACACAACCTCACACAACCTCACACACCCTCAAACAACCTTAAACAACCTCATACACCCTCACACAACCTCACACAACCTCACACAACCTCACACACCCTCACACAACCTCAAATGACCTTACACAACCTCACATAACCTAACACACCCCGAACCTCACACACCCTCACACAACCTCAAATGACCTTACACAACCTCGCATGACCTAACACACCCTCAAATTCACACAACCTCACACACCCTCACACAACCTCAAATGACCTTACACAACCTCACATGACCTAACACACCCTCAAATTCACACAACCTCACACAACCTCACACAACCTCACACAACCTCAAATGACCTTACACAACCTCACATGACCTAACACACCCTCAAACTCACACAACCTCACACACCCTCACACAACCTCACATACCTTTATACAACCTCAATCAACCTCACAAAGCCTCACACACTCTCTAACTCCAATAAAACCTCAAACAACCTCAACCAACCTCACACACACTCAACCAACCTCACACCTCAACCAACTCCACACACCATCAAACAAACTCCCACAGCCTCACACAACCTCACACACCTTCAAACAACCTCACACACCCTCAAATGACCTTACACAACCTCACATGACCTAACACACCCTCAAACTCACACAACCTCACACAACCTCACATGACCTCACACACCCTCACACAACCGCAAATGAACTTACACAACCTCACATGACCTAACACACCCACAAACTCACACAACCTCACACAACTTCATCCACCCTCAAACAACCTTAACCAACCTCATACACCCTCACACAACTTCACATGACCTCACACACCCTCAAACTCAGACAACCTCACACAACCTCACACACCCTCAAACAACCTTAACCAACCTCACACACCCTCACAAAACCTCACATGACCTCACACACCCTCACACATCCTCACACAACCTCACATGACCAAACACATCCTCACACAACCTCAAATGAACTAACACAACCTCACATGACCTAACACACCCTCAAACTCACACAACCTCACACAACATCACACACCCTCAAACAACCTTAACCAACCTCATACACCCTCACACAACTTCACATGACCTCACACACCCTCACACAACCTCAAATGACCTTAAACAACCTCACATGACCTAACACCCTCAAATTCACACAACCTCACACAACCTCACACACCCTCACACATCCTCAAATGACTTTACACAACCTCACATAACCTAACACACCCCGAACCTCACACATCCTCACACAAACTCAAATTACCTTACACTTCCTCACATGACCTAACACACCCTCAAACTCACACAACCTCACACAACCTCACACACCCTCAAACAACCTTAACCAACCTCACACACCTTCACACAACCTCACATGACCTAACACACCCTCAAACTCACACAACCTCACACAACCTCACACACCCTCAAACAACCTCAAATGACCTTAAACAACCTCACTTGACCTAACACCCTCAAATTCACACAACCTCACACAACCTCACACACCCTCACACAACCTCACATGACCTCACACACCCTCACACAACCTCAAATGACCTCACACACCCTCACACAACCTCAAATGACCTTACACAACCTCATATGACCTAACAGACCCTCAAATTCACACAACCTCACACAACCTCACACACCCTCACACAACCTCAAATGACCTTACACAACCTCACATGACCTAACACACCCTCAAACTCACACAACCTCACACACGCTCAAACAACCTTAACCAACCTTAACCAACCTCACACACCCTCACACAACCTCACATGACCTCACACACCCTCACACAACCGCAAATGAACTTACACAACCTCACATGACCTAACACACCCACAAACTCACACAACCTCACACAACCTCACCCACCCTCAAACAACCTTAACCAACCTCATACACCCTCACACAACTTCACATGACCTCACACACCCTCAAACTCACACAACCTCACACAACCTCACACACCCTCAAACAAACTTAACCAACCTCACACACCCTCACAAAACCTCACATGACCTCACACACCCTCATACATCCTCACACAACCTCACATGACCTCACACACCCTCACACAACCTCAAATGAACTAACACAACCTCACATGACCTAACACACCCTCAAACTCACACAACCTCACACAACCTCACACACCCTCAAACAACCTTAACCAACCTCATACACCCTCACACAACTTCACATGACCTCACACACCCTCACACAACCTCAAATGACCTTAAACAACCTCACATAACTTACACACCCCGAACCTCACACATCCTCACACAAACTCAAATTACCTTACACTTCCTCACATGACCTAACACACCCTCAAACTCACACAACCTCACACAACCTCACACACCCTCAAACAACCTTAACCAACCTCACACACCTTCACACAACCTCACATGACCTAACACACCCTCAAACTCACACAACCTCACACAACCTCACACAACCTCACACACCCTCAAACAACCTTAACCGACCTCACACACCCTCACACAACCTCACATGACCTCACACACCCTCACACATCCTCACACAACCTCACATGACCTCACACACCCTCACACAACCTCAAATGAACTTACACAACCTCACATGACCTAACACACCCTCAAACTCACACAACCTCACACAACCTCACACACCCTCAAACAACCTTAACCAACCTCATACACCCTCACACAACTTCACATGACCTCACACTCCCTCACACAACCTCAAATGACCTTAAACAACCTCACATGACCTAACACCCTCAAATTCACACAACCTCACACAACCTCACACACCCTCAAACAAACTTAACCAACCTCACACACCCTCACAAAACCTCACATGACCTCACACACCCTCACACATCCTCACACAACCTCACATGACCTCACACACCCTCACACAACCTCAAATGAACTAACACAACCTAACATGACCTAACACACCCTCAAACTCACACAACCTCACACAACCTCACACACCCTCAAACAACCTTAAACAACCTCATACACCCTCACACAACCTCACACAACCTCACACAACCTCACACACCCTCACACAACCTCAAATGACCTTACACAACCTCACATAACCTAACACACCCCGAACCTCACACACCCTCACACAACCTCAAATGACCTTACACAACCTCACATGACCTAACACACCCTCAAACTCACACAACCTCACACACGCTCAAACAACCTTAACCAACCTTAACCAACCTCACACACCCTCACACAACCTCACATGACCTCACACACCCTCACACAACCGCAAATGAACTTACACAACCTCACATGACCTAACACACCCACAAACTCACACAACCTCACACAACCTCACCCACCCTCAAACAACCTTAACCAACCTCATACACCCTCACACAACTTCACATGACCTCACACACCCTCAAACTCACACAACCTCACACAACCTCACACACCCTTAAACAAACTTAACCAACCTCCCACACCCTCACAAAACCTCACATGACCTCACACACCCTCACACATCCTCACACAACCTCACATGACCTCACACACCCTCACACAACCTCAAATGAACTAACACAACCTCACATGACCTTACACACCCTCAAACTCACACAACCTCACACAACCTCACACACCCTCAAACAACCTTAACCAACCTCATACACCCTCACACAACTTCACATGACCTCACACTCCCTCACACAACCTCAAATGACCTTAAACAACCTCACATGACCTAACACCCTCAAATTCACACAACCTCACACAACCTCACACACCCTCAAACAAACTTAACCAACCTCACACACCCTCACAAAACCTCACATGACCTCACACACCCTCACACATCCTCACACAACCTCACATGACCTCACACACCCTCACACAACCTCAAATGAACTAACACAACCTAACATGACCTAACACACCCTCAAACTCACACAACCTCACACAACCTCACACACCCTCAAACAACCTTAAACAACCTCATACACCCTCACACAACCTCACACAACCTCACACAACCTCACACACCCTCACACAACCTCAAATGACCTTACACAACCTCACATAACCTAACACACCCCGAACCTCACACACCCTCACACAACCTCAAATGACCTTACACAACCTCACATGACCTAACACACCCTCAAATTCACACAACCTCACACACCCTCACACAACCTCAAATGACCTTACACAACCTCACATGACCTAACACACCCTCAAATTCACACAACCTCACACAACCTCACACAACCTAAAATGACCTTACACAACCTCACATGACCTAACACACCCTCAAACTCACACAACCTCACACACCCTCACACAACCTCACATACCTTTATACAACCTCAATCAACCTCACAAAGCCTCACACACTCTCTAACTCCAATAAAACCTCAAACAACCTCAACCAACCTCACACACACTCAACCAACCTCACACCTCAACCAACTCCACACACCATCAAACAAACTCCCACAGCCTCACACAACCTCACACACCTTCAAACAACCTCACACACCCTCAAATGACCTTACACAACCTCACATGACCTAACACACCCTCAAACTCACACAACCTCACACAACCTCACATGACCTCACACACCCTCACACAACCGCAAATGAACTTACACAACCTCACATGACCTAACACACCCACAAACTCACACAACCTCACACAACCTCATCCACCCTCAAACAACCTTAACCAACCTCATATACCCTCACACAACTTCACATGACCTCACACACCCTCAAACAACCTTAACCAACCTCACACACCCTCACAAAACCTCACATGACCTCACACACCCTCACACATCCTCACACAACCTCACATGACCTAACACACCCTCAAACTCACACAACCTCACACAACATCACACACCCTCAAACAACCTTAACCAACCTCATACACCCTCACACAACTTCACATGACCTCACACACCCTCACACAACCTCAAATGACCTTAAACAACCTCACATGACCTAACACCCTCAAATTCACACAACCTCACACAACCTCACACACCCTCACACATCCTCAAATGACCTTACACAACCTCACATAACCTAACACACCCCGAACCTCACACATCCTCACACAAACTCAAATTACCTTACACTTCCTCACATGACCTAACACACCCTCAAACTCACACAACCTCACACAACCTCACACAACCTCACACACCCTCAAACAACCTTAACCAACCTCACACACCTTCACACAACCTCACATGAGCTAACACACCCTCAAACTCACACAACCTCACACAACCTCACACACCCTCAAACAACCTTAACCGACCTCACACACCCTCACACAACCTCACATGACCTCACACACCCTCACACATCCTCACACAACCTCACATGACCTCACACACCCTCACACAACCTCAAATGAACTTACACAACCTCACATGACCTAACACACCCTCAAACTCACACAAACTCACACAACCTCACACACCCTCAAACAACCTTAACCAACCTCATACACCCTCACACAACTTCACATGACCTCACACACCCTCACATAACCTCAAATGACCTTAAACAACCTCAAATGACCTAACACCCTCAAATTCACACAACCTCACACAACCTCACACACCCTCACACAACCTCACATGACCTCACACACCCTCACACAACCTCAAATGACCTCACACACCCTCACACAACCTCACATGACCTTACACAACCTCACATGACCTAACAGACCCTCAAATTCACACAACCTCACACAACCTCACACACCCTCACACAACCTCAAATGACCTTACACAACCTCACATGACCTAACACACCCTCAAACTCACACAACCTCACACACGCTCAAACAACCTTAACCAACCTTAACCAACCTCACACACCCTCACACAACCTCACATGACCTCACACACCCTCACACAACCGCAAATGAACTTACACAACCTCACAGGACCTAACACACCCACAAACTCACACAACCTCACACAACCTCACCCACCCTCAAACAACCTTAACCAACCTCATACACCCTCACACAACTTCACATGACCTCACACACCCTCAAACTCACACAACCTCACACAACCTCACACACCCTCAAACAAACTTAACCAACCTCACACACCCTCACAAAACCTCACATGACCTCACACACCCTCACACATCCTCACACAACCTCACATGACCTCACACACCCTCACACAACCTCAAATGAACTAACACAACCTCACATGACCTTACACACCCTCAAACTCACACAACCTCACACAACCTCACACACCCTCAAACAACCTTAACCAACCTCATACACCCTCACACAACTTCACATGACCTCACACTCCCTCACACAACCTCAAATGACCTTAAACAACCTCACATGACCTAACACCCTCAAATTCACACAACCTCACACAACCTCACACACCCTCAAACAAACTTAACCAACCTCACACACCCTCACAAAACCTCACATGACCTCACACACCCTCACACATCCTCACACAACCTCACATGACCTCACACACCCTCACACAACCTCAAATGAACTAACACAACCTAACATGACCTAACACACCCTCAAACTCACACAACCTCACACAACCTCACACACCCTCAAACAACCTTAAACAACCTCATACACCCTCACACAACCTCACACAACCTCACACAACCTCACACACCCTCACACAACCTCAAATGACCTTACACAACCTCACATAACCTAACACACCCCGAACCTCACACACCCTCACACAACCTCAAATGACCTTACACAACCTCACATGACCTAACACACCCTCAAATTCACACAACCTCACACACCCTCACACAACCTCAAATGACCTTACACAACCTCACATGACCTAACACACCCTCAAATTCACACAACCTCACACAACCTCACACAACCTCAAATGACCTTACACAACCTCACATGACCTAACACACCCTCAAACTCACACAACCTCACACACCCTCACACAACCTCACATACCTTTATACAACCTCAATCAACCTCACAAAGCCTCACACACTCTCTAACTCCAATAAAACCTCAAACAACCTCAACCAACCTCACACACACTCAACCAACCTCACACCTCAACCAACTCCACACACCATCAAACAAACTCCCACAGCCTCACACAACCTCACACACCTTCAAACAACCTCACACACCCTCAAATGACCTTACACAACCTCACATGACCTAACACACCCTCAAACTCACACAACCTCACACAACCTCACATGACCTCACACACCCTCACACAACCGCAAATGAACTTACACAACCTCACATGACCTAACACACCCACAAACTCACACAACCTCACACAACCTCATCCACCCTCAAACAACCTTAACCAACCTCATACACCCTCACACAACTTCACATGACCTCACACACCCTCAAACAACCTTAACCAACCTCACACACCCTCACAAAACCTCACATGACCTCACACACCCTCACACATCCTCACACAACCTCACATGACCTAACACACCCTCAAACTCACACAACCTCACACAACATCACACACCCTCAAACAACCTTAACCAACCTCATACACCCTCACACAACTTCACATGACCTCACACACCCTCACACAACCTCAAATGACCTTAAACAACCTCACATGACCTAACACCCTCAAATTCACACAACCTCACACAACCTCACACACCCTCACACATCCTCAAATGACCTTACACAACCTCACATAACCTAACACACCCCGAACCTCACACATCCTCACACAAACTCAAATTACCTTACACTTCCTCACATGACCTAACACACCCTCAAACTCACACAACCTCACACAACCTCACACACCCTCAAACAACCTTAACCAACCTCACACACCTTCACACAACCTCACATGAGCTAACACACCCTCAAACTCACACAACCTCACACAACCTCACACACCCTCAAACAACCTTAACCGACCTCACACACCCTCACACAACCTCACATGACCTCACACACCCTCACACATCCTCACACAACCTCACATGACCTCACACACCCTCACACAACCTCAAATGAACTTACACAACCTCACATGACCTAACACACCCTCAAACTCACACAAACTCACACAACCTCACACACCCTCAAACAACCTTAACCAACCTCATACACCCTCACACAACTTCACATGACCTCACACACCCTCACATAACCTCAAATGACCTTAAACAACCTCAAATGACCTAACACCCTCAAATTCACACAACCTCACACAACCTCACACACCCTCACACAACCTCACATGACCTCACACACCCTCACACAACCTCAAATGACCTCACACACCCTCACACAACCTCACATGACCTTACACAACCTCACATGACCTAACAGACCCTCAAATTCACACAACCTCACACAACCTCACACACCCTCACACAACCTCAAATGACCTTACACAACCTCACATGACCTAACACACCCTCAAACTCACACAACCTCACACACGCTCAAACAACCTTAACCAACCTCACACACCCTCACACAACCTCACATGACCTCACACACCCTCACACAACCGCAAATGAACTTACACAACCTCACATGACCTAACACACCCACAAACTCACACAACCTCACACAACCTCACCCACCCTCAAACAACCTTAACCAACCTCATACACCCTAACACAACTTCACATGACCTCACACACCCTCAAACTCACACAACCTCACACAACCTCACACACCCTCAAACAAACTTAACCAACCTCACACACCCTCACAAAACCTCACATGACCTCACACACCCTCACACATCCTCACACAACCTCACATGACCTCACACACCCTCACACAACCTCAAATGAACTAACACAACCTCACATGACCTAACACACCCTCAAACTCACACAACCTCACACAACCTCACACACCCTCAAACAACCTTAACCAACCTCATACACCCTCACACAACTTCACATGACCTCACACTCCCTCACACAACCTCAAATGACCTTAAACAACCTCACATGACCTAACACCCTCAAATTCACACAACCTCACACAACCTCACACACCCTCAAACAAACTTAACCAACCTCAAACACCCTCACAAAACCTCACATGACCTCACACACCCTCACACATCCTCACACAACCTCACATGACCTCACACACCCTCACACAACCTCAAATGAACTAACACAACCTCACATGACCTAACACACCCTCAAACTCACACAACCTCACACAACCTCACACACCCTCAAACAACCTTAAACAACCTCATACACCCTCACACAACCTCACACAACCTCACACAACCTCACACAACCTCAAATGACCTTACACAACCTCACATAACCTAACACACCCCGAACCTCACACACCCTCACACAACCTCAAATGACCTTACACAACCTCACATGACCTAACACACCCTCAAATTCACACAACCTCACACACCCTCACACAACCTCAAATGACCTTACACAACCTCACATGACCTAACACACCCTCAAATTCACACAACCTCACACACCCTCACACAACCTCAAATGACCTTACACAACCTCACATGACCTAACACACCCTCAAACTCACACAACCTCACACACCCTCACACAACCTCACATACCTTTATACAACCTCAATCAACCTCACAAAGCCTCACACACTCTCTAACTCCAATAAAACCTCAAACAACCTCAACCAACCTCACACACACTCAACCAACCTCACACCTCAACCAACTCCACACACCATCAAACAAACTCCCACAGCCTCACACAACCTCACACACCTTCAAACAACCTCACACACCCTCAAATGACCTTACACAACCTCACATGGCCTAACACACCCTCAAACTCACACAACCTCACACAACCTCACATGACCTCACACACCCTCACACAACCGCAAATGAACTTACACAACCTCACATGACCTAACACACCCACAAACTCACACAACCTCACACAACCTCACCCACCCCCAAACAACCTTAACCAACCTCATACACCCTCACACAACCTCACATGACCTCACACACCCTCACACATCCTCACACAACCTCACATGACCTCACACACCCTCACACAACCTCAAATGAACTAACACAACCTCACATGACCTAACACACCCTCAAACTCACACAACCTCACACAACATCACACACCCTCAAACAACCTTAACCAACCTCATACACCCTCACACAACTTCACATGACCTCACACACCCTCACACAACCTCAAATGACCTTAAACAACCTCACATGACCTAACACCCTCAAATTCACACAACCTCACACAACCTCACACACCCTCAAACTCACACAACCTCACACACGCTCAAACAACCTTAACCAACCTTAACCAACCTCACACACCCTCACACAACCTCACATGACCTCACACACCCTCACACAACCGCAAATGAACTTACACAACCTCACATGACCTAACACACCCACAAACTCACACAACCTCACCCACCCTCAAACAACCTTAACCAACCTCATACACCCTCACAACTTCACATGACCTCACACACCCTCAAACTCACACAACCTCACACAACCTCACACACCCTCAAACAACCTTAACCAACCTCACACACCCTCACAAAACCTCACATGACCTCACACACCCTCACACATCCTCACACAACCTCACATGACCTCACACACCCTCACACAACCTCAAATGAACTAACACAACCTCACATGACCTAACACACCCTCAAACTCACACAACCTCACACAACATCACACACCCTCAAACAACCTTAACCAACCTCATACACCCTCACACAACTTCACATGACCTCACACACCCTCACACAACCTCAAATGACCTTAAACAACCTCACATGACCTAACACCCTCAAATTCACACAACCTAACACAACCTCACACACCCTCACACATCCTCAAATGACCTTACACAACCTCACATAACCTAACACACCCCGAACTTCACACATCCTCACACAAACTCAAATTACCTTACACTTCCTTTCATGACCTAACACACCCTCAAACTCACACAACCTCACACAACCTCACACACCCTCAAACAACCTTAACCAACCTCACACACCTTCACACAACCTCACATGACCTAACACACCCTCAAACTCACACAACCTCACACAACCTCACACACCCTCAAACAACCTTAACCGACCTCACACACCCTCACACAACCTCACACAACCTCACATGACCTCACACACCCTCACACAACCGCAAATGAACTTACACAACCTCACATGACCTAACACACCCACAAACTCACACAACCTCACACAACCTCACCCACCCCCAAACAACCTTAACCAACCTCATACACCCTCACACAACCTCACATGACCTCACACACCCTCACACATCCTCACACAACCTCACATGACCTCACACACCCTCACACAACCTCAAATGAACTAACACAACCTCACATGACCTAACACACCCTCAAACTCACACAACCTCACACAACATCACACACCCTCAAACAACCTTAACCAACCTCATACACCCTCACACAACTTCACATGACCTCACACACCCTCACACAACCTCAAATGACCTTAAACAACCTCACATGACCTAACACCCTCAAATTCACACAACCTCACACAACCTCACACACCCTCAAACTCACACAACCTCACACACGCTCAAACAACCTTAACCAACCTTAACCAACCTCACACAACCTCACACAACCTCACATGACCTCACACACCCTCACACAACCGCAAATGAACTTAAACAACCTCACATGACCTAACACACCCACAAACTAACACAACCTCACACAACCTCACCCACCCCCAAACAACCTTAACCAACCTCATACACCCTCACACAACTTCACATGACCTCACACACCCTCAAACTCACACAACCTCACACAACCTCACACACCCTCAAACAACCTTAACCAACCTCACACACCCTCACAAAACCTCACATGACCTCACACACCCTCACACATCCTCACACAACCTCACATGACCTCACACACCCTCACACAACCTCAAATGAACTAACACAACCTCACATGACCTAACACACCCTCAAACTCACACAACCTCACACAACATCACACACCCTCAAACAACCTTAACCAACCTCATACACCCTCACACAACTTCACATGACCTCACACACCCTCACACAACCTCAAATGACCTTAAACAACCTCACATGACCTAACACCCTCAAATTCACACAACCTCACACAACCTCACACACCCTCACACAACCTCAAATGACCTTACACAACCTCACATAACGTAACACACCCCGAACCTCACACATCCTCACACAAACTCAAATTACCTTACACTTCCTCACATGACCTAACACACCCTCAAACTCACACAACCTCACACAACCTCACACACCCTCAAACAACCTTAACCAACCTCACACACCTTCACACAACCTCACATGACCTAACACACCCTCAAACTCACACAACCTCACACAACCTCACACACCCTCAAACAACCTTAACCGACCTCACACACCCTCACACAACCTCACATGACCTCACACACCCTAACACATCCTCACACAACCTCACATGACCTCACACACCCTCACACAACCTCCAATGAACTTACACAACCTCACATGACCTAACACACCCTCAAACTCACACAACCTCACACAACCTCACACACCCTCAAACAACCTTAACCAACCTCATACACCCTCACACAACTTCACATGACCTCACACACCCTCACACAACCTCAAATGACCTTAAACAACCTCACATGACCTAACACCCTCAAATTCACACAACCTCACACAACCTCACACACCCTCACACAACCTCACATGACCTCACACACCCTCACACAACCTCAAATGACCTCACACACCCTCACACAACCTCACATGACCTTACACAACCTCACATGACCTAACAGACCCTCAAATTCACACAACCTCACATGACCTAACACACCCTCAAACTCACACAACCTCACACACGCTCAAACAACCTTAACCAACCTCACACACCCTCACACAACCTCACATGACCTCACACACCCTCACACAACCGCAAATGAACTTACACAACCTCAAATGAACTAACACAACCTCACATGACCTAACACACCCTCAAACTCACACAACCTCACACAACATCACACACCCTCAAACAACCTTAACCAACCTCATACACCCTCACACAACTTCACATGACCTCACACACCCTCACACAACCTCAAATGACCTTAAACAACCTCACATGACCTAACACCCTCAAATTCACACAACCTCACACAACCTCACACACCCTCAAACTCACACAACCTCACACACGCTCAAACAACCTTAACCAACCTTAACCAACCTCACACAACCTCACACAACCTCACATGACCTCACACACCCTCACACAACCGCAAATGAACTTAAACAACCTCACATGACCTAACACACCCACAAACTAACACAACCTCACACAACCTCACCCACCCCCAAACAACCTTAACCAACCTCATACACCCTCACACAACTTCACATGACCTCACACACCCTCAAACTCACACAACCTCACACAACCTCACACACCCTCAAACAACCTTAACCAACCTCACACACCCTCACAAAACCTCACATGACCTCACACACCCTCACACATCCTCACACAACCTCACATGACCTCACACACCCTCACACAACCTCAAATGAACTAACACAACCTCACATGACCTAACACACCCTCAAACTCACACAACCTCACACAACATCACACACCCTCAAACAACCTTAACCAACCTCATACACCCTCACACAACTTCACATGACCTCACACACCCTCACACAACCTCAAATGACCTTAAACAACCTCACATGACCTAACACCCTCAAATTCACACAACCTCACACAACCTCACACACCCTCACACAACCTCAAATGACCTTACACAACCTCACATAACGTAACACACCCCGAACCTCACACATCCTCACACAAACTCAAATTACCTTACACTTCCTCACATGACCTAACACACCCTCAAACTCACACAACCTCACACAACCTCACACACCCTCAAACAACCTTAACCAACCTCACACACCTTCACACAACCTCACATGACCTAACACACCCTCAAACTCACACAACCTCACACAACCTCACACACCCTCAAACAACCTTAACCGACCTCACACACCCTCACACAACCTCACATGACCTCACACACCCTAACACATCCTCACACAACCTCACATGACCTCACACACCCTCACACAACCTCCAATGAACTTACACAACCTCACATGACCTAACACACCCTCAAACTCACACAACCTCACACAACCTCACACACCCTCAAACAACCTTAACCAACCTCATACACCCTCACACAACTTCACATGACCTCACACACCCTCACACAACCTCAAATGACCTTAAACAACCTCACATGACCTAACACCCTCAAATTCACACAACCTCACACAACCTCACACACCCTCACACAACCTCACATGACCTCACACACCCTCACACAACCTCAAATGACCTCACACACCCTCACACAACCTCACATGACCTTACACAACCTCACATGACCTAACAGACCCTCAAATTCACACAACCTCACATGACCTAACACACCCTCAAACTCACACAACCTCACACACGCTCAAACAACCTTAACCAACCTCACACACCCTCACACAACCTCACATGACCTCACACACCCTCACACAACCGCAAATGAACTTACACAACCTCACATGACCTCACACACCCTCAAACTCACACAACCTCACACAACCTCACACACCCTCAAACAAACTTAACCAACCTCACACACCCTCACAAAACCTCACATGACCTCACACACCCTCACACATCCTCACACAACCTCACATGACCTCACACACCCTCACACAACCTCAAATGAACTAACACAACCTCACATGACCTAACACACCCTCAAACTCACACAACCTCACACAACCTCACACACCCTCAAACAACCTTAACCAACCTCATACACCCTCACACAACTTCACATGACCTCACACTCCCTCACACAACCTCAAATGACCTTAAACAACCTCACATGACCTAACACCCTCAAATTCACACAACCTCACACAACCTCACACACCCTCAAACAAACTTAACCAACCTCACACACCCTCACAAAACCTCACATGACCTCACACACCCTCACACATCCTCACACAACCTCACATGACCTCACACACCCTCACACAACCTCAAATGAACTAACACAACCTCACATGACCTAACACACCCTCAAACTCACACAACCTCACACAACCTCACACACCCTCAAACAACCTTAAACAACCTCATACACCCTCACACAACCTCACACAACCTCACACAACCTCACACAACCTCAAATGACCTTACACAACCTCACATAACTTAACACACCCCGAACCTCACACACCCTCACACAACCTCAAATGACCTTACACAACCTCACATGACCTACAGATGTGGGAACATAAGAATGTAACTTGACCCGCGGTATTCTAACAGGCGCTTTACGTCATTCCGCACCACCGCTCGCCTGCCCATAGGGGCGCAGTAATACCACTCATTGACCCATTGCTGGCTCGCACATTAGATGAGCCTACCGTTCTCAAACTCCTTGTTGTCTGTCTGGTTGTAATTTAATTATTACGAACAAAGCCTATCTATTTATAGTTTCTATCTCTGTAACTGTCGCCGGGTCTATATCTGTTAACTGTCGGGACAAGTAGAAGTTTAATACATTAGGCTGAGTGTTCTCATATGGAACATGGCATCAGGACGAGGAAGATGGCTAACGGAGATGACCAGAGATGTGTTTGAAATGGTTCACTCACTCCCTCCCTATTACCATGGATGTATTGAGTGCGACTCATAGTGAACTACATGGGGAATGATTTAACAGTTTTGGGACACATGGAATGTAACTGCGTAAGATATTCATGACTCAAACAAGCAGACGCACCGATCACTGATGGCAGCAGGTTGAAATATCAGGTAGTATTCAGGTTCCATGTTTAGTTGAATGATAAATCCCATATAAATGGTTGGAATTCTAATGATGTGCAAGTGTGATTTTGTCAACTTAATGCTGTCTGCTAATAGCAGGCTGTGAAGCTGCACGATGAGACCGTGATAGCACGTTAGCTCACGACAGCAGCTTCCATAATATTAACGGTAGCTGTCGGTGGCTAAAAAGCAGATAGATAACTTTACAACGTTGATTCCTGTAGCTATTTTGATGCTATAAGTTCAACTTCTGTTTCTCGGGCAGGAACGGAGACGAACTCGCATTAGCAGCAAAGCAGCTAGAGGAATGATCGCGCGGTCTCTTTAGCCCTGAGACCATCAGGCAGGCAGCAGGAGGTCGTTGAAGGCTTTATATATTATTATGATATTATGTCTAATAATACATTCGTTGAAAGTAGGCTACACAGGCTGATCTACTATACGGAATTGGACCGAGGAGTGTTCTCATATGGAACTATGCTGCACACGCCCGCCCGCGACAAGAGCTGAATTGTAGTCAGCTTGCCCCGCTGCGCGCAGGACGCGTGCGTCCCCCGCTCCGAGCAGAACGCAGGCGGAATGTCGCTCCCCGTCTGAAACGGCCTTGACTCCTGGAATCCCAAGGTCTTTCATATTGAAATTATCTTGATGGCCTGGGAAGAGACGTGTTAAGGGAGTGCATCAGTCGTGAGCCTTGACAGTAGGCTACCAGCCTGCGCTGCGCTCAGAACAAAGTTGGATGAATGGATGGACTTTTTGGAATCCTGCAAAAATGTTTATTGCGCTCTAAAATCATGAAAGCATAAATGTAAAAATGCAGCAACAGAAGTAGGCCTAGTCTAGATGAGATGGTGGTTTAAATGAATGGCAACACATAAATTCAATGGCCGGTCATGGCAAAGCACCCGCTAACGCAGGCTACCCCCCTCCCACGATCCAGGGAAACCGGTTCCTCCAGTTTATTTGAATATAAAAGAATTTTTGGGGGGGGGGGGGTTACAATAGTCTAGTCCAGGTTCGCTGGAGGACCTGTATTTTCAGTGTTTGCTGGTAGCGGACTGCATCGATCAATGCAATGACTCTTCAGTTTTACCCTTTTCATCAATAAAACATCATTTTTACAACCATGTCTCATTGATTGGGAAGGCATTTAGAGCTGCCGGTCTATTAGCCTACATTCGGACTCAGAGGATGACATAACTGTTTATTGAGAAACAATTGGCTATATAAAGAAATACCACAATGCATGTAGTCTAGATATATTAGGCTACATTATGGTTATACACTTTATGGTAGACTGCCCTCTCGCTCGCTAAGCAGGCTACATTGTGGCTGTTTTGTTCATCGCCTATAGGCTACACATTAGAAAAATGTTTTTTTTTATATAGACCTAGAAGGAATCATTTCCTATTTTAATACAATTCAAATTCTGCTAAGAGGGAATTATTTTCAACGGACATTATGACCTGAGCATAATTAATAATTATCTAAGTTAATATAGGCCTATGAGAACGCAACGCTTTTTACGATAGGCTAGGCCTATGCGTCTTGTGATTGTAGGCTACTGTAGCCTAGGCTACAACTTAAGGCTTGCCCTATTGAATTCATTTTATAGCCTACTAGGCTACTCATTATTATCGAATTATCTAGTTGATATATGAATAAAACAATAAGCCGTTTTAATGGCTATGGGCTACTAGTTGTAGCGATGCGCTCTGCTCTTACGCACGGTTGAGGCGGCAGCTCAAATACACAGCCAACTGGAGATGTCGCGTCTGGGGAGGCTCTGTGTCTCTCCACCAGTCCCCAGCGAGTCCAAGCTATTCCCAATGAATAATACTTAGGCCTATTTATAATAGCCTACATAGCGCGAAACTGTTCATATAATAGGCTGTAGCCAGCGCGAAACTGCGCATTCCCTATAGCCGTTCATTGAACAGCTGGCGGCCGGTATAAATAAATTAAAACATACACGATATTTTGTTATTTGAATGATCTTGAATATATATATTCAAGATCATTCAAATAACAACATATTGTGTAGCCTATGTTTTTTTCATTTATAATTTAACAATAGGGGGTGCAACAGAACACAATTTTAGGGAAAGTCATTGACAGGCGGACTTCAATGTTTTATTAAAATATAGTTATGTGCAAATGAAAACCCACAATCGTCCTATGGACCTTACCCCGATTTTGGAAATCAGATAAAGGCGTTCACAAGACCATTTCAATAATCGCATTATTACAATTATCGGTTGATGTCTCACTGTCAAACCTGCCGCTATGCACAAGATAGTTAATGTCCGGATATGATTGGCAATGAGTGATCTTTACTCATGGCGACTATTTCAATTTTGTATGGATCCACAAGTCGATCAAGCTTATTTTTTCTTTGTATCGTGCTGAAGCCATATAGCCTACTGCGCTCAGACTTGGCTACATTATGCCCTGTCTTCAAATTTACTTCCGGGGTTTACGAGTAGCCTAACAGTTGAATGCGTTCCAGAAACAAAACGCAAAACCCTCACGTTCACCATATCTTTACTAACAAATATATTTACAATACTGTTATTTTGCGCATTTGACCAAACAGCCTCCACGTCTTGACCCGACGTCAGTTGCCGAGATAGATAGGCTACTGTAGGCCTAGATATATTATAGGTGTTCGTAATAATTAAATTACATCGAGGTGGATAAAACATGTGTTTGAGAACAAGGTAATAATAACAATTAAACGTTATTTGTATAGCCCCTTTCATACAGATACCTTCAGCTCAAAGTGCTTTACAACAGAGCATTTAAATTAAAGAATGTGAAATTTAATGATGCTTCATTCGTAGACTATAGGAGAAAAACAGAGCCCAGCCTGCTAAATCTACTCAAAGACGCCACCTGGCGGTAGTGCATCACTAAAACGAAATAACACCCGTCTGAAATCCCACGAGATTTCCAACGGGATTTCCCTGCCAAATACCGCGACGTGAAATGCTGCAGCAAGTTACATTCTTATGTTCCCACATCTGTAACACACCCTCAAATTCACACAACCTCACACACCCTCACACAACCTCAAATGACCTTACACAACCTCACATGACCTAACACACCCTCAAATTCACACAACCTCACACACCCTCACACAACCTCAAATGACCTTACACAACCTCACATGACCTAACACACCCTCAAACTCACACAACCTCACACACCCTCACACAACCTCACATACCTTTATACAACCTCAATCAACCTCACAAAGCCTCACACACTCTCTAACTCCAATAAAACCTCAAACAACCTCAACCAACCTCACACACACTCAACCAACCTCACACCTCAACCAACTCCACACACCATCAAACAAACTCCCACAGCCTCACACAACCTCACACACCTTCAAACAACCTCACACACCCTCAAATGACCTTACACAACCTCACATGGCCTAACACACCCTCAAACTCACACAACCTCACACAACCTCACATGACCTCACACACCCTCACACAACCGCAAATGAACTTACACAACCTCACATGACCTAACACACCCACAAACTCACACAACCTCACACAACCTCACCCACCCCCAAACAACCTTAACCAACCTCATACACCCTCACACAACCTCACATGACCTCACACACCCTCACACATCCTCACACAACCTCACATGACCTCACACACCCTCACACAACCTCAAATGAACTAACACAACCTCACATGACCTAACACACCCTCAAACTCACACAACCTCACACAACATCACACACCCTCAAACAACCTTAACCAACCTCATACACCCTCACACAACTTCACATGACCTCACACACCCTCACACAACCTCAAATGACCTTAAACAACCTCACATGACCTAACACCCTCAAATTCACACAACCTCACACAACCTCACACACCCTCAAACTCACACAACCTCACACACGCTCAAACAACCTTAACCAACCTTAACCAACCTCACACACCCTCACACAACCTCACATGACCTCACACACCCTCACACAACCGCAAATGAACTTACACAACCTCACATGACCTAACACACCCACAAACTCACACAACCTCACCCACCCTCAAACAACCTTAACCAACCTCATACACCCTCACAACTTCACATGACCTCACACACCCTCAAACTCACACAACCTCACACAACCTCACACACCCTCAAACAACCTTAACCAACCTCACACACCCTCACAAAACCTCACATGACCTCACACACCCTCACACATCCTCACACAACCTCACATGACCTCACACACCCTCACACAACCTCAAATGAACTAACACAACCTCACATGACCTAACACACCCTCAAACTCACACAACCTCACACAACATCACACACCCTCAAACAACCTTAACCAACCTCATTCACCCTCACACAACTTCACATGACCTCACACACCCTCACACAACCTCAAATGACCTTAAACAACCTCACATGACCTAACACCCTCAAATTCACACAACCTAACACAACCTCACACACCCTCACACATCCTCAAATGACCTTACACAACCTCACATAACCTAACACACCCCGAACCTCACACATCCTCACACAAACTCAAATTACCTTACACTTCCTTTCATGACCTAACACACCCTCAAACTCACACAACCTCACACAACCTCACACACCCTCAAACAACCTTAACCAACCTCACACACCTTCACACAACCTCACATGACCTAACACACCCTCAAACTCACACAACCTCACACAACCTCACACACCCTCAAACAACCTTAACCGACCTCACACACCCTCACACAACCTCACATGACCTCACACACCCTCACACAACCGCAAATGAACTTACACAACCTCACATGACCTAACACACCCACAAACTCACACAACCTCACACAACCTCACCCACCCCCAAACAACCTTAACCAACCTCATACACCCTCACACAACCTCACATGACCTCACACACCCTCACACATCCTCACACAACCTCACATGACCTCACACACCCTCACACAACCTCAAATGAACTAACACAACCTCACATGACCTAACACACCCTCAAACTCACACAACCTCACACAACATCACACACCCTCAAACAACCTTAACCAACCTCATACACCCTCACACAACTTCACATGACCTCACACACCCTCACACAACCTCAAATGACCTTAAACAACCTCACATGACCTAACACCCTCAAATTCACACAACCTCACACAACCTCACACACCCTCAAACTCACACAACCTCACACACGCTCAAACAACCTTAACCAACCTTAACCAACCTCACACAACCTCACACAACCTCACATGACCTCACACACCCTCACACAACCGCAAATGAACTTAAACAACCTCACATGACCTAACACACCCACAAACTAACACAACCTCACACAACCTCACCCACCCCCAAACAACCTTAACCAACCTCATACACCCTCACACAACTTCACATGACCTCACACACCCTCAAACTCACACAACCTCACACAACCTCACACACCCTCAAACAACCTTAACCAACCTCACACACCCTCACAAAACCTCACATGACCTCACACACCCTCACACATCCTCACACAACCTCACATGACCTCACACACCCTCACACAACCTCAAATGAACTAACACAACCTCACATGACCTAACACACCCTCAAACTCACACAACCTCACACAACATCACACACCCTCAAACAACCTTAACCAACCTCATACACCCTCACACAACTTCACATGACCTCACACACCCTCACACAACCTCAAATGACCTTAAACAACCTCACATGACCTAACACCCTCAAATTCACACAACCTCACACAACCTCACACACCCTCACACAACCTCAAATGACCTTACACAACCTCACATAACCTAACACACCCCGAACCTCACACATCCTCACACAAACTCAAATTACCTTACACTTCCTCACATGACCTAACACACCCTCAAACTCACACAACCTCACACAACCTCACACACCCTCAAACAACCTTAACCAACCTCACACACCTTCACACAACCTCACATGACCTAACACACCCTCAAACTCACACAACCTCACACAACCTCACACACCCTCAAACAACCTTAACCGACCTCACACACCCTCACACAACCTCACATGACCTCACACACCCTCACACATCCTCACACAACCTCACATGACCTCACACACCCTCACACAACCTCCAATGAACTTACACAACCTCACATGACCTAACACACCCTCAAACTCACACAACCTTAACCAACCTCATACACCCTCACACAACTTCACATGACCTCACACACCCTCACACAACCTCAAATGACCTTAAACAACCTCACATGACCTAACACCCTCAAATTCACACAACCTCACACAACCTCACACACCCTCACACAACCTCACATGACCTCACACACCCTCACACAACCTCAAATGACCTCACACACCCTCACACAACCTCACATGACCTTACACAACCTCACATGACCTAACAGACCCTCAAATTCACACAACCTCACACACCCTCACACAACCTCAAATGACCTTACACAACCTCACATGACCTAACACACCCTCAAACTCACACAACCTCACACACGCTCAAACAACCTTAACCAACCTCACACACCCTCACACAACCTCACATGACCTCACACACCCTCACACAACCGCAAATGAACTTACACAACCTCACATGACCTAACACACCCACAAACTCACACAACCTCACACAACCTCACCCACCCTCAAACAACCTTAACCAACCTCATACACCCTAACACAACTTCACATGACCTCACACACCCTCAAACTCACACAACCTCACACAACCTCACACACCCTCAAACAAACTTAACCAACCTCACACACCCTCACAAAACCTCACATGACCTCACACACCCTCACACATCCTCACACAACCTCACATGACCTCACACACCCTCACACAACCTCAAATGAACTAACACAACCTCACATGACCTAACACACCCTCAAACTCACACAACCTCACACAACCTCACACACCCTCAAACAACCTTAAACAACCTCATACACCCTCACACAACCTCACACAACCTCACACAACCTCACACACCCTCACACAACCTCAAATGACCTTACACAAACTCACATAACCTAACACACCCCGAACCTCACACACCCTCACACAACCTCAAATGACCTTACACAACCTCACATGACCTAACACACCCTCAAATTCACACAACCTCACACACCCTCACACAACCTCAAATGACCTTACACAACCTCACATGACCTAACACACCCTCAAATTCACACAACCTCACACAACCTCACACAACCTCACACAACCTCAAATGACCTTACACAACCTCACATGACCTAACACACCCTCAAACTCACACAACCTCACACACCCTCACACAACCTCACATACCTTTATACAACCTCAATCAACCTCACAAAGCCTCACACACTCTCTAACTCCAATAAAACCTCAAACAACCTCAACCAACCTCACACACACTCAACCAACCTCACACCTCAACCAACTCCACACACCATCAAACAAACTCCCACAGCCTCACACAACCTCACACACCTTCAAACAACCTCACACACCCTCAAATGACCTTACACAACCTCACATGACCTAACACACCCTCAAACTCACACAACCTCACACAACCTCACATGACCTCACACACCCTCAC
Organism: Borostomias antarcticus; assembly: GCF_949987555.1. Classification (NCBI taxonomy): domain Eukaryota; kingdom Metazoa; phylum Chordata; class Actinopteri; order Stomiiformes; family Stomiidae; genus Borostomias; species Borostomias antarcticus. The sequence continues at coordinate 18,085,030 of NC_140246.1, read as the reverse complement.
ACAACCGCAAATGAACTTACACAACCTCACATGACCTAACACACCCACAAACTCACACAACCTCACACAACCTCACCCACCCCCAAACAACCTTAACCAACCTCATACACCCTCACACAACCTCACATGACCTCACACACCCTCACACATCCTCACACAACCTCACATGACCTCACACACCCTCACACAACCTCAAATGAACTAACACAACCTCACATGACCTAACACACCCTCAAACTCACACAACCTCACACAACATCACACACCCTCAAACAACCTTAACCAACCTCATACACCCTCACTCAACTTCACATGACCTCACACACCCTCACACAACCTCAAATGACCTTAAACAACCTCACATGACCTAACACCCTCAAATTCACACAACCTCACACAACCTCACACACCCTCAAACTCACACAACCTCACACACGCTCAAACAACCTTAACCAACCTTAACCAACCTCACACAACCTCACACAACCTCACATGACCTCACACACCCTCACACAACCGCAAATGAACTTAAACAACCTCACATGACCTAACACACCCACAAACTCACACAACCTCACACAACCTCACCCACCCCCAAACAACCTTAACCAACCTCATACACCCTCACACAACTTCACATGACCTCACACACCCTCAAACTCACACAACATCACACAACCTCACACACCCTCAAACAACCTTAACCAACCTCACACACCCTCACACAACCTCAAACAACCTTACACAACCTCATATGACCTCAAACACCCTCAAACTCACACAACCTCACACAACCTCACACACCCTCAAACAACCTTAACCAACCTCACACACCCTCACACACCCTCACACAACCTCAAATGACCTTACACAACCTCACATGACCTAACACACCCTCAAACTCACACAACCTCACACAACCTCACACACCCTCAAACAACCTTAACCAACCTCACACACCCTCACACAACCTCAAAGAACCTTGCACAACCTCATATGACCTCACACACCCTCAAACTCACACAACCTCACACAACCTCACACACCCTCAAAAAACTTGACACACCTTCAAACAACCTTACATAAACTCACACACTCTCAAACAACCTCAAAGACCCTCACACACCCTCAAACAACCTCAACCAACCTCACACACCTTCAAACAACCTTACACAACCTCATACGACCTCACACACACTCAAACTCACACAACCTCAAACAACCTCACACACCCTCAAACAACCTTAACCAACCCCAAACAACCTCACACAACCTCAAACAACCTCACACACCCTCAAAAAACCTTAACCAACCTCACACACCCTCACACAACCTCAAACAACCTTACACAACCTCATATGACCTCACACAACCTCAAACAACCTCACACACCCTCAAACAACCTTAACCAACCCCAAACAACCTCACACAACCTCACACACCCTCACACAACCTCAAACAACCTTACACAACCTCATATGACCTCACACACCCTCAAACTCACACAACCTCACACAACCTGACACTCTCAAACAACTTTAACCAACCTCACACACCCTCACACACCCTCACACAACCTCACATGACCTCACACACCCTCACACAACCTCAAATGAATTTACACAACCTCACATGACCTAACACACCCTCAAACTCACACAACCTCACATAACCTCACACACCCTCAAACAACCTTAACCAACCTCACACACCCTCACACAACCTCACACACCCTTACACAACCTCAAATGACCTTACACAACCTCACATGACCTCACACACCCTCTAACTCACACAACCTCACACACCCTCACACAACCTCACATACCTTTATACAACCTCAATCAACCTCACAAAGCCTCACACACTCTAACTCCAAATAACCTCAAACAACCTCAACCAACCTCACACACACTCAACAAACCTCACACCTCAACCAACTCCACACACCATCAAACAAACTCCCACAGCCTCACACAACCTCACACACCTTCAAACAACCTCACACACCCTCAAAAAACATGACACACCTTCAAACAACCTTACATGAACTCACACTCTCAAACAACCTCAAAGACCCTCACACACCCTCAAACAACCTCAACCAACCTCACACACCTTCAAACAACCTTACACAACCTCATACAACCTCACACACACTCAAACTCACACAACCTCAAACAACCTCACACACCATCAAACAACCTTAACCAACCTCAAACAACCTCATACGACCTCACACACACTCAAACTCACACAACCTCACACACCCTCAAACAACCTTAACCTACCTCACACACCCTCACACAACCTCAAACAACCTTACACAACCTCATATGACCTCACACACCCTCAAACTCACACAACCTCACACAACATCACACACCCTCACACACCCTAAAAAAACTTGACACACCTTCAAACAACCTTACATAAACTCACACACTCTCAAACAACCTCAAAGACCCTCACACACCCTCAACCAACCTCACACACCTTCAAACAACCTTACACAACCTCATACGACCTCACACACACTCAAACTCACACAACCTAAAACAACCTCACACACCCTCAAACAACCTTAACCAACCCCAAACAACCTCACACAACCTCAAACAACCTCACACAACCTCAAAAAAATTTAACCAACCTCACACACCCTCACACAACCTCAAACAACCTTACACAACCTCATATGACCTCACACAACCTCAAACTCACACAACCTCACACAACCTCACACACTCTCAAACAACCTTAACCAACCTCACACACCCTCACACAACCTCACATGACCTCACACACCCTCACACAACCTCAAATGACCTTACACAACCTCACATGACCTAACACACCCTCAAACTCACACAACCTCACACAACCTCACACACCCTCAAACAACCTTAACCAACCTCACACACCCTCACACAACCTCAAAGAACCTTGCACAACCTCATATGACCTCACACACCCTCAAACTCACACAACCTCACACAACCTCACACACCCTCACACCCTCAAAAAACTTGACACACCTTCAAACAACCTTACATAAACTCACACACTCTCAAACAACCTCAAAGACCCTCACACACCCTCAAACAACCTCAACCAACCTCACACACCTTCAAACAACCTTACACAACCTCATACGACCTCACACACACTCAAACTCACACAACCTCAAACAACCTCACACACCCTCAAACAACCTTAACCAACCCCAAACAACCTCACACAACCTCAAACAACCTCACACACCCTCAAACAACCTTAACCAACCTCACACACCCTCACACAACCTCAAATGACCTTACACAACCTCACATGACCTAACACACCCTCAAACTCACACAACCTCACACAACCTCACACACCCTCAAACAACCTTAACCAACCTCACACACCCTCACACAACCTCAAAGAACCTTGCACAACCTCATATGACCTCACACACCCTCAAACTCACACAACCTCACACAACCTCACACACCCTCAAAAAACTTGACACACCTTCAAACAACCTTACATAAACTCACACACTCTCAAACAACCTCAAAGACCCTCATACACCCTCAAACAACCTCAACCAACCTCACACACCTTCAAACAACCTTACACAACCTCATACGACCTCACACACACTCAAACTCACACAACCTCAAACAACCTCACACACCCTCAAACAACCTTAACCAACCCCAAACAACCTCACACAACCTCAAACAACCTCACACACCCTCACAAAACCTTAACCAACCTTAACCAACCTCACACACCCTCACACAACCTCAAACAACCTTACACAACCTCATATGACCTCACACAACCTCAAACAACCTCACACACCCTCAAACAACCTTAACCAACCCCAAACAACCTCACACAACCTCAAACAACCTCACACACCCTCACACAACCTCAAACATTGTGGATGTGGTTAACGAAACAATTACTCAAATCTTAAAGGAGCCTAAACTTAAAGCTTCTTCCTTGAAGAATAAAAAATGTAAACAAAAATCGCTCTTTATACAGTATGAATGCTTCTTGTAGCAAGCATAGCTTACTGATGGGGGAAGTGGTTTGATAACTCTGGCCAACAACCAGGAGCTATGCGGGGCAGTGTCATCCACTACAAGCACAGCATCATCAGTAGCAAGGTTTCTCTTTGGGGTATTCCATTTCTGGCATTCCTGATGTAGCCGTTTAGGAGCTTATAGCTTTATGGAAATATGACTATGACTTGGTATAACTTATGGTTATACCGCGGCTATCACAACTATGAAGGAAATGGATTGCTGTCTATAGAAAGACAAAACACTGTCTTTTTGAGCTACTGCCCTCGGGCAGGAGATACAGAACAATCAGAAACAAAACGAACCGGCTGAAACACAGTTTCTACCCCAAAGCAGTGACCACATTAAACTCTGAATAATGTGAAATAGGTAGAATACCCAGGATGTGTGATACTGTGAATGTTTTTTTTTTTATGTCCTTCAGATGTCTTATTTATTCTCTGGATGTCTTTTAAATTTTGCACTGCAGATGATGCACTTCAATTTTGTTGTTGTGGAAATGACAATGACAATAAAGAATCTAACTCTAACTCTAAAGCCAAGCTCTGCTGCTTCACAATGAGCTCAGAAACCTGGGTTTGTTTACTCAGGACATCAACCAGAGTTCTAGTTCTGTTCTGAAGACCAGCATCAGGCTGAGTGCTGTTTCCACTGGCAGACCCCTGATAGGTCTGGATGAGTGTTGTTGTTGTTGACTCTGGTTTCTGGCGCCACCTGAGCTAGTGTGGACAGGGCCAGATGGGAGGGAGAGGGTGTCGGTTCCTAGTGTGAAGGGGGTAAACTTGCCTATTGTTCTCTGTGGCCTTTGTTGTACATTATGATACGCATTCATAGCATCAGAAGGATTCCTCCTACTGGCTTGAGATGAGGTTTCATGTGCCTCCAAAACCTTCATTTTTGCAGAGGCTTCAGCTAGGTCAGCTTCTACTTGCAATGCTTCCCTTCTTGCTTTGAGGGTTATTCCATGTTCCATGTTCAGTTGATGCTTCTTTTTCAGCATGTCTGCACGAACCAGTAGATCTGCTTGATCTGCTTCAGCCTGTACTCTTAACCTCCTGGTTGATGAAGCAGTGGACCCCTTTTGTGACCCGTGTTGTGATGCACTGTCTTCTGGTCTCACAGCATCAAGAAGCTGCTCAGGATCTTCAGTATCCTCATCCTGTTCATGGCCTCCAGAAGGCTCCTTGTCTTCATGAATTTCATCAAGACGCCCCTCATCAGAAACTGCAGTAGTACGTTCCTCAGAAGCAGCCAACTCCAATTTATTTTTCACAGCCTCAATGAATACCTTGAACCTTTTAACTTTAGGTGCAAACCAATCTGTTATGTCACATTATTTTTCTTCTTCTGACATAAATTCGACAATATAGTTTTGAAACTGGGCAAACTCCTCCAGTGCATTATCAAGCTTATCAATTTTCTCTTCTAAGGTAACGTCCGTTTGTAGGGCGTCACCATCCACCAAAGCCTGTATTTCATTTTGCCTGTGAGTCAGTGCGCTCAGTTTCCCTCTGCGGGAGCGCATCATTTTCAAAAGAGTAACCTCCTCCTCACCAACAATCGGCATCTCGTCTGTCTTTCCCATTGCCGACATGGTGACGACACAACACAATGACTGCAGTACTGTAGACTGTAGGCTACAATACAAAACTACTACAGCGTAATCGGTAGCGTTGGTCAACTTTAAGCACTGCGCTGCAGCGCTCCAAAACAAACACTCAACTTTCACTTTCGACCACAGCGGTTCCAATACAAATCACCCGCAATTCATCCAGCAGAAAATCAGCGAGAGAATTCCAAAACAATATTTTTCCTTTCCTGCCTCCCCATGTTCAGGTGAACCACACCCCAATCCCCATACCTATGGATGTGGCCCAACAATCAGCTCAGCACTCAACTCTGTCAGCTGTCAATCAAAATCAAAATCAAACTATCAGGAATATGGGAAGTCTTAGGGTTATGCTCAAGTAAACAAAAAAGGCTATTTTGGCTCCTACATCTGGTATAGAGCACACCTAGGGCCTCATTTATCAAAGAGCGTGTAAATTCAGGTGTAAAAGAGGGCGTACGACGAAAACGCGGAAAATGCGAAATGTAGCGTACGACGAGAATATTTACACGCTTTTCGGATCTATCAAAAATGTCGTACGCCATTTCCTGCACGAAAAATCCGACGCTGGCGGAGAAGAGAGCGTACGCGCACGCGCCCCGTGTTCCGCCCTCTCCACGCCCAAATCCAACCATATATGGTCAAAACTATGACAGCGCACAACGTGGATACCCCGGAAGGAACCGACATAATATAGCGTGGAGCATAGGACAGACAAAGACGTTTATGGAAAAACGCGGAAAGAAGAGAAACTTTTCAGAGACGGAGGTGCATGTGCTTGTTGGTGAGGTCCACGCGAGGAAAGAAAATCATCTTCGGAAGGTAAGCTATTTGTACGAGCCTACATTTGTCTGATTGCTCCTACAGTTTAGGTAGCGTACTGTACGTTTCGTGCATCCTGTATGTGGCGTAGGCTACACGGACATGCTGTATTATGTGGCTGTGAGGAAAGCAAACATTCCACACATTCTGTGGTAGGCTATGATTGATTTAGGACCAAAAACAGGGAACGATAACACAGATGACCACTTCATAATGTTAGACCACATTAAACATTTTCCCCTCTGGGAAATTTAGACTCTCATCTAAATCACCCGGTGAATCACACTTAAGCATTTATTTGGCTGCCAACAGAAAAACATATCAATTGAATATGGCTACACAATAAAATGTTTAATGCATAATCAAGTTAACAGACAAACTCAAAGAAAATGACTGAAATTGTTTCTCCAGACTCTGACGTGGGGTGGGACTCAGAGGAGGGGGAGTCTGCAGTGGTCCTTGACCTGACGGTCGTGCCCCCGCCGGTTGCAGCCTCTACATCCAGCGCCACGACCTCCAGTGCCTCCACCTCCAGCGCACCGGCCTCCACCTCCAGTGCCATCTCCAGCGCCTCCGTCTCCGTCTCCACCGCCCACGCCTCCACCTCCGGCTGCCAGCGTCCCTGCCTCAAGGGTCCCTGAGGGCTGGGCTTCCTATCAGACGCTGTGCTGGAGGCTCATGACCCTAGAGGCCCAGAGGGAAATGGCAGAAGGGATTGGGGCAGTTGTGGGGCAGTTGTGCAGCAGTTGGTGGAGGTCACCACACTACACCACCAGAGCCAACAGGACATCCTCACTGCACTTCATTCCCTCACACATGCTGTCACGGACCTCACACTGTCACTCACTACCACACTCACGGACCTCACACAGTCACTCACTACCACACTCAAGGACCTCACACAGTCACTCACTACCACACTCACGGACCTCACACATTCACTCACAAACGCACTCACACACCTCACACAGTCACACACCAACAGACAATAAAATGTAAGAAATGTGAACCTTACTTGTTTGTGTCTTCATAGCTGGCGCATGACCTCAGTGTGGGCCCTTTGGCCCCGCTGGTAAACCTCATGACGGGGAGGGGGCTGAGGGCTTGGGTCCTCATTTTGTGGTGGGGTCTTGACTGGTTCTCATTCTTATCAGCTTTGAATATACATCTTGGCAAACATAACAGAATGATGTACGAGGAGGGGACAGATACCTAGTGAAAGTACTATTGGTTGCTAGTAAAAAGACAATAATGAGGGCTTGATATAAGGTGGAACCCTCAACCAAGGAGCAGTGGTGGGTGTTGTGGAGGAGATTTATGAGATTTATTTATGCATTGAGGATGCAGGAAGGAAAGTTTGAATGGAGATGGGAAAAATGGATGGATTATAGAAGGAAGTGTCGGCGTCACATATGATTTGGGTATTTATAGTGTGCACATTTTAGCGATTCACATAGACGTATTCATTCACTGATGGTGCCCTTATGTGGGTGCAGTCGCCATCGCCGTCACCTCTTTGGAGTTCTATCTCGGCCAGTAGGCCGAGTAGCGCCGGATTCATTTAGGCTCGCATTACACACAGGAGGACTGTAATTGATATGCTTACCAAACAGCAAACAGGTCCACATGATCACATATTACTGACAATCTAATTGGTCAATTATTGCCGTTTGATGGCATTAGGTGTGTGACATATAGCGCGGAAAGGTTTGGGACAGCGCATAGGTTCAGTTTGGGGAACAAATCCATATCGGACCATGAATGAGCCGGTTAGAGGGCACGTCTAATCTTGCATTGCGATATATGTTTGCGCTGAATTGGGCTATTAGCCTACATGATTGTGCGTTCAGAAACTGTCGCTTCTCTCCATCAAACATTGTAATTCACCGACGCACCACCTGCGTCGCCAGTTTCCCCTGTGTTCAAAAAGGGTGTAGAAAACCGTGTAAATCGGTAGGACAAGTTGAGAGGTGTCCTACAAAAGCGCGTAGAAAGGCGACTAAATTTTCGCCCTTTTGGCTTGATAAATCGCAATGTGGGGGGGGAAAATGGCGTACGCCTGAAATCGCGAAAAAGACCGTGTAAAATATGGCGTACCTCAATGATAAATGAGGCCCCTGGTCTGGTATACTGTAGAGCATACCTGTTCTGATATAGAGCACACCTGGACTGGTATAGAACACACCTGGTCTAATATAGAGCACACCTGGTCTGATATAGGGCACACCTGGTCTGATATGGAGCATACCTGGTCTGATATAGAGCATATCTGGTCTGATATAGAGCATATCTGGTCTGATATAGAGCATACCTGGTCTGGTATAGAGCATACCTGGTCTGATATGGAGCATACCTGGTCTGATATAGAGCATATCTGGTCTGATATAGAGCATACCTGGTCTGGTATAGAGCATACCTGGTCTGATATAGAGCACACCTGGTCTAGTATAGAGCACACCTGGTCTGATATAGAGCACACCTGGTCTGATATAGAGCATACCTGGTCTGATATAGAGCACACCTGGTCTGGTATAGAGCATACCTGGTCAAGCACATATAGAGCACACCTGGTCTGGTATAGAGCATATCTGGTCTGATATAGAGCACACCTGGTCTGGTATAGAGCATACCTGGTCTGATATAGAGCATACCTGGTCTGATAATAGAGCATACCTGGTCGGATAATAGAGCATATCTGGTCGGATAATAGAGCATATCTGGTCTGATAATAGAGCATACCTGGTCTGATAATAGAGCATACCTGGTCTGGTATAGAGCACACCTGCCCAGGGGCCTCATTTATCATTGAGGTACGCCATATTTTACAAGGTCTTTTTCGCGATTTCAGGCGTACGCCATTTTCCCCCCCCACATTGCGATTTATCAAGCCGAAAGGGCGAAAATTTAGTCGCCTTTCTCCGCGCTTTTGTAGGACACCTCTCAACTTGTCCTACCGATTTACACGGTGTTCTACGCCCTTTTTGAACACAGGGGGAACTGGCGACGCAGGTGGTGCGTCGGTGAATTACTATGTTTGACGGAGAGAATAAGAGCGACAGTTCATGAACGCACAATCATGTAGGCTAATAGCCCAATTCAGCACCAACATATATCGCAATGCAAGATTAGACGTGTCCTCTAACCGGCCCATTAATGGTCCGATATGGATTTGTTCCCCAAACTGAACCTATGCGCTGTCCCAAACCTTTCCGCGCTATATGTCACACACCTAATGCAGGCACTCCATCAAACGGCAATAATTGACCAATTAGATTGTCATTAATATGTGATCATGTGGACCTGTTTGCTCTTTGGTAAGCATATAAATGACAGTCCTCCTGTGCGTAATGCGAGCCTAAATGAATCCGGCGCTACTCGGCCTACTGGCCGAGATAGAACTCCAAAGAGGTGACGGCGATGGCGACTGCACCCACATAAGGGCACCATCAGTGAATGAATACGTCTATGTGAATCGCTAAAATGTGCACACTATAAATACCCAAATCATATGTGACGCCGACATGCTCATCACAAGTGTAGTGGCACGGTGGCCTGGCTCCACGCATGACTCATTCATCCTGGTGCACAGCAGGGTAGGGGCTAGACTGGAGGCAGGCGCTGCGCGTGACGGCTGGCTTGTTGGTGTGTGCATAGCCAAGATATTCTTTGTCTTTTTTACTTTAATCTTTATTAGCATTTTCCATCCATACAACGACAATACAATAAAACATAAAAACTTACAATAACAGCTTATGGGTACTTCCATCCATGCAGCTTTTTTTTCTTACTCAAATATGACAATTTTAATATTAGTGGTATCATCACACTTCCTTCTATAATCCATCCATTTTTCCCATCTCCATTCAAACTTTCCTTCCTGCATCCTCAATGCATAAATAAATCTCATAAATCTCCTCCACAACACCCACCACTGCTCCTTGGTTGAGGGTTCCACCTTATATCAAGCCCTCATTATTGTCTTTTTACTAGCAACCAATAGTACTTTCACTAGGTATCTGTCCCCTCCTTGTACATCATTCTGTTATGTTTGCCAAGATGTATATTCAAAGCTGATAAGAATGAGAACCAGTCAATACCCCACCACAAAATGAGGACCCAAGCCCTCAGCCCCCTCCCCGTCATGAGGTTTACCAGCGGGGCCAAAGGGCCCACACTGAGGTCATGCGCCAGCTATGAAGACACAAACAAGTAAGGTTCACATTTCTACCATTTTATGGTCTGTTGGTGGGTGACTGTGTGAGGTGTGTGAGTGCGTTTGTGAGTGAATGTGTGAGGTCCGTGAGTGTGGTAGTGAGTGACAGTGTGAGGTCCGTGACAGCATGTGTGAGGGAATGAAGTGCAGTGAGGATGTCCTGTTGGCTCTGGTGGTGTAGTGTGGTGACCTCGACCAACTGCTGCACAACTGCCCCACAACTGCCCCAATCCCTTCTGCCATTTCCCTCTGGGCCTCTAGGGTCATGAGCCTCCAGCACAGCGTCTGAGAGGAAGCCCAGCCCTCAGGGACCTTTGAGGCAGGGACGCTGGCAGCCGGAGGTGGAGGCGTGGGCGGTGGAGACGGAGACGGAGGCGCTGGAGATGGCACTGGAGGTGGAGGCCGGTGCGCTGGAGGTGGAGGCACTGGAGGTCGTGGCGCTGGATGTAGAGGCTGCAACCGGCGGGGGCACGACTGTCAGGTCAAGGACCACTGCAGACTCCCCCTCCTCTGAGTCCCACCCCACGTCAGAGTCTGGAGAAACAATTTCAGTCATTTTCTTTGAGTTTGTCTGTGAACTTGATTATGCATTAAACATTTTATTGTGTAGCCATATTCAATTGATATGTTTTTCTGTTGGCAGCCAAATAAATGCTTAAGTGTGATTTACCGGGTGATTTAGATGAGTCTTAATTTCCCAGAGGGGAAAATGTTTAATGGGGTCTAACATTATGAAGTGGTCATCTGTGTTATCGTTCCCTGTTTTTGGTCCTAAATCAATCATAGCCTACCACAGAATGTGTGGAATGTTTGCTTTCCTCACAGCCACATAATACAGCATGTCCGTGTAGCCTACGCCAAATACAGGATGCACGAAACGTACAGTAGGCTACCTCAACTGTAGGAGCAATCAGACAAATGTAGGCTCGTACAAATAGCTTACCTTCCGAAGATGATTTTCTTTCCTCGCGTGGACCTCACCAACAAGCACATGCACCTCCGTCTCCGAAAAGTTTCTCTTCTTTCCGCGTTTTTCCATAAACGTCTTTGTCCTAATGCTCCACGCTATATTATGTCGGTTCCTTCCGGGGTATCCACGTTGTGCGCTGTCATAGTTTTGACCATATATGGTTGGATTTGGGCGTGGAGAGGGCGGAACACGGGGCGCGTGCGCGTACGCTCTCTTCCCCGCCAGTCTCGGATTTCTCGTGCAGGAAATGGCGTACGACTTTTTTGATAGATCCGAAAAGCGTGTAAATATTCTCGTCGTACGCTACATTTCGCATTTTCCGCGTTTTCGTCGTACGCCCTCTTTTACACCTGAATTTACACGCTCTTTGATAAATGAGGCCCCAGGACAGCTTAGACCAGCACAGCTTAGACCAGGACATCTTAGACCAGGACAGTTTAGAACAGGACAGCCTGGACCAGGACAGCCTGGAACAGCACAGCCTGGACCAGCACAGCCTGGACCAGCACATTTTAGACCAGGACAGTTTAGACCAGGGCAGTTTAGACCAGGACAGTTTAGACCAGGACAGTTTAGACCAGCACAGTCTGCCACACCACTAACTCTGGACCACATGGCTGGCAGGGACACCAGGGGATAGGGGAGTAGACAGGAGCAGAGAGGAGGAGACAGGAGCAGGGAGGAGGAGACAGGAGCAGGGAGGAGGAAACAGGAGGAGAGAGGAGGAGACAGGAGCAGAGAGGAGGAGACAGGAGGAGAGAGGAGGAGACAGGAGCAGAGAGGAGTAGACACGAGGAGACAGGAGGAGAGAGGAGGAGACAGGAGCAGAGAGAGGAGACAGGAGGAGACAGGAGCAGAGAGGAGGAGAGGAGCAGAGAGGAGGAGACAGGAGCAGAGAGGAGGAGACAGGAGCAGAGAGGAGGAGACAGGAGGAGAGAGGAGGAGACAGGAGGAGACAGGAGCAGAGAGGAGGAGACAGGAGCAGAGAGGAGGAGACAGGAGCAGAGAGGAGGAGAGAGGAGGAGACAGGAGGAGACAGGAGCAGAGAGGAGGAGACAGGAGGAGAGAGGAGGAGACAGGAGCAGAGAGGAGGAGACAGGAGGAGAGAGGAAGAGACAGGAGGAGAGAGGAGGAGAGAGGAGGAGACAGGAGGAGAGAGGAGGAGACAGGTGGAGAGAGGAGGAGACAGGAGGAGACAGGAGCAGAGAGGAGGAGAGAGGAGGAGACAGGAGCAGAGAGGAGGAGACAGGATGAGAGAGGAGGAGACAGTTGGAAACAGGAGCACAGAGGAGGAGACAGGAGGAGAGAGGAGGAGACAGGAGGAGAGGAGGAGAGAGGAGGAGACAGGAGGAGAGAGGAGGAGACAGGAGCAGAGAGGAGCAGAGAGGAGGAGACAGGAGGAGACAGGAGCAGAGAGGAGGAGACAGGAGGAGACAGGAGGAGAGAGGAGCAGAGAGGAGGAGAGAGGAGGAGACAGGAGGAGAGAGGAGGAAACAGGAGGAGAGAGGAGGAGACAACAGGAGACAGGAGCAGAGAGGAGGAGACAGGAGGAGAGAGGAGGAGACAGGAGCAGAGAGGAGGAGACAGGAGGAGACAGAAGCAGAGAGGAGGAGAGGAGCAGAGAGGAGGAGACAGGAGCAGAGAGGAGGAGACAGGAGCAGAGAGGAGGAGACAGGAGGAGACAGGAGCAGAGAGGAGGAGACAGGAGGAGAGAGGAGGAGACAGGAGCAGAGAGGAGGAGACAGGAGGAGAGAGGAAGAGACAGGAGGAGAGAGGAGGAGAGAGGAGGAGAGAGGAGGAGACAGGAGGAGAGAGGAGGAGACAGGTGGAGAGAGGAGGAGACAGGAGGAGACAGGAGCAGAGAGGAGGAGAGAGGAGGAGACAGGAGCAGAAAAGGAGGAGACAGGATGAGAGAGGAGGAGACAGTTGGAAACAGGAGCACAGAGGAGGAGACAGGAGGAGAGAGGAGGAGACAGGAGGAGAGGAGGAGAGAGGAGGAGACAGGAGGAGAGAGGAGGAGACAGGAGCAGAGAGGAGCAGAGAGGAGGAGACAGGAGGAGACAGGAGGAGACAGGAGCAGAGAGGAGGAGAGAGGAGGAGACAGGAGGAGAGAGGAGGAGACAGGAGGAGAGAGGAGGAAACAGGAGGAGAGAGGAGGAGACAACAGGAGACAGGAGCAGAGAGGAGGAGACAGGAGGAGAGAGGAGGAGACAGGAGCAGAGAGGAGGAGACAGGAGGAGACAGGAGGAGAGAGGAAGAGACAGGAGCAGAGAGGAGGAGACAGGAGGAGAGAGGAGGAGACAGGTGGTGAGAGGAGGAGACAGGAGGAGACAGGAGCAGAGAGGAGGAGAGAGGAGGAGACAGGAGCAGAAAGGAGGAGAGAGGAGGAGACAGGAGGAGGGAGGAGGAGACAGGAGGAGAGAGGAGGAGACAGGAGGAGAGAGGAGGAGACAGGAGGAGACAGGAGCAGAGAGGAGGAGACAGGAGCAGTGAGGAGGAGACAGGAGCAGAGAGGAGGAGAGAGGAGGAGACAGGAGGAGACAGGAGCAGAGAGGAGGAGACAGGAGGAGAGAGGAGGAGACAGGAGCAGAGAGGAGGAGACAGGAGGAGAGAGGAAGAGACAGGAGGAGAGAGGAGGAGAGAGGAGGAGACAGGAGGAGAGAGGAGGAGACAGGTGGAGAGAGGAGGAGACAGGAGGAGACAGGAGCAGAGAGGAGGAGAGAGGAGGAGACAGGAGCAGAGAGGAGGAGACAGGATGAGAGAGGAGGAGACAGTTGGAAACAGGAGCACAGAGGAGGAGACAGGAGGAGAGAGGAGGAGACAGGAGGAGAGGAGGAGAGAGGAGGAGACAGGAGGAGAGAGGAGGAGACAGGAGCAGAGAGGAGCAGAGAGGAGGAGACAGGAGGAGACAGGAGCAGAGAGGAGGAGAGAGGAGGAGACAGGAGGAGAGAGGAGGAAACAGGAGGAGAGAGGAGGAGACAACAGGAGACAGGAGCAGAGAGGAGGAGACAGGAGGAGAGAGGAGGAGACAGGAGCAGAGAGGAGGAGACAGGAGGAGACAGGAGCAGAGAGGAGGAGAGGAGCAGAGAGGAGGAGACAGGAGCAGAGAGGAGGAGACAGGAGCAGAGAGGAGGAGACAGGAGGAGAGAGGACGAGACAGGAGGAGACAGGAGCAGAGAGGAGGAGACAGGAGCAGAGAGGAGGAGACAGGAGGAGACAGGAGGAGACAGGAGCAGAGAGGAGGAGACAGGAGGAGAGAGGAAGAGACAGGAGGAGAGAGGAGGAGAAAGGAGGAGAGAGGAGGAGACAGGTGGAGAGAGGAGGAGACAGGAGGAGACAGGAGCAGAGAGGAGGAGAGAGGAGGAGACAGGAGCAGAAAAGGAGGAGACAGGATGAGAGAGGAGGAGACAGTTGGAAACAGGAGCACAGAGGAGGAGACAGGAGGAGAGAGGAGGAGACAGGAGGAGAGGAGGAGAGAGGAGGAGACAGGAGGAGAGAGGAGGAGACAGGAGCAGAGAGGAGCAGAGAGGAGGAGACAGGAGGAGACAGGAGGAGACAGGAGCAGAGAGGAGGAGAGAGGAGGAGACAGGAGGAGACAGGAGGAGAGAGGAGCAGAGAGGAGGAGAGAGGAGGAGACAGGAGGAGAGAGGAGGAAACAGGAGGAGAGAGGAGGAGACAACAGGAGACAGGAGCAGAGAGGAGGAGACAGGAGGAGAGAGGAGGAGACAGGAGCAGAGAGGAGGAGACAGGAGGAGACAGGAGGAGAGAGGAAGAGACAGGAGGAGAGAGGAGGAGACAGGAGCAGAGAGGAGGAGACAGGAGGAGAGAGGAGGAGACAGGTGGTGAGAGGAGGAGACAGGAGGAGACAGGAGCAGAGAGGAGGAGAGAGGAGGAGACAGGAGCAGAAAGGAGGAGAGAGGAGGAGACAGGAGGAGGGAGGAGGAGACAGGAGGAGAGAGGAGGAGACAGGAGCAGAGAGGAGGAGACAGGAGGAGAGAGGAGGAGACAGGAGCAGAGAGGAGGAGACAGGAGCAGAGAGGAGAAGACAGGAGGAGAGAGGAGGAGACAGGAGGAGAGGAGGAGACAGGAGGAAACAGGAGCAGAGAGGAGGAGACAGGAGGAGACAGGAGCAGAGAGGAGGAGACAGGAGGAGAGAGGAGGAGAGAGGAGGAGACAGGAGCAGAGAGGAGGAGAGAGGAGGCAGGGACCCAAGAGGAACCTGCTTATTTAGCATTGAGATGCACCCCAGGAGTGAGGTCAGGCTCATCTCTCTCTCTCTCTCTGTCTATATATCTCTCTTCCTCTTTCTCTCTCTCACACACTCACTCTCACACACACACACACACACACACACACACACACACACACACACACACACACCACTTCCTGAAAACACACGCTCCGTTTCCTGTCCAACGTTTATTTTCAATCAGTTATCTCTCTCTTCACCTGCCACAGTTCCCACTGGCGAGTGCTCATCCTCTTCCTTCTCTCTCACGCCGCCATCGCCCCCTCGCCATCGCCCCCTCGCCATCGGACGGGCGAGACATGCGCGTAGCCAGCGCAGAGAGAGAGAGAGGACGGGCGAGACATGTGCGTAGCCAGCGCAGAGAGAGAGAGAGGGAGGGAGGGGATGAAGAGGACTGGGGATGAGAGAGCAAGGATGGCTCAAACATAAAACTATGTGATAAAAGAGAGGTCGTCACAGAAAGAAAACGGGAGTGTGTGTGTGTGTGTGTGTGTGTGTGTGTGTGTGTGTGTGTGTGTGTGTGTGTGTGTGTGTGTGTGTCAAAGACAAAACACCAGTGCTGCTCTCAGAGCGGTGATATCTGCACTGCAGAACGTCCCTGGATCTGACGTATTACTCATATTCATGTACGCTTTACTTTGAGGTCTCGGTTAATATTATTCACATTTATGTTATATTGTTTAGTCAGGAACTTGGGAGCTGATAAGCAACTGTTGCATAATATGGCCAAAAAAAACTATTTATAGTCTCTGCTCATTGATTCAATCCTTAATAGCATAAAATCATAATAAAATACACAATATGTTAATTGCAAAAGCTGAAGGTTTATTTAAATTCCTCCTTCATAGCAGCCAATGGTGGCAATTATCGACGGCGGTAGCCCTTCCCCCTGCCCCCACGGCGACGGCAGCTGAGGCTGGGCTCCCGGAGGATCAGCAGGGCAGAGGAAGAGGAAGAGAGATCAGCCTCTTCCAGAAGGGCTGCCTTCCTCCTCTCCTCCTTTATTGCGTTCCTCATTCGCTAAGGAAGTAAAAAAAAACAGAGCATAAACACTTGGCAAGTACACCGCTGCTTAACCTGCCCCTCATGTTTCCTTACGATCGCCATTGCGTAATACCATGCCTACCTTGGACATCTTCTTGTTCTTCTTTCTGATAGGACCACTCAGCCACGACAGGGCTCTGGTGAACCCTAACAGCATCTTTGCAGGCCAGTCTTTGAATATGGAATTTGCATGGAGTTCCAGCATCACAGCACTGGTCCACAGTGTCAGACACAGAATCAGATTCCAAGAGGTACCAGCACTCATTTCACTGTTCTGGAGTCTGACTCTTGTTCTTCTTCTTATTTTTAAGCCAGACAGGGTGTTCACATCTTCAGGTTTGAGGGTCTCAGGTTTGAGGGTCTCAGGTTTGAGGGTCTCAGGTTCAGTGAGGGTCTCAGGTTTGAGGGTCTCAGGTTTGAGGGTCTCAGGTTTGAGGGTCTCAGGTTGTTTGAGGGTCTCAGGTTGTTTGAGGGTCTCAGGTTGTTTGAGGGTCTCAGGTTTGAGGGTCTCAGGTTGTTTGAGGGTCTCAGGTTTGAGGGTCTCAGGTTTGAGGGTCTCAGGTTGTTTGAGGGTCTCAGGTTTGAGGGTCTCAGGTTTGAGGGTCTCAGGTTGGCTGAATGTCTCAGGTTTGAGGGTCTCAGGTTGTTTGAGGGTCTCAGGTTTGAGGGTCTCAGGTTTGAAGGTCTCAGGTTTGAGGGTCTCAGGTTGGCTGAAGGTCTCAGGTTGTTTGAGGGTCTCAGGTTGTTTGAGGGTCTCAGTTTGGCTGAAGGTCTCAGGTTTGAGGGTCTCAGTTTGGCTGAAGGTCTCAGGTTTGAGGGTCTCAGGTTGTTTGAGGGTCTCAGGTTGTTTGAGGGTCTCAGTTTGTCTGAGGGTCTCAGGTTGGCTGAGGGTCTCAGTTTGTCTGAGGGTCTCAGGTTGTTTGAGAGTCTCAGGTTGCCAGAGGGTCTCGAGAGCATCTTGTGGTTGTAGCTGGTTGTTTGGTGCTGTTGTCGCCATCTTGGTTGCGCTGCTTACGTCGTCAGAGGATGAGATGTTTGGTAACTGTAGGCTGAAGCAGTCCAGGGTGGCAGAAAACTGTCCAGTCACGACAGCTGGCAGGCCTAGAAGGCTGTTCAGAACATTCTCGAGGTCTGGAGACTTGCGCATTGCGGATGCTATTAGCAGAGCCGCTGTAAAGATCAACTTGAGTTGTTGAAAATCCATTGTGTAGGTACTGCTAAAAAAAGAAGTGGCCTCATACTGGAGAGCTTGTTAAGTTGTGAGTCCTTCAGAATGTTCCCAGGGTGCAATGGAATTCCAAAATGAATCTATATTGTATGACATCATAATGCATTCTCTGTTTGTTTCTGTTTGTTCTGAGCATTCCAAACCCCTACCAGCTCATGGGCAAAACATTAAGGAAGTTAAATCAAGCACAGCTGCTGACATACTGTACATCACTGCTGCTGCTTATAAGCAGCTAAATGTAGGTTTGACAAAGCTGGCATTAATTGATCGGCTAATCGTCGCTACTGTAGTTTTGTGACATCCCATTAACACCCCTTACAGTCAAGCACAACTGTGTGTAAATTAACATTCTCTGTTTTTATTTTCTTGATTTTGATTATTTTATTTTCATAAATCTTTTTTTCAACCATATTTCAAATATCAAACTGCAGTTTTATAAAGAAGACTCTTCTTTACTTAATCAAAACAACCGAACTGCAGCCTCTTTAAATATAATCAGTTTAGCTACTGTTGAGACAGGGCTGGGATGAGACAGGGCTGGGGTGAGACAGGGCTGGGATGAGACAGGGCTGGGGTGAGACATGGGATGAGACAGGGCTGGGGTATGAGACAGGGCTGGGATGGGATGAGACAGGGCTGGGGGATGAGACAGGGCTGGGGGATGAGACAGGGCTGGGGTGGGATGAGACAGGGCTGGGATGAGACAGGGTTGGGGGATGAGACAGGGCTGGGGTGGGATGAGACAGGGCTGGGATGAGACAGGGTTGGGGGATGAGACAGGGCTGGGGGATGAGACAGGGCTGGGGTGGGATGAGACAGGGCTGGGGTGGGATGAGACAGGGCTGGGGGATGAGACAGGGCTGGGGGATGAGACAGGGCTGGGGTGGGATGAGAGAGGGATGATCAGAGAGGACACCCTCTGTTTGAGATGGGCTCTCTTTCACAGAGAACCCAGGAGGTCTAGGATTCTGTCCCATCAGTACACTCTCCTGTGAATTCCAGGCTCTCTCTCTCTCCCACACACACACACACACACA